>NC_045437.1:142574215-142675977 GCF_002776525.5 Piliocolobus tephrosceles | reverse complement strand
TCGTTGAGATAGAGTCTCACTGTGTTGCTCAGGCTAGAGTGCAGTGGTGCAGATCTAGGCTCACTGCAACCTCCACCTCCTGGGTTCAAGTGATTCTCCTGCCTCAGCCTCTCTAGTAGCTGGGGTTACAGTCGCGTGCCACAACGCCCAGCTAGTATTTTTTGTATTTTTAGTAGAAACGGGGTTTCACCATGTTGACCAGGCTAGTGTGAAACTCCTGACCTCAAGTGATTCACTCACCTTGGCCTCCCAAAGTGTTGGGATTACAGGTGTGAGCCACCGCACCCGGCCTGTTTATTCTATTTCTTAACAATGGGCACAACAGTACACACCTCATCATTACTTGGGGAAAAGTTGACACAGTTTAAAATTTACCTTCTTACTGACTCATTTTTTTTTTTTTCAAATAAGTGTTTCTGCTAGGGGAAACTATCTTTTCATTGATCATTTAGAATTGAAAATTTGTTTTCATCCATTATGTTTGATCAGCTTTCAAATCCTCTTAGATATTTCCAGTGATAACATATTCCCCCTTCTCTCCACTCCTGTTTTTACCCCCTTGCTTCAAATCCACATCTCCCATTCCTAGTTTTTAATTTTTTTAAATCATTTTACTCCCAGAAATATGTCAGTTTCTCCAGGGATCAAACTTATTCTCTTCTCTATTTATAAAGATATGTCTTTTTAAATTTATTTATTTATTTTTGAATCAGGTCTTACTTTGTTGCCCAGGCTGTAGTGCAGTGGTGCAATCAAAGCTCACTACAACTTCGAACTCCTGGGCTCACGTGATCCTCCCACCTAAGCCTCATGAGTAGCTGGGACTACAGGCACGCACCACCATGCCTGGCAATTTATTTTATTTTATTTTTTTATTTTGAATTTTTCTGTAGACAGAGTTTTGCTGTTATGTCCAGGTTTGTCTTGAACTCTTGGGCTCAAGCACTCCTGTGGTGACCTCCTAAAGTGTTGGAATTACAGGTGTGAGCCACCACACCTGGACAAAATATATATGTATTGCTTAGATTCAGCAAGTTTTTTCTTCCTTTCTCAGACCCCTAAAGACAAATCACAAGTGAGCAATATTTTCATTTCCTTCAAGGCTTCTCATCTAAGTCTGCCTATGGAATCTTCCCACCTCTGATCTTTCCTAGCTTTTATAGACCATGGTATGCAACGCAACACACACACGTATGTTTTTGATGATAAATATTTTCAGATTTGCTATAGTGCCGGGACAATTCTGAGTTGACGACCGAAGCTTTGTAAATACTTACTGATTTGCGACTACATGTTATCGCTTTTCTTTTTACTTTTTACTCTACATTACGTATTCCTCATAATAGGAAAAGATGCAGAAAGGATAAAAAACCATTCTGAGAAAATATTTTCTTCATTTCCCAGGAAATCTGTAGTGAATTTCGGGACCAAGTGAGGAATGGAACACTTATATGCACCAGGGAGTATAATCCTGTCCGTGACCCAGCTGGCGAAATGCATGGAAACAAGTGTGCCATGTGTGCTAGCGTGTTGTGAGTGTCCACCCCATCTCTCCCACTGAATTTCTTCACCCATGATCGCCCCTGAGTCTCAGATCCTTCATGCGTGTGCAGAGTATAGACCATGGGTTATACGTTAGAAAGGTTTAAAAGCAGATGGATGAGACATTAAGTAATATTAAATCATAAAGTGACAATACTGTTCTTTATTCAATTATCCTTCTATTTTCTAATGAAGTCAAGGGAAAAGCCTCAATTTAATGCTTTTTTTTAAAACACTTGATAAACTTCATTTGTAAAAAAGAGAGAGCAGAAGTTTCATGATTTGGATTGGGTGATCTTTTTGATGTCCTTCCCACTCCTGACATTTTATGATTTGTTAGTCTATTCAGATAGGAGCTCAGGAAAAGCCAGCTGGATGGAAGTCTGTGGGATCAGTACATAAAGACTATTAAAATAGCCTGAACAAGAAATGGAATAGGGAGGATTGTTATTTATCCTTTCAAGGACATTACTGTATAACGCATACATTCATAAGTGGCTTAGTGTGGAGTAAAACCTTTAGGAAACGGGTTCATACCCTAAATGTTTACTAAAATGTCTCCCTGTTATGCCAGGTTCAGGGTCTTTTAAGGCCTTTGTTTTGCTGAGTGGTGTAGGTAAGCCTGTGACCACAGCTCCATACTGTGGGACAATATAGAAGTTAATTATTATCACTTCTAATTCTCTTCCTTTTTAGGTTCTTAATCTGCTCCTGAACTTAATCCTAAAATAAATGCTGAGAAAAAGACTTATTTAAATAATACCTGTTGAGGTGCAAAGTTAATGCCTCCTAACTTTCACATGTCTTGATCCAACCTGAAGTGGATGCATACAATTCACTAAAAGGAGAGGTTGACAGAGTAGAGCACTAGAAGAAAAGTGGCCTGAAATTCAAGAAGCCAGGGTTTTTCTCTCACCCGTTCAATTTGCTGGTGTTGTGGTAATGACTAAATGTAGTAAATGGTAAGGATTTTCCAGCATTAACATGCTATATGTCAGTAGAAAATGGCAAGAATACCAGAATATTAGGCTTGTGTTCGACCCCCAAAGATTAGCAGTTGAATCTAACTGGACTTGAATCACTACTGCAATCCAAACCTTGAATTTCAACTTCAATATTAGCGCCATTGAAATAATATTTAAAATTTTTAGAGTAAAACATGGTTTATTATGATTTTAAGCCCATCATCTGACTTAGCATCACTCTTTGCTTTTATCACTGATATGGTAGTTGCTTGGAGAGGAAAAGTTTAACAAGTGAAATAAAATCAAGACAATTGTAGCTTTATTCAGAATGTTAATTAAAATTAGCAACCTATGAAAAATAAGATCGCCCGAGGGCCACAGACTGATAAAGATGCATGCTTGTTTTATAATTATTCCTCTTTAGAGGGGGAATGTAAACAACTAAATTTATCTGTACTATTGGTCAAAGCAAAAGCACCTCTTAGACTAGATAAATTTGTATTGAAGACTGAATCTGACTATTGGTTTGGAAGATCCTCATTCCTTTTAAAAATGTACTACCAAAAAGAGTAAGGAATCATATTCAGTCTATATCTTCTTTTTCTATTACAGCAAACTTGAAGAAGAAGAGAAGAAAAATAATAAAGAAGAAAAAGGGAAAGTTGAGGCTGAAAAAGTTAAGAGAGAAGCAGTACAGGTAGTTGTTTGAGATCATCAGAGTCACATAAATATTTAGTGATCACTCTCGCTAGGCAGGGCTCCTACTCCCTCCGTGTCATTCCAGTATTCTTAGTGACTTTGCAAACTGGAAAAATGTGTTTGGATCCCCATATACAAGAGTACTCCCTTTCCTTATTCAATTTATTCACACTAAATCTATTAATTGCTTGCGCAGTAGAGAGATCAATCACCATTTTCTCCCCTGATTGTGTCAATTATATTACCTAAGAAAGAAGTATATATAGATTGTTATCTTACTATCTGAATGCAAATTAATAGAGACAGATGTTCAGATTTTTCTCAAGTACATTTTTGAATATGGGTGTTTACCTTAAAAACAGCAACAAGTAGGTTTTTAATCCCACTTAATTCTCTGTGAGATTTTGAGGAAATAAACGCATCTCTGAGTCTTGAGTTTGCATTCTTTAACATCTCACATGATGGTGATAACAATGATAATTGTACATTCATTGCTACTGTATGCATCATGGCATAAAGTTTTATGACTGATATTTGTAGTAGCCATTGAAGGTACATATTATTATCTGTATTTTATAGAAGAGGACTTGGAAACTGACATAAGAAGTTAAGAAATATATTTAATTAGTTATATATAATGCAATTATATACTAATATATTATTTACTATGTATTAACATAAATATTATATGATACAAATAATATCATATATAATTATAAATATATGTAGTTAGTAACTTGAAAACCAATAATTGAACCACAAGTTCTGGCTTTAAGCCCCATGATGCATATTAGATTTTACATGCTTCTGCCATTTGTATTATTCCTGCAGACTATGCCTCAGGTCCTCATTATTCATTTTTGTCTGTGTGTGATTTAGAAGATCTAATTTCTACTGCTCTTATCTTTGCTCTCTACAATCTACTTTCAACTCTTAAGCCAAAGTAATTATTTAAAACCATAAGGCAGGTCATGCTACCCAGGGACTTCTCATCTCACTCAAAGTAAAAATCAAGGTCCTTGTAGTGTCTGGAAGTGCCATACACGGTCTGATTCCTGACACTTTTCACAGGTCACATTTCCTATTATTCTACATTGTTCTCCATGTGCCAGTTATACTGGCCACCTTTTGGTTTCTTGGACATCCCAAGCATTGATTCATGGCTTTCCATCATGTGGTCACAAAAACAATGTGGTTAGAAAACTGGGCTCTAGGCTCAGACTGCTAGGGTTCAAATCCTTGCTTCATTTCCCTACCAGTAAGGTCCTACAGTTAACATCTTTGTATATTAGCTTTCTCACTTATAATATAAGGACATTATTATTATGTATATTATTTTTATGAAGGCCCAGAAAACTTATTGATGTATAACAGCACAGTGTCACACATATCTTAAGTAGTTACTCTGTAATATTATATTTAGTGCTGTTAATGTCATTATTGGTCTAATCTCATTGTCCAGTGGGGTGTTCCACATTGGACAGTTCACCAATTCTTCAACATACAATGAACTTTACCTTCTATATTCCATTACTCACAGTCAGAATATCCCTCTTGTCTACCAAAATTCTGGTCACTTTTCATGGCTCAGATTGTGTGTTAACTGCTCCCTAAAGATTTTCCCATTAATAACTCTATCACTTGATATGCCAACAATTTAAAAAATATTTTAGTTATATCATTCATTTTATTATAACTTATAGTTGCCTCTATGTGTTTTCTTCAAAGAAGTTAAAAACTCTGTATTAGTTTTCTATGGTTGCTATAACAAATTAGCACACTTGAGTGGCTTAAAACAACATAAACTTCTCTTTGTTCAACTCCCACTTATGAGAGCACACGGACACAGGGAGGGGCTGGGGGAAAGGGGAAGGAGAGCGTCAGGATAAATACCTAATGCATGAGGGGCTAAAAACCTAGATGACAGGTTGATAGGTGCAGCAAACAACCATGGCACATGTATACCTATGTAACAAATCTGCATGTTCTGAACATGTATCCCAGAACTTAAAGTAAAATAAAAGAAAACAATATAAAGTAAAAAACAATGAAAACAACAACAACATAAACTTCTTATCTTATTTCATAGGTTAGAAGATTAAAAAGGATCTCACTTGGCTAAAATCAAAGGGTTGGCAGAGCTATATTCCTTTTCTGGAGTCTGCAGGGGAAAATCCATCTCTCTTTCTCCAGATCTAGAGCCCGCCCATGTTCCCTGGTTCTTGGACCCCCTTCTCTATCTACAAAACCAGCAATGTTATATCTCTCTGACTGTTCTTCTGTGGTTATATCTCCCTCTCACTCTGTCTTCCATCTCACTCTTGCAGTTTTAAGGACTGATCCTTGTGATTGAGCCTTACATTGAGCCCATTATGGCAATACAGGATAATCTCTTAATTTCAAGGTTATTTACCTAATTATATCTGCAAAGTCCTTTTTGCTATGTAAGGTAGCATATTCTCAGGTCTCAGGTATTAAGACTTAGACGTATTTGGTGGAAGGGTATTATTCTGCATGCTACAAATTCCTTTACCAATTTAAGCGGCTATACATTATTCTTCTCTGTATCTTTCACAGTACCTAGTGCAGAATAATATTTGACCTGAAGGTTTTCTAAGAGATAAAAAACAGCAATCTATGTTCCAAATAATGTGTGACCTAGGTCTCTGAAAAGCATCTTGGCTAATATTAACCTTCAACATCATTTTTTCCATGCAATCATTATGTTTTAGTTTTTAAAGGGGTAACGTGGAGGAAGATTTCTAGTGTTTAGTTATTGGATTCTTAAAATCTCCTTCATCTGGCAGGAGCTGTGCAGTGAATATCGTCATTACGTGAGGAATGGACGACTCCCCTGTACCAGAGAGAATGATCCTATTGAGGGTCTAGATGGGAAAATCCATGGCAACACCTGTTCCATGTGTGAAGCCTTCTTGTGAGTGGGAGGCAGCCACTGCTGCTACTGAGTGTAGGAGAAGATCAGCATTGGGTGGGCAAGAGGGGTGACATTGGAAGTTTTCTCCAGGAGGTAGATAATGAAGGCTGTCTTTGCATTGGGTTGGAAATTTACTATTATAAAGCCATATATTCAGCCCATTGACTTCTGGTGTTCTTCAGTAGTCTGAGAGGTACTTGAATCACCATCACGAAAGGACCATGTGCTAAGAGCAAAATTACCCAGGAGTTAATGGCATAAAAGGACTAGGACTTCCGTTCTCTGCAGGCATAGGTCACTATCAAATAATCCAAAGGTGTAATCATTAGGTGCTAATACATTGAAAATGAGTTAATGTCTAATGATATGTTAGATGCTTTCTGGGGAGAAGAACGACATCTTTATTTTTCAAAAGAGATATAGTCATAAAAATTTATGTGCTGGTTTGCTAATATATTATTTACTATGTATTAACATAAATATTATATGATACAAATAATATCATATATAATTATAAATATATGTAGTTAGTAACTTGAAAACCAATAACTGAACCACAAGTTCTTATTCTTTAAACAACAATAAGAACAAGAAGGGCTGGGCGTGGTGGCTCATCCTGAAATCCCAGCACTTTGGGAGGCTGAGGTGGGCAGATCACAAGGTCAAGAGATCAAGACCATCCTGGCCAACTTTGTGAAACCCCATCTCTACTAAAAATATAAAAATTAGCTGTGTGTGGTGGCACATGCCTGTAGCCCCAGCTGCTCGGGAGGCTAAGGCAGGAGAATTGCTTGAACCCGGGAGAAGGAGGTTTCAGTGAGCCAAGATCGTGCCACTGCATGCCAACCTGGCAACAGAGCGAGACTCCATCTCAAAAAAAAGCAAACAAACAAAAGAACAAGAACAATGATGTAGAGGGGTGTGTATTTACCTGTCTACTCCAAAGCTAAGTTGGTGGAGGTATAGAAGTAATGGACCATTTTTATGTAGAGACATTTCTCCTTTAGGATAGTATGTACTGGGTGCTAGGAATGACTGTTTTGTCCTCCCTTTTCTTATAGCCAGCAAGAAGCAAAAGAAAAAGGAGCTGAACCCAGAGCAAAAGTCAAAAGAGAAGCTGAAAAGGTAGTGATCCTGAATGTTTACACTGCAATGAAAGTATGAGGTTTGGCAGTATCTCTGCAAAAATGACTGTGGAATTACTGAAACCCCAGTTGTGAGGGAACTAGAGGTTCATTTAGTCCAGGGACTGACAAACTTTTTCTTAACGGAACAGATAGCAGATATTTCCGTTTTTGTGGCCATATAATCTCTGTCACAACTACTCATCTTGGCTGCTGTGACTCTAAGACAGCCCTAAACTGTATACAAACATATGGGCATGACTGACTCTAGTACAATTTTATTTATAAAAATTAATGGCTGGCCAGATGTAGATCACAGGTCAGTTTGTAAACCCCTGATTTAATCTGTTTCCATATATTAATATTAAGATTTAAAATTCAGAGGCTGGGCACGCTGGCTTGGCCTGTAATCCCAGCATTTTGGGAGGCAGAGGTGGGTGGATCATGAGATCAGGAGATCGAGACCATCCTGGCTAACATGGAGAAACCCCATCTCTACTAAAATCATAGAAAAAATTAGCCAAGAGTGGTGCTGGGCGCCCGTAGTCCCAGCTACTTGGGAGGTTGAGGCAGGAGAATGGCGTGAACCCAGGAGGCGGAGCTTGCAGTGAGCCAAGATCGTGCCACTATGCTCCAGCCTGGGCGACAGAGCAAGACTCCATCTCAAAAAAAAAAAAAAAAAGAAAAAAGAAAAAAAATTCAGAGAAAAAGGATAACTTGCTTATAAAGTTAGCGGGAGTATGAGTATCAGTATCAATATCTTCATACTTCAAAGTTCTGGAAACAATAGAATTCAATCCTAGACTTCCTGATACCAAAACCAGCCTTCTTTCTAGCACACAGTGTGTTTTTGGATTACCACATTTGGTCAACACATGTGTTCCTTGTTTTACCTGTGGTTATATTTTCGTGCCGACATTTGGGAAAAATATTAAAAAGTAGCATCCCCCAAAAATATTTTCTCGGATTCAAAAAGGCTGGCTCCAAGTAGTTTATTCCAAGTTGTGGTCATTTCCCTACCCCCATCAGACTATTGATAATAAATATCACCTTTAAAGAAATACTGCCCTGGAATTCTGTATGTTTGGCTTGTTTACAGTTGTATTGCACAGTTATAATTCTAAATTTAAAAATAATAGCAGTTCACATGAAAAATAGATTCACTCTTCAACATCTACAAGAGAAAATTATTCAGTATGAGATAATTTCAGATTTCACATTACTACTACAGACAAACTCTCCTCTTATATTGTTTTTCTTTTGCTAAATATGATTAATTAGGGGATCTGGCAATGAACTTTTAAGCAGAGCTAGGAGAAAAATTCCCTCTTTCATTTTCTTTGAATTTCAATTTAAGCTAAAGAATTCAGAATAAAATACAAAATCAATTGTAACTGCCATTTGTAATTAACTCTTTGATCTTAAGTGATTGCTTATTCTGTCTCAATTCCTCACGTAACCCTAAACAAGGAATGTGCCCAGTCATCAGAGAACTAAGTTTATTGAGAGTCTTGTGTATGGTTGCAGGTTTAGTCTGGATTTGGGGGCTATCATGGAAAAAGAAATAGAGCCTTCTTCTTAAGTCCTGTGTGCTTAATAGAAATTGAACACTATAATTGCCAGAAAAAAAATTTTCAGGTCATTGTCTCTCTCTCTTTTTTTTCATAAAGCACTTAGTAGCAATCCAATAAACTAATTTCCAAGAAGATACTCAAGCTTTCTCCTTTTCTTTTCCTTTTAGGAGACATGCGATGAATTTCGGAGTCTTTTGCAAAATGGAAAACTTTTCTGCACAAGAGAAAATGATCCTGTGCGTGGCCCAGATGGCAAGACCCATGGCAACAAGTGTGCCATGTGTAAGGCAGTCTTGTGAGTGCACAAAGAAAACCGCTACTGTGGGACGGTGGAATTGGGGAAGCAATGAGCCAGGCAAATAATATGTATTGTGTTTGTCCTTTCCTTACATGTAATAGAAACAGAAAGTTATCTACAAAGCATTTGAAAGAAATCTTTCCTTTATAATGGCCAAAATTCACAGTTCTAGAAATAAAAAAAAAATATACAACTAAGTTATTACATTCTCTGTTAGTTCTGGGGTAGACTCTACCAGTAGATCACACTTCCTGGATAAAATTCTCAAGCTATTTGCTATCAAGTGGATCCTTTCTCTGGATTATCTCGCAATTCACGTTGGAAAGAAAACACGCAGATTTTAATGTCAAAGTCCTCACCTACATTGTTGAAAATAACACATTTTCAGAAAATGAAAAGTAGGTCTTTACACAAAGTTTGGAAGTACACCTAGAATATTTAAGTCATTCAATAGCATTTACCAAACATCTACAATGTACAATGTGTATAATGATTATACAAAGGTGAATGAAATAGATAATCTTCTCAGAAATCATGTAGCCCACTGAGATTAGTGTCGGACATAAGGTAATATAATACAAAGGAGGAACTGTTGAATGAAAAATTTGTCTGTGGTATATTATGGTACTTCAAGAAAGGGACAGTTAATAGAAAGTTTTATGGTGGGATAGAACTGGACCTTATAATTTAGATAAAATGTGGACATGACAGAAAGTAATGAGAGGAGAAGAGGGGAACAGCAAGAGTAAGGATCTAAAATTAGGAAAAAAGCAAGTCATTTAGTTTAGTCAGAACTTACCAACTTTATCAACCTTGAATGCACACCACAGATTTTGAGGTCAATTCTATGTGTAATGGGAAGCTGCAAAAATTGTTCAGATAGGACAGTAAGTGGCATAAACATTGTTCCTTTAGGAAGATTCATTTATCAGCAGTAAACAGGAGAAAAAAAGAAAGAAAGTACTAAACTTAAGAATTGCTACTCATGTAGGGGGGAGGAGCTGCAGTAAATAACCTAGGAAGAGGCAGCTATGCAGGGCAAGGATGTAGGCTAGAAGGCAAGTGGATCAAGTTGGGGGATGCTGGGAAGGTGAAGTCAATGTCATGTGGCAACAGCTATGCAAGCTGGAGGACAGTGAGCAATTACAGATGATTCCACTGTTTTGTGTTTGCTTTTTGTGAAAGGTAGAAAATCCAGGAGAAAGAATACATTTGGTAGAGAAGATAATGATTTTGGGGCCTCTTGATCATTAGGTATTTATGATAAACACGGCTGGAGATCCCTAGTGAACATTTATGAAATGTTAGTTAGTTGTTCATCTTGTCTTTTTTTTTTTTTTTGATATGGAGCCTCACTCTGTCATCCACACTGAAGTACAGGGATGCGATCTCGGCTCACTGCAACTTCCGCCTCCCAGGTTCAAGCGATTCTCCTGCCCCAGCCTCCCTAGTAGCTGGGGTTACAGGCATACGCCACCACACCTGGCTAATTCTTGTATTTTTAGTAGAGACAGGGTTTCGCCATGTTGGCTAGATTGGTCTTGAACTCCTGACCTCAAGGATCCACCCACCTCAGGTTCCAAAGTGCTGAGATTACAGGTGTGAGCCACCACATCCAGCTTTACTCACCTTGTCTTGTTTGTGGTGATATATATGTGGTGTTCTTTTATTTTAATGAGACCCCTTCCTGGCAAAGGACTCCATATAATTTATATTTTTATTTTCAGAGAAGGACTGCAGCAGAGTAGATGTTAACTCAAGGCTCGATAATTCTATACATACGTGATTTGTTGATATAATGAGAAACTCAAAGAAATGCACACCATTGTCTGTAATCTATTATTCCCTACCTCCCACTTTCTAATTTCCAGCCAGAAAGAAGATGAGGAAAGAAAGAGGAAAGAAAAAGAAGATCAGAGAAATGCTGCAGGACATGGTTCCAGTGGTGGTGGAGGAGGAAACACTCAGGTGAGAGCAACCTCTAATTTCAATAACTGGGGCGGGCTCAACTCCTTGACAATAGGACTATGACACAACATATATAGTCTATGGTAAAGGCAGTTTTATACAGTGCTGAGTCCTTGGGAGAACAGATAATTTTCTCCTGAAGTTTGCAGGTAAGATATCAACACATTTTCACTGCTCTGGGGTTCATTTTGACTTCTTTACACTTTGAAATAATTAACAATATATAATGACCTTATCCCAGTCTCCTGAGCCCTCTGTATGGTAATCCAGACCTCATATCAATAATTGTTCTCATCAGCATCACATACTCTTCATTTTCTTTCATTATTCTTTCTTGCCTTGGACAGAGCCACTTTTCTGAGGTGTCTTTTCTGTTGATCCAAGGCAGCAGGACAGGACAAAAGAGCACAGGCTTTGGAGTCAGATCGGGGTACGATCCTGCCCCTACTACCTGGACGTGTGAGACATTGAGTAAATTACTTCCTCTCACTGAATTCTACTTTCCCTGATTTAGCAATACTCTTCCAGGGATAAAAGAAAATACTTTAGGCAAAGGTTTAGCATGTTTCTTGAGGCATTTTGAAGTGTCAGCATGGCAATGTTGCACAGGTCACTCCTTGGGTCCCTGAACACAGTTTCATAAAATTGCAGTCACCTTATTTGTCTTTTTACAACCTTGGAATATCAAAACCATGTCTTCATTTCCAGATCTGACAAAGGCCCAATATTTACCTTTGGTAAACTCTGGCTGTTCTGTTTTTTTTTCCATCTTTTTTGCTTTAGGAGGCTGAGTTCTCTCTTTTAAGGAATAGCCCTGTTGATTAGACTTGTCTGATAAACATTTTGTCTGTCTTGCTCATAACTTGGTCAAACCTACCTTCCTTGACATTTTGTGTAACCTTGGGTTTTCCTCCAGCATTTTTTTCTCTCTTCTCTCTGCACTAGAGATCTGCACATTTTTTTTCTGTATAAGGCCAGATAAATACTTTCAGCATTGTGGGCATTGTGGGTCATATAATGTCTGCTGCAACTATTTCACTCTGCCATTGTTGTGGGAAAGAAGCCAAAAAATAATATCTGAATAAATGAGTGAGGATGTGTTTCAGCAAAACTTTATGTGTAAGAACAGGCAGCAGGAAAGACTTTTTCCTGTGAGCTACACAATTGACCCTTGAACAACGTGGGTTTGAACTTCCCAGGCTCACTTGTATGTAATTGTTTTCAACCAAACTTAGATAAAAAATACAGGGTTTGTGGGAGATGAAACCTGCATATCTGGAGGACTAACTTTTTGTATAGGTGAGTTGTACAGGGCCAACTGACAGACTTGAGTATACATGGATTTTGATCCTGGAACCAGTCCCCTAAGTGTACCAAGGGGAAACTGTAGCTTGCTGACATTTAATATATGCTGTTAAATTCAGTCATATTTACAATTTCCTTGTATAGATCCTTAAAAGCAACATTAGTAGCCATGATAACTCATCTCTTGTCATTAGAACATGGGTGATTTTGGTCCCTTTTTCTCTGCAGATACCAGACCTAGATTTTTATTTATTTATTTTATTTTTTTGTGACTGAGTCTCACCTTGTCACCCAGGCTGGAGTACAATGGCACAATCTTGGCTGACTGCAACTTCTGCCTTTTGGGTTCAAATGATTCTCTTACCTCAGCCACCCGAGTAGCTGGGATTACAGGCTCCCGCCACCATGCCCAGCTAATTTTCGTATTTTTAGTAGAGATGGGTTTCACCATGTTGTCCAGGCTGGTCCCGAACTCCTGACTTCATGATCCACCCGCCTTGACCTCCCAAAGTGCTGGGATTACAGGCATGAGCCACTGCGCCCGGCTGCCGCCACTCAGGTGCCAAGGCAAGAGATCGAGGGCACGAGCTGTTCCAGTATAATAAAATATATGAAATAAGAATAGTTATACTAGATATAGACAATAGATATGATTATGTATGAATATCATTAATCATTAGTTTGTAGCAATTACTCTTTACTCCAATATTATAATAATCCTTGCTCTACAATTATAACTTAGGAAAAACCAGGCCATACAGAGATAGGAGCTGAGGGGACATAGTGAGAAGTGACCAGAAGACAAGAGTGTGAGCCTTCTGTTATGCCCGGGCAGAGCCACCAGAGGGCTCCTTGGTCTAGTGGAACGCCAGCATCTGGGAAGATGACCACTGCCAAGCAGACCTTGGTCTAGTGGTAGCGTCAGTGTCAAGGAAAAATACCTGCTACTTAGCAGACCAGGAAAGGGAGTCTCCCTTTCCCTGGAGTTCAGAGAAGACTCTACTCCTCCCCATCTTGTGGAGGGCCTGACATCAGTCAGACCCACCCACAGCTATCCGGAGGCCTAACCGTCTCCCTGTGATGCTGTGCTTCAGTGGTCACGCTCCTAGTCCCCCTTCATGTTCCATCCTGTACACCTGGCTCTGCCTTTTAGATAACAGTAACAAATTAGTGAAAGTAATAGAAAGTTTCTGAGATGCAGAAATAATGGCGTAAGCTGTCTCTCTCTCCTCTCTTTCTCTCTGCCTTGACTGCCAGGTAGGGAAAGGGCCCCTTGTCCAGTGGACACATGACCCACGTGACCTTACCTATCATTGGAGATGGCTCTCACTCCTTACCCTGTCCCTTTGTCTTGTATCCAATAAATATCAGCGTAGCCTGGCATTCAGGGCCACTACCGGTCTCCGCGTCGTGGTGGTAGTGGTCCCCCGGGCCCAGTTGTCTTTTCTTTTATCTCTTTGTCTTGTGTCTTTATTCCTACAATCTCTCATCTCCGCACAAGGGGAGAAAAACCCACTGACCCTGTGGGGCTGGACCCCACACCCGGCAGTGTTATGTTTCTTATAAAGAGAGGTGAAAGAACTTCTCTTACTCAGATTGTTAAAAAACATTTACTAAGAATACAGTAGACTAAGGAATCCAGGGGGACTTCATTCTTCTCTGTTTTCAGGATAAATGTGCTGAGTTTCGGGAACAAATGAAGAATGGAAAACTCAGCTGTACTCGGGAGAGTGATCCTGTACGTGATGCTGATGGCAAATCGTACAACAATAAGTGTACGATGTGTAAAGCAAAATTGTAAGTATTTCTCTCAAAAGGCATGTCTAAAACATAGTCACATTCCTCTTGAATGAATGGCTATTTCTCATTTGCTATGGCTCTTTCCATGCAAATTATTTTTTTTGCTAATTTCCAAATATTATTATTTTTTCTCTTGCATTCTCTAAGGAACAATGAACCTTTGCAAGGGCAGTTAACCAAGTGGCTGATTTCTATTGTATTTTCTATTACAATTCTGTGAACTCTAAGTCCTATCATGGTAGACCTTTATTCTTTATTGCGCCAGAATTCTAGGAACTTGGTGATGGCCATTTGGAATCATTGACCAGCACAGTTGAAGAAAGTTGGCTTCTTGTCATTTGCACGGGACACACTTACCGCATAATCCAGGGTCAATATGTGTTAACAAGACGAATATTGACTTTTTTCTCCTCCAGGGAAAGAGAAGCAGAGAGAAAAAATGATGATTCTCACTCCAGCTCAAATGGGACTGGATCAGAATCAGGGAAGGTGAGTTATTATTTGGGTTTTGGCAAGAATGTTCTTTCTGTGAGTCAACAGTTGGCGATCAAAACTACAGAAGAAGGTGCCAATATGATCAAGCTAGGGCTTGCCCTTAGAAGGTCAGGAGTTACCAAGTTATCAGTGATTATCACTTTATGAGGCACTTTTATAAATAATAGTTTATTAATTATTTCAACAGCCTGGTCAAATATGACTTTTTAACCTTATTTTATAGATAGGGAAAACGAGGTTTTGCAAGTATACTGGGATTTATTTTTGTTTTTGTATTATTTTGCTGCTATTATAAGTTACTACAAGCAGTTGCTTAAAATAACACAAATTTATTATCTTAATATTTCTGGATTCCATAAGTTTTAAATGGGTCTGATCATGCTAAAATGAAGGTGTCGATAATGCTGCACTCCTTTGTGGAGGCTCTAGGTGAGGATCTGTTTCTTTGCTTTTTCTAACTTCTAGAAGCTACCTGTATTCCTTGGCTTGTGGCCACCCTTAAGCCAGTGATGGCCAGTCAAGTCCTTCTCATGTTGTATCATTCTCACACTGACTCTCCTGCCTCTGCCTCTCTCTTTCATGAATAAGAACCTTTGCGATTACATGGGCCCCACTTGGATAATCCAGGGTAATTTCCCCATTTTAAATTCAGCTGATTAGCAATCTTAATTCCATATTCAGCCATCATTCCTCCTTGCCAGGAAAGCAACCTATTTGGAGGTTCCAGGAATTAGAACATATGTCTAAAACAGAGTCTGATTCCACAGAGGACATTGTGGAATGTACTCTGTAACCACAGCAAGGTTACATGGCTGCCTGACTCTTGGAAAGAAATCCTCTGATTCTCAAATCCAATCAGATACTATGTAAAAACAGCACTTCCAATATAATCTTTTCATCTTTTCAGGATACATGTGATGAGTTTAGAAACCAAATGAAAAATGGAAAACTTATCTGCACTCGAGAAAGTGACCCTGTCCGGGGTCCAGATGGCAAGACACATGGCAATAAGTGTGCTATGTGTAAGGAAAAACTGTGAGTGTGTTTCAAAATGAGCTTTTGACTGTGAGTCTTAAAGTACAATAGTCATTTCTTACCAGTCTGAGAAAATGACAGTTGTCTTAGAAGCAGATCTAGTAATTAATGAGGTGTTTGTTCACTTTGATTGAAATGATTCATTGTTTTCCCCCCAGGGAAAGGGAAGCAGCTGAAAAAAAAAAGAAAGAGGATGAAAACAGGAGCAATACAGGAGAAAGGAGCAATGACAAAGAGGTAATAGATGTTAGACATGCTACTACCTGAATTCAGTTAGTTCACTGTATGGTAAATTTATTCAACAAATATTCATGAAATGCTGACTCTGTCCCAATCATTGGCAATATAATGGTTAACAATGAAGTGATGGCAAGATCTTGAAAATAAATAGCATGCTCTTCAATTCCCCAAGAGTGACTCTGATGCAATTGTAGAACCAGTGACAATTGTTAAATTATTGTAGTTAGCCAGTGAATTTCATTTTTGAATTTTTTCTTTCCTTTGAGACAGGGTCTTGCTGTTGCTCAGGCTTGTCTTGAACTCCTGAGCTCAAGCCATCCGCTGGAGCTCAAGTCTCAGCCTCCCAAAGTGCTGGGATTACATGAGCCATCACACTTGGCTGTTTCTGAATTTTTTAAACAAATAAATATCAAACAATCAGATGCCGAAAATTACAAAGAAAATTAGTATCAAAAGTTTGGAGTTTGAGGCCAGGAACGGTGGCTCACGACTGTAATCCCAGCACTTTGAGAGGCCGAGGCAGGCGGATCAGGAGGTCAGGAGATCGAGACCATCCTGGCTGACACGGTGAAACCCCATCTTTACTAAAAATACAAAAAATTAGCCGGGCATGGTGACGGGCGCCTGTAGTCCCAGCTACTCGGGAGGATGAGGCAGCAGAATGGCATGGACCCGGGAGGCGGAGCTTGCAGTGAGCTGAGATCGCGCTACTGCACTCCAGCAGCCTGGGCGACAGAGCGAGACTCCATCTCAAAAAAAAAAAAAAAACACAAACAAACAAACAAAAAACAGAAAGAAAAAGAGTTGGCGTTTGAGATAGTAAATTCTTGATCTGGCATTTCATTGCCACCTAGTGTTCAGTTTTGGTCTTCATAAATAGTATTCAACACTACAACACCAACACGTAGAATATTACACAGCACAATTTCTTTTAATCCACCGACGGACTCCAGTTAGAAAAGAAAAATAGTAAAATTTCTCTAGGAAGATTTTTCCTATTAGTAGGGCAACTTTTCATTAAGCCTGTAGTGACTAAAGAAAATGAAACATTAATAGTAATTATCATTATTTAAAAATATTTTGGGAACTTTATTGCACAACTTCACATGATCTTTAAAGGACATCTATTTAAAATCTTGGTAGATTTTTAATTTTATGATCCTTATTTAAAAAATTTCAAACAGAAGAATGCTATCTATATGTATATATAGAAAATATTGAATGAAAAAAAAGCAACAACAAAGAAAATACGGAGGCAGGGTGTGGTAACTCACTCTTATAATTCCAGTGTTTTGGGAGACCAGAGCACGAGAATTTCTTGAGCCTAAGAGTTCAAAACCAGCCTGGGCAACATAGTGAGACCCTGTCTCTACAAAATAATAATAGTAACAATAATAATAAAAATAGCTGTGCATGGTGGTGCAAACCTGCAACTCTAGCTACTGGGAGGTTAAGGTGAGCAGAGTTCAAGGCAGCAGTGAGCTGTGATAGCATTATCGCACTCCAGCCTGGGCAACAGAGTGAGAACTTGTCTTAAAAAAATAAATAAAAAGAAAATATTGAGACTGTGTGTGTGTGTGTGTGTGTGTGTGTTTGTGTGAAATAGAAAACTACAGTTTTATCTACACATGCAAAGTTAAATAAGGTTTACCAATAATTGTATTTAAACCTCCCCCAAAATCTATGTAGTGAGTAATATTTTTCCAACTTTTTAGAATTCAGGAAAACTTAATAGAAGTTAGCTACACGTAAAAAATGAATAGAAGAACCAAAGACCGAATTGCAGGGTTGCAATACAGTCAGAGGAGTGCTATTATAAATGTATGTGGTATTGTGAGCACCTGGAAAAGGAAATACTTCCAGTAATTTGTGAAAATGGTGGTTGTGAGACATTTAATATATTGATAGGTATTTAATTCCAGAGCATTAATACCTTTTTAAATGCTGCAATAAAAAGTAAGGCCTGGAATTGTTTGTTTACGGACATCACAATTTAAAGAAAGAAGGGTAAGTACAATCTAGGTTATTGTGTTATTTTTTAAGGTAATGTTTCCATATCATCACTTTGGCTCTTTGGGCTTAAACGAAGTTCCAGAGACTTCTGTAGCTCTCTGAAGATTTTAATACATTCCAGCTCCTGCCTGTAGACTCGGTTCTATTGGCTTCTTTTTACGATCATTATGTTTCAATGAACACAAAAGGCTGCTCCATATACTTATCCACAGATAGGAGTTTTATTCCATGCCTTGTAAAAGCAAGTAAGTAAAAAAGTATATCCTGGTGGTTAGCAGGCTTCTGATCACAAATTCAACACTGACTTTATTTAGTATCGCTGAGATTTGTTTTTCTCATCTGTAAAATGGGAATGATGAGTATTTATATATAAGATTTTTACAACCACTAAAATAAATCTGTTAAGCTACACAACAAAGCACTTTGCACAATAAAAATGCTTTTTGTTTGTTTGTTTGTTCTTGGTAAATTGTTGTTGAGAAATGAAGCTGAAAGTTTACACGTTTTTATGTTTTGCAGAACAGTGTCTTTTAGTTCACTCCAGGGCTTTTGAAGCAGACTTTTTATGTGTGGAATACTGAGTGCACTCGTGAGGAGACAGATTTGGGGCTCCGCCTCATAGAAAATCGTATTAAAATGTGATGGGGCAGAGCACTGGGGGCTCATGCCTGTAATCTCAGTGCTTTAGGAGGCCAGTGTGCGATAATCACTTGAAGCGAAGAGTTTAAGACCAGCCCAGGCAACACAGAGAGACTCCCGTCTCTACAAAAAATTTTAAAATATTAGCTAGGCACCATGGCACCTGCCTATAGTTCTAGCTACTTAGGAGGCTGAGGTGGGAGTGTTGCTTGACCCCAGCAGTTGGAGGCTGCGATGAGCTATGATTGTACCACTGCACTCCAGGCTGGACAACAGAGCAAGATCATATATATATATATACACACACACACACAAACACACACACACACATATATATATACACACACACACACGCATATACACACACACACACAGACACATATGTAGTTTTTAAAGGAATAGGCTGCTTTAGGCAGTACTGAAATTCCATTAGGGCAAGACAGTCATTTGAGAGAGACGCAATGAACAATATTCAAACTTCTTATGTCGAGATTGAATAAAGTGCCTTTAAAACATATTTCTTCTCTGAAATTTTACTTTCTCTGTTTTTTTTTTTCCTGTGTTATGAGTTTATATCTAATCAGTCAATCACGTTATCAGGTTTTAAAGATTATACCATGACAGTAACATCTTTTTCTGCTACTGTTGGTAGGATCTGTGTCGTGAATTTCGAAGCATGCGGATAAATGGGAAGCTTATCTGCACCAGAGAGAATAACCCTGTTCGAGGCCCATATGGAAAGATGCACATCAATAAATGTGCTATGTGTCAGAGCATCTTGTACGTAAGAAGGCTTATCAATAAATTTGATAGTTGTGCCTGTTTGCCAGAAGTTAGTTCTTGTTACTTTTAAAACCTAAGACACTTGGCATCACACGTTAATGATACGATAGCTCCTCTCTTTTGAAGAGACAATTTCCAAAGCCCTTTCACAATAATTTTTTTATTTTGATGTTGAGAAGCATAATTGCACCCAGAACCTCTGGGGTAGGAAGAGGTAGCTTATCAGCTACGTAACCTGGGACAGGCCAGTTCATTGTGCAGAGCCCCAGTTCCTCCTGAGGGAAAAATAACTGCACAATATAGTTTTCTGGAGATTTGAAGACATTTTAAAAATGCTTCTGAACTTCAAAGCATTATACCTATGTAAATGACAATCAAAACTGTGAGTTTAGTTATAATTTAATTAGAAAAGTAAAAATGAAAATTATAGAAACTTTCTAGATGAGAGTCATAAGTCTGTTATATTAAGGAAAAATAAAGACCTTTTAGGATCATATTTTTCTGGATAAGAGTATAGTAACAGCATCTATGATAGTTGATAGCGTTGCCACAAATATATTATCATGAAAATTCCAACAATCAGAACTGATTAGCTTACAGAAAAGTATTCTTAGAATTTTATTTTCAAGTATAAGAAAATAGTGTTAGATTTGCTAATGTTTAGCATTGAAGAAACACTTGGTTAAAGACAATTCAGTAACAACCCTAGAAAAATTACCCTATCTTTTTTTTTTTAATCTGCAGCGATCGAGAAGCTAATGAAAGAAAAAAGAAAGATGAAGAGAAATCAAGTAGCAAGCCCTCAAATAATGCAAAGGTTATTTCTTAAAGGATACCAGAATAACTGTCTTACTTTTCACCCTCAGAATTTTGCATTCTTCTCCAGTTTTGGGAATAATAAAGATACTAATCTCTTAACTTCAAAGAAAATTGATTTGCTAGTCTTGTCACTTTGGATCATAACAAGATTTTCTGGGGAGCTTTGGGCTTTGATATCATTTTTGATTTTGTAGAAAATTCTCTGAGAGTGTGTGTCAATTGATGTTTTAGTCTTTCCTCCTTGGGAGAAATATGGATTGAAAAGTAGAGGGTAAAATTCTTTACCAACTCAACTGCATGCTTATCTTTGACACTTTAAGTGTGAAATAAGGCTTTGGGTAGCTCGTTGATATTTATTTTAATAATTCAGGCAATATAAACTAATCTAAGTCTCCCTTTTAGCTTCCCTTCTGTTTTCACCAGATGATTTTATCAGCATTAAAGAATCAGCAGTGTGTGTGCATGATGCTTTCTTTTCTTTTTCAAGACTACAAAGAAGACATCTTCATTCAGTTCTTTAATAGTAACAATCACATTTGTAGAGTTAGATCCCTGAGCAATTGTCCTTTTGTCAAAAGCATGCTTCATCGGGAAAAAAGGGGAAAGGAAGGATGGATGAATGGGAGGAAAAGACAAGAAGGTCTATCAAGTGTTGTGTTATGTTTCCCTACATTTTTCAGGATCAGTGCAGACAGGTTCAAAATGAAGCGGAGGATGCAAAGTTTAGACAACCTGTGTGTTCCTTGGCCTCTGTTGCCAGGATAAGTACAGTGAGTCTGAGCCCAGAACTAAGAGAGGACTTCCTAAAACCAAGTTTGAAAAAATCACCAAGCCAAAAAGGGACAAAGTCATGTTCACTTTCCCTTTCTCATTTTCTAGGATGAGTGCAGTGAATTTCGAAACTATATAAGGAACAATGAGCTCATCTGCCCTAGAGAGAATGACCCAGTGCGCGGTGCTGATGGAAAGTTCTACACAAACAAGTGCTACATGTGCAGAGCTGTCTTGTGAGTAAGATGATTCTGCTTCTCCTGCAGCTAGCAGGGGAAGTGCATTTTTAGAAACTGCTGATTGAATAAATTTGTGTATTTATGAACACTATGGGATTTTAAAAATAAATCTTTAGAATTAAAGTCCTCAAATTGAGAACACCTGATATAGTAGAAAGAACATTTAGACTTGGAGACAGAAATTCCCTAAGTTCTAACTAAGATGTATACTAACTGTGTCATTAAACAATTTGTTTTCAACTTTCAGCATCATAATTAGAAGTAATTCTTCAAGATCTTTATTCCACAACTAGATCAGACTCAATTGAGATGCCTCATAAAAATAAACACAAATTTTTACACCCCAAAATATATTATATCAGAATCTTGGGATGATGTAATTTATTTTTTAGAAAGAGTTTCTAGGTTATTCTAAAAAAAGCAACTAGAAGTGGAGACCAATGGACATTATAAATGATGATGATGATGATGGTTGTAAAGCGCACCGTGAACACAACAATAGTCAAATTTATTTAGCTTTTCATAGTGAGTGTTCTTTGAGGGAGGAATTACCAAATACTGCTCTCATTTTATGTTCTAGAAAATCAAAACTTAAGAACATTAAGCCACTTGTCATCTGTTAAGAGATGAAAGTTCTAAACCAGCTCCTAATTGTGTAATTTTCTTAATATGTAATCCTGGTCACTATCTCAATGTTCTGTGATTATGATTTATTTATTTGTTTATTTATTTACTGAGACAGTGTCTCACTCTGCTGCCCAGGCTGGAGTGCAATGGTGCAATCTCAGGTCACTGCAACCTCTGCCTCCCGGGTTCAAGAGATTCTCCTGCCTCAGCCTTCCGAGTAGCTGGGATGGCAAGTGTGCACCACCATGCCCAGCTAATTTTTGTATTTTTAGTAGAGACGGAGTTTCTGTTGGCCAGGCTGGTCTCCAACTCCTGACCTCAGGTGATTCGCCAGCCTAGGCCTCCCAAAATGCTGGGATTATAGGCGTGAGGTACCATGCCTGGCATCTGTCATATTTTATGAGGATTGCTTAACTTCTCACTGAAAGTTATAGGAACTGTTTCTTATTTTCAGTTACTTTTTGTTTTCTTCTCTAGTCTAACAGAAGCTTTAGAAAGGGCAAAACTTCAAGAAAAGCCATCCCATGTTAGAGCTTCTCAAGAGGAAGACAGCCCAGACTCTCTCAGTTCTCTGGTAAGGAGGACTATTTCTGAAAAGCTACTTATCAGTTTAATTTTCTCGATTTTTTTTTGACCGGTTGCTATTTGCTGTTTTCATAGAAGGGTCTGAGGTTTGCTGATTCAGTGCATCCTGAAGTCATTTGAGGACTGTATGCAGTTTATGCTTGGCAAGAGTTCTGGGGTTTCTCATTAGTGCCTTATTCTGTGCTCTTTGAGATTATTTGCCTTGCTTCAGTTTAGTACATTTTGAAATTTACAATGTGGATGTGGAATAATTGTGACTAAACTCACATATGGTAGAATACGTAGTCAGGTGCCTCAATTCTGTAATTTTAGCAGACCAACAAGTTTCCTCACCTAGCTTCCGCTTATTTCCCTCCTCCAACCAAATCTGTGTCCACATCCTGGAACTCTACGCCAAGCATGCTCACAGGTGTAAATTTCCACAAATTAGCAATTCACAATGGCTAAAACTTCTTGTTTAAAATATAGGCTGAGCTGGGTGTGGTGGCTCGTGTAAATTGGGCTCTACATCAGGGATACAAAGACAGGGAGAAGAGCTATTAACAAAATATGTTTTTTTTTAAAAAAACACTAAAGTATAATAGTCACATAAAAGAAATGCACATATTTCTTCTGTGATAGCAGCAAGAAATAAGGTGTCATCAGCAGACCAGTAGCCCCCTCATTCTCCCTCATAATCTACAGTCTGTTTTGGAGCTGAGATTTCTTTTGGAGAAATAAATCTTTCATTATTCATTTCTTTTTATCAAGCTAGCAGTCCTTTTGTCAGTCTACAAATACTTACTGAGCACCCACTATTTTTCCAGGCATTATTTATGTATGCTAGATTAATAGCCATGAACAAAACAGATAGCACTCATTACATGAAGTTCATCGTATATTGGAAAAGCAGATACAATAAATAATATAAATAAATAAATAAAATAATGCCAAGGAGGAAATAAGGCAGAAAAAAAAATGGTACAGTAAATTCTGAGATGGGGAGGGGAGGGGATACAATTTTATGTGGCATATATCGGGAATAACTCTCTCAGAAGGTGACATTTACATTGAGACCTAAGGGTGCTGATTCAGTAGGTATATATGAGGGGAACATACTCCAGGGAGAAAACATAGCAAAACGTTTAGTGTTGTTGAAATAGAGCTACTTCAGTTGTAGAGGAGGAAGTCAGGAAGCTAATGGGAGGCCATGGTATAAAGGGTTTTGTAGACAGTTTTAAAGACTTTGCCTAATATTCTGGTTGACGGTTTTGAGAAGAGTAATATGATTTGATTTATATTTTAAAGGAATAACTTTGCCTGATATCTATTGAAAACACTGCAGGGAGGCAAGGGCTGGACAGCTAATTAGCTATTGCAGTAGTCTACAGAAGAGATGATGCTAGTTTATACCATGTGGTGGAACTTTTGAGAGGTGGTTAGATACTGGGTCTGTTTTGAAGGTGGAGTCAACAGAATTTGTTGAGTTGAAGTACTATGTTAAAAAAAATAAAGAGAGAGAGAGAGAGAGTAAGGAACATTGTAGTACCTTTTGAACATTATAGCACAAGTTACCTGAAAAAATACACTTGATATACCTGATTGAGTCTAACCTTTGCCAGGGATTCATATAAGTTACTTATCTAAATTCTCCATGAATATTTCTACCAATATGGAACTCACCACAATCTAAAGCAATTCATTTAGGTGTTTAAATCATTTATCAAAACAAAGGAACAAGCAAACAAATACTGCTTGACCTCTCCAAAATGAGTATTAGCAGATATAATATTATTAAATTTTCTGTGTCATCTTTGTGCCTGTTTTCAGTAAGTAGTTTTCAAGGAATTTATTAATTTCACCTATGTTGTCAAATTTTTTGGCATATAGTTTACATTTCTAAATTATTCTTTTAATATCTACAGCTCATATAACGATGACCTTTTATCTCTAATATTGGTAATATATGTTTTCTTGACTCTGGTCAATTTTGCAAATAGCTTATCAACTTACTAATCTTTTCAAGCACTTAACTTTTGACTTTGTTCTGTTTTCTATTTCATCAATTTCTCCTCTTTATTATTTATTTAAAAATTTTTCTATGCTCATCATTGGCTAGCTTCTTCAGATGAAAGTTTAGATCATCCATTTTAGAACTTCCTTCTTTTCCAATATATGTATTAAGGCTATAAATTTCCCTCAAATTACTGCTTTGGCTGCTGGGATTTGACAGGTTACATTTTCTTTGTGATTCATTTAATTTCTAAATTCTATGATTACTTTGAGTCATGAGTCATTTAGAACTGATCCCTTTACTTATAAATATATTTCTTATAAATGTTATATATTGATTCTTTTTGTTCTTCCAGTTTGATAATTTCTGTGTTTTAACTGAAGTACTTACTTGTTAATATTCTATGTAATTACTGATACCATTGGTTTAAGTCTTCCATCATCCTATTTGCTTTTGAATCCATTTTTTTATATTTTGGCTCTACTTTTTGTCTTCTTAAAAAACTAATCAAGTTCTTATAATTATCATTAATTACTAAACTCATACTTCCAAAACACTACAAAGAGCAAATATGTTTCTTCTTTTACATGGAAAATATACATATGATTTTACCATGGAACACATACTGACAACTAAAAGTTACTGAACACTTAGTATGTGACCGATACTGTGTTAAGCATGAACTTACATGCATTATGTGTTTTAATCCCTTAAAGCAGTAATATAAAGTAAGGACTACTATTATTTATGGTTTTCAGATGAGAAAATTAAGGATGAGAAAAGTTAGATAAGTCACTTCTCTAGTTAGTGGTAGAGCTAGGACTCAAAAACTCATGCAGTTTATGAGTATTGACCTCTGAGTCTTTCCTTTCTAGGCTGTGTATAACCAGTATCTTCACTTAAAAAGGCGAATATTATTTCTAGCATGCCTATCATTCTAGATTTCTTCTTATGGGCAGGTAATTGTGTCACATATTATAAAGGATTTTTGTTTGCTTATTGCTTTGCTATTCCTTGTTTCTTTGTTTATTTACCTTGTCTAGTTAAAAATGGCCACATTCAGGAAGTTAAATTCACCTCATATGGTGCAAAATCAATCTTTGAGTTTGAATAACCTATATCACAGTCCTTTTACAGCCAATTATTCAAGTTGGATTAAGGAACTCAAGAGGTTTTCTTAAGCTCATCCATCTCCTTGAATGCCATAAAGTAAGTCTGCTTTATGTTTTGCTTCTTCAGGATTCTGAGATGTGCAAAGACTACCGAGTATTGCCCAGGATAGGTTATCTTTGTCCGAAGGATTTAAAGCCTGTCTGTGGTGATGATGGCCAAACCTACAACAATCCCTGCATGCTCTGTCATGAAAACCTGTAAGTATTCAAGTTGCCCCATCATATCTTCCAGTTTAGAATTTCTCAGCTAGAGTGTTAACCCATAGTAACGCACCTATATAAATTCGAAGGGTGTTGCAAGTAATTTATTCATCGTAGAAATTAAAAATTAAAAATTCGTGAATTATCTTTCTTATATGTAAAATAGAAAAGATTTAAGGCTATTCCTTTGGTAAATTGCTTACCTACATTGCTATATGCTCTACTGAGTAAAAGAGAACAAAAAAAAAAATAGTGGGGTTACAATTACAGAACATAGGGATAAGCCTGTGTACAGTCACGGGAGTGTGAACATCATTCATTCTGTGTGTAGTGGACAAAAACAGTGGAGAAGTACTGCTATAAAAACCCAGCCCAGTGTATAATATCTAAAAGCTCCTGTGACTATAATATAGCTACAGATTCCCCATTTCTTTAATCCCGCCTCTTGAAAGATGTAGTACCTTGCAAAAGGAAAGTGCACTGTACAAAAGAAAGCACAATAAGTAAATGGCTGATCTGATGTCTGCACTCATATTTATGACTATCTGGGTATCTGGAGGCATATTATTTCATGATTCTAAATCTCACTCCTTTCATTGGAGAAATGAAGACAGTTCTCTGAGCTGCTGACTTCACAGATGATTGAGAAAAACTGCTAGATATAAAAATATTTTTATCTTAAGTTAAATACAAGGGATTCATTTTAATATTCTTATTATTGGCTTTAGTTTTGTTGTTGCTACTCTGCTCAAATGATGTCTGAATTTTTAAATAATTTCCCCTTGCCTCTATGTGCATCCCTTCCCTTACCTGGCCACCATTTGGCCAGCTTTCAAGGAGAGAATGGTGACAAACCTTGTTTTTTCCATCTCACCTGACCCCAGACCTACATTGCAGTTCATATAGTACTTTATCCTTCTTAGGATACTGTAAGCAAGGCCCAGAACATGAGGATAGGACTCCCTGATATCCTTCTTTTTAATCCTGGAAAAATATTTAAAAGAAAAAGGCGCTCCTCAGGTCATATGCTTAAAAGCATAAAATCTGCATATAATCCTTCATCTATAGGTAAGGTATGGTCGAAAAGGCACTTTCAGATTTCAGTCACTGAATCCCTGCAACCTGCTATGGAATGTTGTTATCTTTATTGCACAGAAGGTTAATCTGAGGCTCAGAGAGTCCAGGTAATTTGTTTAAAGGTGCAAAGCTAGAAAGTAAATCAGACAGGATTTTGACCTTATTGATTTGGGTCTAAATACAGTTTTCTTTTTTCTCCACTTAAATTCTTTAGTTTTTCAAAGACCAAAGATTCCTTAGGTAATATGAAGAAAGTTACCCCTTTCAAGAAATTTTTAAAAAATTATGTGATGTGAACAATCCACACACATAATATTCATAGGCTCATGGAGCACTTGAAATTCATCCATAGACCTTATAGATTTTTAAGAATTAAGAAATTCTTAGCAAACTATCGCAAGAACAGAAAACCAAATTCCACATGTTCTCACTCATAGGTGGGAATTGAACAATGAGATCACCTGGACACAGGAAGGTGATCATCACACACCGGGTCCTATTGTGGGGAGTGGGGAGGGGGAAGGATAGCATTAGGAGATATACCTAATGTAAATGACAAGTTAATGGGTACAGCATACCAACATGGCACATGTATACATATGTAACAAACTTGCACGTTGTGCACATGTACCCTAGAACTTAAAGTATAATTTAAAAAAAGAAGAAGAATTAAGAAATTCTTGTTTAAGCAATAAATATAACTGCCCAGGAATTCCATTACTATGTATACCTTATCTGCAGCCCAGAAATCCTTCAATTCCTCTTCGTTGTAAATGTCAGGGCCTAAGTTATCCATACAATTTTCTTCAACATTTTCATCAACTTTATAGACCCATAACAAGTGATCTATTTAAGGGAACTTTAGAGTAAGAAACTGAAATGATGAAAATATTAAGAAAGCATGCCTCACGATAGTTTGTTTGGTTAAGGGAGTTGGGAGTATATATTATAAAGAAGGATCAGGTTATCTGAGGCAAAAGGAAAAAATATTCATTTCCAAAGTTTTAGAGAAAGTTATAGGAGAGCAATTTCAACTTAAGCAATGCCAAAAGACAAATTGCACTGCCTTGATAGATAATGAGTTTCCCATTACTAGAAGCAAACAAGTACATGTCTGATTCATAATATTTCTCCAGTGAAAGGCGTTAAAATTCATATTCCTTAAGATTCATTCCAACCACAAAACTGAGACTGTATCATTTGTGTCTTGTTATATTTTTCCCCAAGTCATATTACTGGTACTCAGTATAGTCAAACATCTCTCTGGGATCTATTTCTCGCATCTGTAAATGCGAGATCACCTTTAGATCAGATGATCTCCAAGTTTATTTCCAACATTCTTTATGAAATATATCAGTGAATGAAATGTGACAGCATAGGTCCAGGGCTAGGGGACAAATCTGGAGCAGAAGAGAAACAGCCTGGACGATACCTACTGAAAATGAAAATAGTTGAATGCAGATCCCAGATCCTCCCTCTAAATGCAGTTTGGTTTGATACAAAATGTCCTGCACGTTGGTCCTTATTTATTGTCTTATTATAACTGAGAACTTCCTCATTATTGAAGCATCCTCTGATCTGTTTTAGGATACGCCAAACAAATACACACATCCGCAGTACAGGGAAGTGTGAGGAGAGTAGCACCCCAGAAACAACCGCTGCCAGCAAGCCCATATCTGTAAGTACATAAGTAGACTGGCCTCCATGGTTACGTTGTGAGGAGTAGTGGGTTCTGGTTTTGTTCTCTTCCATTGAGTAACAGACATTTATCTGGCCAGAGAGGTAACACTAGGTCAGGTGACCCAGAATTGGTCACATTTTCACTATAAGGATAATTAAGTAATTACTGAAATAAGTGGAAATAATGCAGCAGTTAATATTTTAAACTATTTAATGGATTCATTAATAGATTGTTTATGAGCAATGTCTCCACTATAACGTTTCTTATTTCAGGATAGGTTTTATCTTCTGTGATCTACAATACGAAGATGAGACAGAGACCAAGAAAGGTCAGAGAGTGACAGAGTTGGATTTAAACAATTTCTATATAATGCCCATATTCTTGAACTTTACATTATATTAAATTATGTCCCAGCATTAAAAGTTGATCAGTTTCATTTAAACTCCTGAAAGGATGTTTCAACATACGTTACTGAATTTGACATTCTCCCTGGTGACTATTTAAATAGTCATCCTCAGGGAGATGGTATATAACATGAAAAAATGGGAATTTTCAAATAAGAGAAAAAAATTTTTTATGGGATAAATATGAGTGCAAAGTTCAGTTTTTGCTGTGCTTCTTATATGAGACTCTTGGCAAATCACATAAATACTCTAAACCAAATATCCCAATGAACTATGAAAATATTCAATCAAGACTGACTTTCATATATTTGGCACAATGTTTGAAGAATTAATGTCACCATTATTACTATGCCAAAGACCAAAGTAAGAATTTAGAAAAAGAGAAGAGTTCAAAGTATGAACTTAGATAAACAGACCATGGTATAGTGCTTATTTATTTTTAATAAATTATTTTCAATTGTAGTTTGATAAAATTATATGTAATAAACATTTTAATGCATTATATTTAATAAAGCTATTTATTATTATTCACATTCTCTTTGCTCCATTCCACTGCCACAGAAAGCTTTGGGAATAAAGGAATCAGAAACTATTCAGCCAGATTTGAAAATCTTAGTCAAGCAATACTAGATAAGGCCATATTAAAAATGTCTACCTAACAATCTTCGTTAAGGGAAACCCTGAAAACAAGAATCGTAAGCTAGAGTCTTCCTAGTTTCACATTAGCAGCTGAGAGCAGTGTAGAGGAAGCCGAGGACTAGAATGAAATCAGAAGACTTTATCTTTCTCATGTGGGCTTGACAAAGTTATTTACCACCCATTTAAAGACCTCTATTCTGGTTCTTTACCAGAATCCATAAAAAGAGAATTTAAACTTTAACTCTAGTCCCTATATTGTGTTTGCTGTCTTATTATATAGAAATTCTTAGTAGTTTGCTCCCATTTTTTTGACAGAATATACTGTTACCCCTCCTCCAAACTCACCTTTACATATATCTCAGGAGACAAAGGTCAAAATAGCTTTATGCCATTCCAATAGATGACACCTTAGACCACACTTCCCTGTAACTCTCATCCTGTGTAGGCAACTTGGAAAAACTACTTTATAAATAATTTGCCATAGATTTATACTGGTAAGATGTATTTCTTTAAATAATGAAGAATCTTGCCGGGGCTCAGCACACAAGGTGTTGTAAAAGAGTGCCGTTCTTCCATTTCTGGGTGTAGGCTTTCGACTGGAGTTGCATAGCAGGCATTAATAATGACAGAAATTATTATGGTGTTAGTTAACAAAACAAAAACTGAAAGTGTCCTGGACACAGGTGGAACTTTAGGTCCCTGTGTAAGATTCAAGGGTATGATCTTGGGTACAGGTGGTACAGACTGGTCATGGCCTAGCATTGTTCTGATGACTAATAAGGATGTAAATACTGGGGTTGAAGCCTCTTGTCTGAACTTTATTTCTGGGTGGAAGTTTCTCTAAGAAAGTCTGGAATCTCAAGAATAGAATAACAGTCCAGGCAGTCACAACTTTCCTGGAAAAGTACATTGAGTATCTTGGAACCCACACTTTTGTTGCTAAATACATAATACTTCCTATTACGCAATAACTATTATACAGTAACTACTAAGATTTACATAGGTCTTTAGAGTTTTATGTACATTTTCTCTTTGTTTCTTTCCAACAGTCATTTGATTAGGGCAGGGATCACTGTCTTTCCCATTTTACAGAAAATCATCTTCGGGGAAACTGTCACTTACTAAAGTCCCTCAGTATAATACATTGGGTTCAAAGTAGATATCCTGACTTCGTTTCCAATGCTCTACTACCATTCCTTAGTTGTCAGGAGATTCTGAAACCTAAGTGCTCTCAAGAAGGCATTATCTCAATTAAAAGATGATTTGCTAGATTGGAAGGAAATTTCTATATTAAGAAAAATACCAATATTATTTTGTGAGATAAATAAATGGCTATACTTATCTCTATTTCTCAACGATTTCTCAAGTCTATGGACATCTTGCATTCTACATTATTATTATGTATTTTGATAGGTTCACTTGAAAATTCTTATCTATATCTGTCAATTTCATGACAGATTTTCAAGGATTCAGGAAGACCAAAGCTTGCTACTTTCAAACCAAAGAAAACTGCCTGGAGTTGATATAGGCAATAAAGTGGAGAGTTGAGTTTGGAGTGACGGTGCTGCTCATGCCCCAGGTGGTACTAGTTGAAGATGTGCAGTTATGTGAAAGAAAATTCCTGAGGCCCTCACCCCCTATAAGATTATTTTTAAAATACTGATTTAATGTTTTAAAGGTTGATTTCAAATATATGGATGAGTCAGGCAAAGGAAGACAGCTGATTACATTCTATTGGTCTACAACAAACTATAGTAGAAAAACATTCATGTTACAGGAATTGAATTCAAGTTATGACCTAACATGACAGTGACAAGTTACTAAACTTCTCTGAAGCTCAATTTCCTCATCTGCAAAATGGTGCTAATTACACCTACTTCTTTTTTTTATCAGCATGAAGACTGCATGTGATCAAAGGCAGAATTAAGCCGTGTTCATTTTTGTGTCCACCTCAACATGTTGTACATACTAGGTGCTCAATATTTGTTGTAATATTTCTGCAATATCTCCGGGTTCTAGTATCTAACCTACCCATCTTCTCTTCTAGGATGAATGATGGGAAGATTGTTGAAAGCCATGAGGGAAAAAATAAACCCCAATTCTGAATCACCTACCTTCACCTCTGTATATACAAAGAATTCTTTGAAGCTTGTCTTACTTGCTATAGAAAACAATACAGAGCTGTTGGGAATAGACTCACTGATTTTCAGTCTTTTCCATCTCTTTCCTCCTAGACTCCGTAATCTGAGGGTATAAAGAAATCTCCACCAAGTCTGAGCCCTCGAAATGTCCTGATTACAATGCTGCCTGTCCAACTGCCTGTTCAATAAAAGCAAACTCAGCAGAACACCCTTTCTGAGGCTTCTTTGTCACTGTCTGGATAATAGATATTTGCTTTTACAGAAATTGAATAAACTCTACCCTTTTGTGTTTTTGTCTGGCTAAACCGATTGGTGGACAGAGAATGCTCACTTTATTATTACTTAAGTTGCTGTCATAGCTGAGAAAGACTGTCTAGAAGAAAGGTGGGGAGATATGGGTTCCCAGCAGCCGACAGCTATACAAAGTTAAACTAGCTATAAATCAGTTTCATCCTAACTATTCATTACCATACCAGCTCCCCTTTCTACATTTTCATGAATGGGATAACTGCCTCTCAGTTATTTAGGTCCCGTCGAAAGACACAAACCACTAATTTCTCATGTCTATTCATTAAGTTACCTCTTGACAATTTCCTATGTCACGGCCTTGTACACATAATCTGGGAAGAACTAAGAAAATTAATTACCAATTTGTGTAAGCCTCTAAAGTGGCAATCTCCAATAGAAATGTAATTTAAGCCATATATGCAGTTTTAAATTTTCTAGAGGCTACAAGTAATTAATAATTATAAAATTATTAATTTCAATAATATATTCCATTTAGCTTAATATAGCAAAACTATTAATGTAATCAATATAAACTTTTAAATTTACTAAGTCTTTGATTTTGGTGTATATTTTACACTTCTAAACCAGAAGGTTTACAATTGCATATATGCAATTTTAAATTTTCTAGAGGCTAGAGATAATTAATAATTATAAAATTAATTTCAATAATATATTTCATTTAGCTTAAGATAGCAAAACTATTAATATAATCAATATAAATTTTTAAATTTACGAAGTCTTTGATTTTGGTGTATATTTTACACCTTCTAAACCAGAAGGTGGTAAATAATGCTGAGATGGGACTAAAGAAAGTCAAAACACTTCTGTCAGCCCCACCTGTCCACTACTACCAAATACGTATTTTCTCTATATAACATGATCTTCAGATTTCATTTTGCATTAAGAGTTTTCAGAGATCTATCCCTTTCAAACTCCTAATTTTCTCATTTTAGTAGTCCTCCTGAAGCCTTCCCATTTCTTTCAGGCATCAGAAATAGCTAAGGATGTGGAGTAAAGAGAACGTTTACACACTCTTGATGAAAAGCTGAGATGGTCCACATCTCATTTTGGACTAGCCACATTTCAAGTACTCAAGAGATAGATGTGGAGAGAGGTCACTGTATTAGGCAACACAGTGCTGCCACGAGCTAATGGACATGGGAAATCAGAGGAAAAATGCAGGCACTAGGTAGGGATGGATGAAATGCTTGTAAACACCTTCCTCTATGCTAAAACTCTGTAAATCCCTAGTCTACCTAGTTGCTTTGTTCACTTGAAAATTCTGGGCTAATTCTGAATACACTCCATAGGGAGAAATTATATGGAAAATCCATTTTGCTGCAAGATGTTCTCAGCTCCAGAAGAACTAGCCTGATGTGACAGACTTACTTGGATTTGGGAAGTTAATTTGTTATTTTTCTCTCTCTCTTTTTTTTTTTCTGTCTCTACTAGCTCAATTAAAATAGGATTTGAAGATCTTTTTCCTTTGTAACTGAGTGAAAAATAAATTATCCCTTATGCTGCATTCTTTTCTACGTTACATTAAGAAAAAAAGAAGAAGGGCCTATAAGTAATTTTTTCAAGCATGTAAAATATGTAGTAATTCCTGTTGAATTATTATTATTATTATTTGGCAGTTTCAGGATGTACAGGGTGGGTTCAGAGTGCCTATGACATAGGAGATTTTTTATCTTCTTCCTGTTCACTTCTAGGAAATCCAGAAAAACTCTTTCTCTGGCTAAAACCTATGCTTTTCTGAGAAGGTGTTTTGTTATGTCATTTTGAATATTTGATTAGAATATAAACACAAATCCTTTATATTTATTTTATCATTATTAATATACTCAAAAGACATTCTTATCCCGTCCTTAAGACTTCACCAATTCTTGGCAATCACTCTGAGTATAGAGACAGAGTTTGGCTTAGAGATAGAGTGGGGTAGAGGATACAATAGTCTGGAATGGGATGAGACAAGGAAATGAGGAGAGGCCCAGTGACCTCAGGAGTAAGAATCAAAGGCGGACGGCGGGGCGGGTGCAGAGGTCAGGGATAGAACAAGACCAAGGAAAATAAAGTTGAAAATAGAGTGAGGTTCACGGATTGGGGTTAAGAGTGTGAATGTGTAGAACGTATTACTTGGGATTTAAAAAGCTGAAAGTTGATTTATTTTGGGGGGTCTACAAACTAGGAGTGTTTGTAAAATTGCATCTATGTCAAAATGGTAACAAATAAATTGATTCACTAAATATCAAGTAAACTAATCTTTGAGTTACTTAAGTTATATCCTGATGGACAGGAGGTAAATGAAAACCAGGTCTATCTCACTGAGGCTTCAAAACTAGACCTAAAATTCTAAACCAAAAGGTGATAAATAATGCTGAGATGAGACTAAAGAAAGGCAAAATACTTCGGTCAGCCCCACCTGTCCACTACTCCCAAATACGTATTTTCTCTATATGACATGATCTTCAGATTTCATTTTGCATTAAGGGTTTTCAGAGATCTATCCCTTTCAAACTCCTTATTTTCTCATATTAGAAGTCCTCCTGAAGCCTTCCCATTTCTTTCAGGCATCAGAAATACCCAAGGATGTGGAGAAAAGAGAACGTTTTGACACTCTTGATGAAAATATAAATTATTTAAAACCCTATGGAAAACAGTATGGAGACATCTCAAAAAAGTAAAAATAGAACTACCATTTGACTCAGCAATTCCACTACTAAGCATCTGACCAAAGGAAAATAAATCATTATATTAAAAAGACACCTGCACTAGGATGTTTATCACAGCTCAATTCACAGTGGCAAAATCATGGAACCAACCTAAGTATCCATCAACAGTTGATTGGATTAAAATGTGATATATATGCACCACAGAATCCAATGCACCCATTAAAATGAAGGAAATCTTGTCCTTTGCAGCAACATGGATGGAGTTGGAAGCCATCATCCTAACTGAACTAACTGAGAAACAGAAAATCAAAGATTGCATATTCTCAGTTATAAGTGGCACTCATGGACATAAAGACAGATAATAAACTCTGAGAACTCCAAAAGGAGGGATGGGAGAGGGATGAGGGTTGAAGAATTACCTATTTGATATAATGTTCACCATTTGGGTGATAGGTACACTAGAAGTCTACCGTTATACAATATACCCATATGATAACATGCACATTTACTCTTTGAATCTAAAGTTAAAAATGAAACAAAACATCAACTAACTTCTGGAACCAACAGCAGATAATTCTGTAGTTGATTAGTAATTCCTGCCATAAGCACAGGGCAGAAGTAACGAAGGCAGGAACACCAGGTATTTGCCATCCCACAATAGGGCAGATACTTAGGAACTGAGCAGCTCTAAGCTCAAATCCTAACTTTGTCACTCACTAACTCTATGACAATGAAAATGCTACTTTATCTCTCTGGGTCTTCATTTCTTCTATAAAAGGGGGGCTAATAATTTCTGCCTTACAGGTTACAATGAGGATTATATTATATAGTTTATGAGTGCCATAAACTGAAGATCTCATATACATTAAGTGCTCAATAAATGCTTGTTATCATTATTTAATATAAAAACAGTAAGTTGTCAAAATTTGCCTATTCAATAAGCTCTCTAATTCAATTAATTTTCTTGTGATTTTTTTTTCTGTTTTAACCTCAAAAATATCTTTGACACATAAATTTTAAAAAATTATAATTTTAGAAAATACAAAAGTATGCATTGCTCCTAATTTTCTTGAAACATACCATTTTCTTCATCAGTTTTTAATCTTTTCTTTTAAATAAGCACTCATGTCCTGTGGATATCTTGGATCAGGATTTGCTATTGTTTATTTGTACCTAGTTTTCACTCTAATAAAATGGATTAGGTACTATAACACAGTATTAAAGAAAAAAAAAGAAATAAACTAAAGAGAGCACTTGTCTAGACTATAGATCTCCAGACTTTTCCTGTAAGAGCCAAATTGTAACTATTTCGGGTTTTGTGGAATATATAACCTCTTTTGTTGCTGCTATTGTATAAACAAATGCAAATAAATTTATATTATGTAAACATGTTCCCACAGTTATGTACCAATAAAACTCTATTTACAAAGGCACATGGTGGGTTGGATCTGACCCTGGGGCTGTAGTTTCCCTGGTGTAGACAACTAACTCAGCAATGGATGAATGTCTGGCTCTCATCCTTATTTGCAACTTGTGTTCTCTTTGCCCCTTTCCACACCTTCAAACACCAACAACATTCTTCATTTTATGATAGTAACAGTGATAATTTTTAAAGTTCCACTTTTATATAAAACTTAATATGTACTTGAAATCAAGAAAAACACATAGAGAAGCTCACATTTGTACTCCAAATCTATGTGCTATTTTATGGATTGAATATTGTTCCCTCAAAATTTACAGGTTAAGCCCTAGCTCCCACAGTAACTGTATTTAGAGATAGAACTATTAGGGAGGTAATTAAGGTTAAATGGGATTATAAAGGAAAGACCCTAATCTAACGGGATTGGTGTCCTTATAAAAAGAGGAAGAAACACCAGAGATCTCTCTCTGAATGTGCACAAGGGAAGGTCATTTGAAGATATAGCAAAAAGGTAGCCACCTGCAAACCAGGATGACAGCCTTCACCAGAAACAGAATTTACTGGCACCTAGGTCTTGGACTTTTCGTCTCCAGAGTGTGAGAAAATACATTGTTGTTGTTTAAGCCACCCAGCCTCTGGTACTTTGTTAGAGCAGCAGAGCTAACTAGTGTAGTTGTGGCCTTCTTGATTGACTTTGACCAAGGTTACTCTAATACTTAACCCAGTTAGATTATGAATGAGTCCTCAAATGACACTCGCTGAAGACCTTACTAATGATGAGTGATGTTCTAAATTGTTCTTTTCGTAGAAAGAAGCAGAATAGGACATGCTGTTCTTTCCTGGGCACCATCCTGGCACAGAGATCCCCTTTTCTTTCCAGTACTGAAATTAAGGTTTTAAATAAATAGGATATGACAATAAATCATTCTTCAAGCATGAAGAGAGAACAAAGAGAAAGATTGTCACTTTTTGATAGGCGCCTGGAAAAAAACATCAATTAAAATATTTTTCTTTCGTGATGGAATTTTCATTTCACCGTGTAACAGTTTTTCTCGGATTATTTTGAGGGATGATGTGCCATCTTCCTGCAGGTCATTGTAAGTACTTTATTTTAATTTACTATAATGATTTTAACTATTTCTCAAGTCTATGGATATCTTGCATTCTACATTATGATTATGATTATGATTATGTTGAGATGGAGTTTCGCTCTTGTTGCCCAGGCTGGAGTGCAGTGGCACAATCTTGGCTTACTACAACCTCTGCCTCCCAGGTTCAAACGATTCTCCTTTCAGCCTCCTGAGTAGCTGGGATTACAGGCGCATGTACCACGCCCGGCTAATTTTTTGTAGTTTTAGTAGAGACAGGGGTTCACCATGTTGGCCAGGCTGGTCTTGAACTCCTGACCTAAGGTGATCCACCTGCTTTGGCCTCCCAAAGTGCTGGGATTACAGGCATGAGCCACCGCATGTGGCCTCTACCTTGTTTTTTAACGTGTATTTTCCACCCTCTTTCTCGCTTCAGCAGACTTTTGCAATATCCTTCTGCAATATACTTGTTTGTAATATGAATAATACACATTCTTAGGGGAACGAGGTCATGGAAGACTTTCAGAATAAAGCTGCATCTTTACTGAGATGCAAAAAATTAGTATAGAGTTTGGAGAGACAAAAATTATAAAATGGAAGGAAAAAGGGGAAGAGAAGGACCAGGAATGGATAAAGTGGTTATGCTAGGAAGAGGGGGCATGTGTAGAAGGGAAGGAGAACAACACAAGGGCTGTATCTTTTACAACTTGTTTGTTTTGAAATGACCTCTTCAAAACACAAATCTATTCAATTTCCCAACTCAAATTGGTTGAAAAATCCTACTCAGCAGCCAACTTCATAAGAACAAAGCAAAACTAGGCAAACCTGAAATCTATGCATTCTCCTTGTCTTCATCTTTCCCTTTTATCCTTCGTGTAACCACAAAATTTGGTAAACATTTGGTTCCAGCAATCATCCTTCTTTCCTGGTTGACTACAACAGCTTTATAACAGATCTCAGTGCTGTACTCTTTTCTACTTCATTACATTCTCCCTGTGGTAATTACCTAAAGTTAGGATTTGATAGTATTGTGCTTAAAACCTTGAAGTGGCTTCTTCTGACACACGAGTTCTCTGTTTACCTCTTCAGCCTCAACATTTGTGTTGCTCTCCTTCCCATCCACACTTGAATGATTTTCTTGAAATTGTTTCCACATGTCCCCTCTTCCTAACATAACCGCTTTATCCATCCCTGCTCTTTCTCTTCCCCTTTTTCCTTCCACTGGAGAAATTTTCTCTCCAAACTCTATACCATTTTATTCATCTCAGTAAAGATGCTGCTTTATTCTAAAAGCTTTCCATGACCCACTTCCCCATATGAATGTGAATTATTTATTCATTTGTTATGCTCCTATAACACCCTGTCCTTACACCTATATTGCACCTATATTACTGTTACTGTTTACTAGTTAGTTATTTACAAGTTGGCCTGTCTCAACGGAATGTGACTTCTTTAAAAAACAAGCCAGTTTATTATTGTTTTTATCCCTACTGCTGACCGCAATGTTGGGCATGAAGCAATTGCTCATTAAAAGTGGTTGAATAAACTTAGACCTTTAAGATAAGAATGTTAAAAGGGAGTAATATTTAGGACCGACACTCTCAGCTCTGATCAGTACCATAAGGCCTCTACAAGGATAGAGAAGGGAACTTATTTTTCAAAGAACTTAGGGATTCTGCATTCTCTTCCAGGTACAAATTAAAAATTATTAGCACTGATGGAAACAGCTGGCATTGTTGGAAATAAGCTAGTTTCATGAAATATGAACTTATGAAATGTTCCCATCTCTCCCTGAAGAAGCTATAATCATGAGGTGGTTCTCAGAAATATTACATAAGCTGCAGCTCAAAAGGAGGGCAAAGAGTAGCATGACCCCAGAACAAGTATCCTGTTAAGTGTATTTTTTTTTTGTAATTAACATTGTACTTTCAACTAATTAATCTTTTTTGTTCGCTAAGTATGTAACGTGTAGTTGACAAAGATCTCAATCAGGAAAAGGTATTTCTTTAAGGCTGATAAAAATCCTGGAGTGACAGAACTGGAAGAGACTTAGACATAATTTATCCAATATCCTTAATACACGGAGATCCTGAAGCAGAGAGGAACAGTGATTTTCTGAGCAAACCTAAATATGTATAAATCAGGGGTAAAAATGTAAGTGAATGGCTTGTAATCTCATGTTCTTTATACCATATCCTTTAGCCTCATGAATCCTAGTCATGTGTTCTCTGTATAAATAATATTGTCTATCTGATTGTGTTTTCAGGCAAAAGGAATGGAATTTGTATTCAGTGATCTCAGAAAATTGTCGATTATCTGCAGAAATGGTCACTTCTGCTTATTTATAGAGTATTTCAACTTTATATCTACAGGATATGAGGTAGAAGAAAGCACACTTGTAGATTTAATCCACATATAGCAATGGGGTTAGTGATAAAAAGTAAATTCCAATGCCTTGACTTACATGAAAGAAATCCATAGGGTCAGTTATACAATGAAAGTATGTCAGCCATCATATTCTTACTTTGGAATCAACTTTGTTCTTACAGTTTTAAGTAAAAAAAGTTGCCAGAAATTGTACTGCTACGATCTCTAAAAGTGAGCTCTTAAACATATTTGCTTATGTTCTAGCCTTTGTTTATAGAACAGGCATTGAGGAGTTGAACAGGAAATGTCACATCATTCATTACCCAGGAGCTATTCCTATACACGCAGAAGAAGCAGCTGGATGAGCTCTAGCTGTAAGGGTTTACTCTGGAACTTCTGGTAGGGATGCTTACCCTCAGATTAGCTGTCTTAGTTCATTTTGTTTTGCTATACAGAATATTTGAGGCAAGGTAAATTACAAAGAAAAGAGGTTTTTTAGCTCATTGTTCTGCAAGCTAAGTTCAAGAGCATAGTACCACATCTGACTGGCTTCTGGTGAGGCTACATTCTGGGTCAAAACATGGTGGAGAAGCATAAAAGTGAGTGGCATGTTCAAAGAGATCTCATGGTAAGAGAGCAAGGAAGAGAGACAATCTAGGAAGCTGAACTCAATTTTATAACACCTGCTTTCTGGTAACTAATCCAGTCCTGCAATAGTGAGAACCCACTCACTCCCAAGGGAGGACATTAATCTATTCATGAGAAATGCATATATTTTGGGGTCCTCCAAGGCCCAAACACCTCCCACTAGGCCTCACATCCCAACATTTCCACATTGGAGATCAAATTGCAACATGACCTTTGGCATGTTGAAATACCACGTGGCTTAGCATGTGGTTTTCCTTGACAAATGAAGCAAATACCTTATCTTGAGTTAACAGACAATCATGATTGAAAAGGTCGGTCTTGGATGTGGGAGGTACCCTGCCTTGTGTGTGTATTTATACCTGTATGGGATAGATCACACTTCTCTTTCTGGACTCCTTGGCTCAGAGCAGCATATCTCCATCATTGGCATTTACCACCATTATGAAGGGCTTCACTGCTTTTGCCATCCTTTCTCTAGCAGCCACTGCCTGGGCTACCTCTCTATCTGGCAAGTTGGGATTTCTTTCCAATAGTCACACATTTATGTTAAGTGTAATATATTCAGCCTTCATTAAATTATAAATGTTAATAACTAAAGAAAATTTAGAAGGCATCTGTTTAAATTGACCTGATTAACAAAAGTGAGAAGGGTCAGATCTTCAGTGTAAGGAAGAGAGACTGAGGAGAGGAATAAAAGGATTGTGGCTGTATGTTCCATTCCTGATCAGGATCCCTCAGGTCCTTTCAGAAACAACCTATAAAGCTTTGGGACCATAACCCATCCCAACATATTCGAGGAATGCCCACAGGAACTCCTGGACATCTGTGGCAGCCCTTTCTCAATAAGCAGAGCTTTCCTTACTGGCTTTTTTTTTTTTTTTTAAATCAGAGCCACATACATCTCTATCTTGAGTTTGGACTTTCATAAAGAAATGGCCTCTTTTAGGGCTGGGCTGGGTAAGGATTATTGCTAGGAAGTGGGTTTTGGTTACCATGACCAATGAGGATTTAGCTTTGCACTTCTAACTGTGCAATTTGTTCTTTCTCCAACTCCTCCTCTTCAATTGACTCTTGCTTCACTCTCTTCTGGTGATCAAACAAAAGGGACAAAGGTGAGTGCAACCATCTCTGTGTGGTCTTTATAAAAATGAAGTCATAGTGAATGTGCAAATAGAGCTGTGAAAGCAGCTAGACTGGCTCAAGTGGACTCACGTAATTCCTCTGGAGGTAAAAATATGTCTGCTCTGCACCTTCCTGGTGGTATTTCCTTCTCTAAAGCTTACACAAGGAACATCTTTGTAAAAGAACTGCAGATAAAGTAAACTTTTATCTTTGTATGGCATTTTAAATTTTCTGAGCATTTTTCACATTCCTTATTCCTTTAGACTTTCATTAGAACCCTTAAAGGAGAGATTGATATTTCCTTGTTAAACAAAAAATTCCCTTATTATTCAGGGCATGTTCTGGTCTGTGCTACATTTCTGTAGCACAACACCCGGTTCATAGAAGATCTTCCAGATGTGTTCATTGAAAAGCTGAAGAGGCTAGTTCTCTTTCCACTTCCTTCCCCTTCACCATCTTGATATAAGAATAGAATTTAAGAATGGGAATACAGGACATTATTTTTTGTTCCAACTACAGGTGAACTGTTCCAGATACATTAAAGGCTTAAAGATTGCATGCCCAAGAGACTGGAGACCAATATGTGGTACAGATCAGAAAACTTACAGTAATGAATGCACGTTGTGCGTGAAAGACCAGTAAGTGTTATACTCAATTTGAAGCCCCATCTCTTCTTTTTTTATGATTATAAAGCCCGCACTGGCCAAAATCCTCTTGGTCTTTCCAAATGCCATTTTTTGTGTGCTTCTTCAATACCCCATGGACATTGCTCTGTTAAAGTTATGAAAAAGAAAAGCTTAGCTATATTTCTAAAGAAATATATATATGTGTATATGTGGATTTACATATGTAAATATATATATGTGTATGTGTGTGTACTTGTTAGAAGTAATGGCAAAAACTGCAATTACTTTTGTACATATATACATACGCACACATATATATATATATATAATATATTTGTTATTCAACCAAATTCTCATTCACATTATACACTATCTTTGGGGTATTAGCTGTTACCTATAAGCATTTGATACCCACATTACATTTAAGGAAACAGTCTCAAGCAGGAAATATATATTGGTCACATTTTCATGAATCTCCTACACTTTTCTTCCTCCACAGGAGAATTTTGAGGATAGCTATTTCTATTTAGGCTGTTAGCCATAGACACATAAAGTCTTGTGAATTTATATGGAAATATATGACTTTGATCTACCCTTAATAATTTGTGTTTCCTCTCAAGATCATCTAGAAAAGTTGAGGGAAGAGAATGATAATACAAATGAATAGTCGGAATCAGCATATCCCCACCAATACTAGCCCTACAAGTTTAATATTAAGCCTTTACTTTTAATAAGATCTGAGACTTTAGAAGACTGAAACAATGATTATTACCAGCCTTCCAGTGGTATGAATTCAATACTTTATGATTCATGTCTAAAATCATGGGCTTTGGTGTCAAACATTCCGATTAGAATCCAGACTCCACTTTGTAGATTATGCAAATACAAAGTCACTACAAGCTTCAGTGTTCTTATCTCTAAGACAGAAATTATAATAGAATTTAGGATTCGCTGTGATAAAGCATGCCAAATCCTAGCTAAGTGGCCAACACAGAGTGCCTTATAGAAGTATGTTCCTTTTTTCTTATATTTTTCTTCCTTTTTTCCTCCTATTTTCTAGTCCTTTTGAAAATTTAAAGTCAAGCATAACAGCAAGTGTTATCCAGAATAAGGTCTCTCAGTACATGTTAGCTCATATAGTAACGCAACCAGAAGAGATTAAAATTATATTATCTAATATCCTGCTTTTAGAGAGCAGAAATCTGATATTTAGAAAGAAGTAACTATACCAAAATTGTATAGACTTTAAGTGGCAGAGAAAGATTTGGGCGTATTTTCTTTTTCTTGATTCCAAAGTTAAGAATATTTTCACACTATATTATGCCTTAGATTCTCATCAAATATTCACAGGATTTAAAAAAAAATGCTCAATCTACTCTTAGTGTTGATTTTATGTTCTTATATTCTTACTTGATTCAAAAGTGTTTGTACATTAAAGATGTTTACCATCAATATTAACCAACTGGGATAGTAATTCAGCAAGAACTTCTCATTCTCAGTCTAGGTCAGACAAGAAAGAAATAACATATGACTATTTTATTCTATAGATTATGAAATCTCAAATTAGAGCATTATGCATTCAATAAAATATTCTCTTCCAGATATCAAGAATTTCAACCCAGAAAACTTCATGAAGGTGAATGTGTAAGTATATGCAGAAATTTTATTAATTCTTAATGTAAAATATTACAATATACCTCACTTTCATAGAAAACAACTATTTAAAAATACATATTCTAAAAATTACATATGACTATTTATATTCATGGATAAGGCATCTGGCCAACCTAAGCAGATCTGAAATATAGCAAAGGAAGAATTCACAAAACTAACTCATAGCCCTTAATTGGAATATATTGCTATCCATATAGTTATTTTCTAACATTGCAATTAACTAAAAGGTAAGGATTTGCAGGAAAATTAGGAACTCAAAGACACTCATAACAATAAAAAAGTTATAAATAAAGTATGAAAAAATTAGAAACAAGTGTAGACACAATTAGTTCGGGGTAAAAAGCTATGTGTGTGGAGTGTCAATAATTCTAATGGAGTTTAAAAGGTGATATAAGATAATTGTAAACATGGGGATGTGACAATAAAGAAAGTTCATTTTTAGGATGGGCACCTAACCAAATTTGATGGATGAGAAAGAGAAGTATCATCATGAAACTGTTTTAAAAGTAGTCAAAATGACATTTAAAGAAGGAGTGGGAGTTGTCCTGATGCATACAGTTGGCAAAGGTGAGGCAAGATAGGAAAATGGCAAGAGCAAAAGCACGAAGGTATCCAGGGGCAGGAAATACTTGGGAACTCAGTCCTGAGGTTTAATTAGAGTAAGATGAGGAAGACATTGCAGACAAACCTGAAGAGATAAGCATGAGTCAGCAGAGGATTATCTCCTAATGGAGAATCAGTTAAGTATTTGAAGAGTAGTATCTATTTTGCTTTTTAAAAGATCGGTCTGGCATCAGTATGGAGAGTGACTGAAATCTCAGATAAGCATAGAGAATGGGCAGAGAATTGGCAGAAAACTGGGGTCGTTTGAACAAGACATATTGAGGGCCTGAATAAAGTGGATGGCAGCATGATGAGGAGAGGACTGACTCAGAAATGAAGTACCAAATAGAATCCACAAGGTGTATTCATCACTTAGATACAGGGAATTAGTGAGAGGGAGGGCCTGAACTGGACTGAGCTGTCCCTAGCTGTGACAAGACTCCCAGCCTTGTGGAGACAGAGTATGTAAGCTGCAGCAGCTATGTTTTTTGCATATGGAATTTTGGGATGAATGGTCTTTTAAGATCTTTCAAAAGTTTGTTTTCTATGATTTGATGATTTGAAAGATAAAACATTGTTCGTTTGTTTGTTTGTTTCTGATGGGGCAGATTCAGTGTACCAGGTATTCTGAGGCATGTCCCAGGGACTACAAACCTCACTGTGGATCTGACGGAAATGTATATTCCAACGGATGTACCTTTTGCAATGCTTTTGTGTAAGTGCTGAATTTAATGTATTATTTGCAAAACTAGCCTCTCTCAGAAATAGCCAGAAATAAGCTTTGTTCCTAACAGGCTAGATGCTACTATGAAGCATAAGACAGTGATTATTATCATAATGTTTTACAAAAATAAAGAAAATAAAAGAAGAGAGAGGAAAAGAGGAAGAAAATATATAAGAAAAAAATTGATGCTAAGAAAATAAAAAATTTGATCAACGTCACTAAGTGGCTGCTAAGAGAAAAATTTACAGATTCTTTGGCTTCTGACTCTGGCTCTTACTACCATGAAAAGTCTCTTTTCTACCATGTTAAAGTTTAGTGATTAATTACTCATTTTTAATGCCATGTACTCATCTAGCTGGCTTAATCTAAAATACGAAACTTTTCATTTAATATTTCCAAAGCCATCCTTCTAAAAAATAATAATAATAACTTTTATTGTAGGAGGAGCCAAGGTGCAATTAGGCTGAAAAATTATGGATTGTGCTGAATCTCCCTGATGCTTAAGGATATCAAGTCTCCTTTGGCAGATTCCACTTAGATAACCAATTTGTCATGGATGACTGAGGAGGCAAGCAATAATCTGGTACAAACATGGATTTGAGTCTTCAATAAAACATTCTCAGCAAGAAACTGACTATCAGGCCTGTCTGTGGATGTGATTCTTCTCTTAAGGGGAGTATCTATGGTCATTTTCCTAAGCTAAAAATCATATGGAAAGATTCTCTCTATTTCTACACAAATTGGGAACTAGATATTATACACATAATGGTGAGAGAAGAATATGCTCACATCATGTTTAAAAGACTCACTTGTTTTAAGTATACATGAGTCAGAGGATGGACCTGTCCATTGGTCTCATATTATCTTTGGCACACTAATGAAGAGTGAAAAATTCAGATTTGGAGAAAGTGAGAATCCAAAATACTATACACTAATCAGAACAGACCAGTAATAACATATATTTTAGGTGTCATCATATAAAGAGGACTCAGTCACATATGGGAACACGCAAAAGAAGGTATTATGTTGAAAGGACGGGGACATTAAAAACAAGATCTGATTGATTAAATGTTGAGGTCACTAAAAAGGCCTCAGGAAAATATGATGGAGGTGGCAAAGATGAGGATATATTCAAAACCATCACGAGAGAGAAACTCCAGAATTTTCTCGTCTAACATGCCATAGAAAGCACCCAGAGAATTAATTCAACTTGCTGAGATAGATATTGCACCTTGAAAAAGAAAGGAATTTTCTAATAGTAAGTTTGGAACACAGTAATGCCCTATAAATTTAACTGTGGAGAGCACATGGTTTTTAAACACAGGTTGGTTAAATACATGCCAGATATGCTGTAGAGATTGTTTGTGTGTGTGTGTGTGTGTGTGTGTGTGTGTGTGTGTGTGTTCTAGCAACACATATAGAAAGTTATGAAGGGTAAAGCAATGTTTTGTGTGGGGAAAAGCAATACTAATGGGCAAAAGAGGATTCTATTTCATAAAGAAATTTTCACACTAGTGAGAGAGACATACTTTTAAGGAGTTAATTACTATACAATGTCACAAGGACCATACTATTAGAAGTTTAATCAAGACAAAAAGAAAGACATGAGGTGTTAATGACATACTATATCAATCAGTCTACTTGTTTCTCAGCTGTAACAAAATACCACCGACTGCATGGCTTAAACAATGTAAATTTATTTTCTCAAAATTCTGGAGGTTGAAAAGTCCAAGATCAAGGTGCTAGTTAATTCAGTTCCTTGTGAAGCCTGTTTTCCTGGCTTGCAGATGGCTTCATTCTCACTGTGTCCTCACATGATGTGGGTGATGGTGGGAAAAAGACAAGAAACAGACAGGAAAAAAAAAAAAGAGAAAGAGAGGGTTATCTTTTTTTCTTATACAAGGCCATCAATCCTATTAGATTGTGTGACCTCATTTAACCTTAATGAAGTCCTAAAAGCCTTATCTCCAAATACAGTCACATTAGGGGTTAGAATTTCAATATGTGAATTTTGGGGAACACAATTCAGTTTATTGCAGCTAGGTTACTAGAGTGTTATTTTTATCTTTTTTTTATATGCATAAAGGATGGTACTTGGACAGGAGAAATGAAAGTATTCTATTATGAATTTCTTATACTGTAAGTAAAGTGATATCATACCATTTAGACTTACACAGTGAGAATACATATATTTTGGGGTCTTAGTTAGAAACTAAGATTGTATATTTTTAAACCCTAAAACAACATTAAATAGCCAATAAGGGAAATAAAATGGAATAATAATAATAATAAAAAAAACTAAAATAGAAAAAGAAAAACTTCAGTCCAAAGAAGGAAAAGGAAATAAAAAGAAAGAAATGAAGGAAAATAGGTTGGACTAATGGAAAACAAGTGGCAAGATGATAGAATTAATGCAACTGTATTAGTCTCTATTAGTCAGGGTTCTTCAGAGAAACAGACTAATATATAATAATATATATAATATATAAATATATAATACATAAATAATAAAGAGAGAGAGTGTGTATGTGTGTGTGTGTGTGTGGAGGGAGAGAGAAGAGACAGAGAGAGAGAGAGAGAAAGAGAGAGAGAGCAACAGAGTAGGAGATTTAAGTCCCTGGCTCACACAATTATAGGGCTGGAAAGTCCACAATCTGCAAGACAGAGCAGCAGCTTGGAAATCCCAGAGGTGTATTGACATTGCTACTCAACTCTGAAGGTGGCCTGGAAGCAGAATTTCCTCTTCTTTGAGGGCTACAATTAGTCCATTTAGCGTTGCTTATAACAGAATACCTGAAACTAAGTAATTTATAAAGAAAAAAATTATTGGGAACCCTGCACAGGGCTACTGTACAGCACACTGAGATTCATTCCCAGCCGCCAACCACTCTGTGGGAATGATTTAGTTAAACTGGCAAGGAGCAACCTGTTCTCACGATGGGCTTCTGGAATCCTGGTGGGACAAGACCCCTCAACCACCATGGACATTTGAGTTGGCAGGGAGAGCTGCTTAGTGAAGTGTTAGGGGCAGCACTCCACTTGGTGTAGAGCCCAGAGGGTTTGGTGTGGGAGTATCTGTAGTGGAGCTTGTCCAGGGATGCCCATACCCCTAGGCTCAACTTGCTCCTGTAGACCTTAGGAGACTTTAGCCCTGGGGGAACTGCCAGACCTAAACTCTGCAGGGAGGTCTTGCTCATCAGACAGGGCCAGTCAACCTGAGCACCTTTTAGTCTGCTGGGCTCTCTTGGGGTCCCAGTCTTGCTGTGTCTGTTTGCAGTGCAGACTTTAGTGCCCTGGAGACCCTCAACATAGCTCTTGTACTGGCAGACTGCACCTGACCAGCACAGCAGTCTCTGTAGATATGTACCAGCCTGCCTGCTCCCTTCCCCCACTGCAGTTTCCCCAAGGTCCACAGCCACACCCCACATTGCTTTATTGGTATTCCCTAGCACCATTCTGCAGCTGATGAACATGCACCCTGCCATGTTGTTGCTGCCACTACTGCTGGCACATGAGAACAATGACAGGTCCTGCCACCTTCACCTTACAAATTGCTTTGGCTATCACCACAAATCAGGGTGTGGTGACCAGTGGTCTGGAAGCACCTTGATCCCCATCCCCAGCATAATGAATTTCTAACCTCAAGAAGCCAGAGAACAAAGTTGGGGCCTGATAGCAGTCCCCCAGAGTTAGAGCAGAAAATCCAGCAGTTGGTTGCTGAGCCTTTGCCCCCTAAAATCTTCCAATAATGAAGCCATGAGACTGAATCCAATTTATACACACAATCAAACCCTCAAGGTCATAAAATAGAATACAAGAAAAAAAAATTCCAAGGGACTGCAGCTTCAAAGATTAAAGAAACGTCAGTCCACAAAAATAAGAAAGAACCAGCACAAGAACTCTGACGACGCAAAAAGCCAGACTGCCTTCTTTCCTACAAACGACTGAACCAGTTCTATAGCAAAAGTTCTTACCCAGGCAGAGATGGCTGAAATGACACAAATAAAATTCAGAATATGGATAAAAAGGGAGATCATTGAGATGCAGGAGTACATTGAAACTCAATCCAAGAAAGCTAAGAATCACAATAAAACAATGCAGCAGCTGACAGACAAAATATCTTGTATAGAAAATAGCATAACCAACCTCATAGAGTTAAAAATATACTACGAGAATTTCATAATGCAATCACAAGTATTAATAGCAGAATAGACCAAGCTGAGGAAAAAAAATCTCAGAACTTCAAGACTGGCTTTCTGAAATAAAACAGTCAGACAAGAATAGAGAAACAAGAAAAAAAGGAATTAAAAAAAACTCTGAGAAATATGGGATTACAAAGAGACCAAATCTACAACAGATTGGTGTCCCTGAAATAAATGGAGAGAATGGAAACAACTTGGAAAACATATTTCAGGATATCATCCATGAGAACTTCCCCAACCTGGCTAGAGAGGCCAAAATTTAAATTCAAGAAATGCAGAGCACATCAGTAAGATACTTTGCAAGAATATCATCCTCAAGACAGATAATCATCAAATTTTCCAATTTCAAAAATAGAAGAAAAAATATTAAAGGAAGCTAGAGAGAAAGGGCACGTCACTTATAAAGGAAAGCCCATCAGACTAACAGCCGACCTTTTAGCAGAAACCTTACAAGACAGAAGAGATAGTGGGCCAATATTCAACATTCTTAAAGAAAGGAAAATTTCAACCAAGAATTTCATATTTGGCCAAACTAGGCTTCGTAAGCAAAGAAGAAATGAGATCCTTTGCACACAAGCAAATGATGAGGCAATTTGGTATCACCAGACCTGTCTTATAAGAGCTTCTGAAGGAAGCGTTAAATATGGAAAGGAAAGACCATTACCAGTCACAACAAAAGCATACTCAAGTATACAGACCAATGACACTATAAAACAACCACAGAAACAGGTCTGCATAATAACCAGCTAGCATCATGACAAGAGGATAAAATCCATACATGTCAATACTAACATTGAATTTAAATAAGCTAAATGCCCCAATTAAAAACACAGCAAGCTGGATAAAGAACCAAGATACAATATATGCTTTCATCAAGAGACCCATTTCACTTGCAATGACACCTATAGGCTCAAAATACATCTACCAAGCAAATGGAAAACAGAAAAAAGCAGGGACTGCCATCCTAATTTCAGACAAAATAGACTTTAAACCAACAATGACCAAAAAAGACAAAGAAGGGCATCACATAATGGTAAACAGTTCAATTAAACAAGAAGACTTATCCTAAATATATATGCACCCAACACAGGAGCACCATGATTCATAAAGCATACTCTTAGAGACCTTCAAAGAGAGTCAGACTTCCACATAATAATAATGAAAGACTTCAACACCCCACTGAGAGTATTAGATCATTGAGGCTGAAAATTAACAAAGACATTCAGAACCTGAACTTAACACTAGACCAAATGGAACAGATAGACCTGTATAGAGCTCTCGACACAAAACAACAGAATATACATTCTTTTCATCATTACCTGGCACATACTCTAAAATTGACCACAAAGTCAGACATAAAACAATCCTCAGCAAATGCAAAATAACTAATATCATAACAACCACTCTCTTGGACCACAGCACAATAAAATTAGAAATCAAGACTAAGAAAATGACACAAAACCACACAATTACATGGAAATTAAGCAACCTACTCCAGGATGATTATTGGATAAATAATGAAATTAAGGCAGAGATCAAGACATTCTTTGAAACGAATGAGAACAAAGATACAACATATGAGAACCTCTGTGACACAGCTAAGACAGTGTTAAGAGGGAAATTCATAGCACTAAATGCTCACATCAAAAAGTTAGAAGGATCTCAATTTAACAATTTAACATAAAAATTAAAAAAGACTAGAGAAACAAGAAGAAACCAACCCCAATCCTAGCAGAAGAAGAGAAATAACCAAAATCAGAGTTGAACTGAAAGAAATTGAGCACACACACAAAAAAAATCATTTAAAAGATAAAGGAATCAAGGATTTGGCTTTTTAACAAAAATTAGTAAAATAGATAGACCACTAGCTAGAATAATGAAGAATAAAAGAGAGAACATCCATAAACACAGTTAGAAACAATGAAGGGGTATTACCACTGACCCCACAAAAATTTAGATAACCAATGCAAAAATCCTCAACAAAATACTAGCAAACAAATTCAGCAGCACATCAAAAAATGTATCCAAAATGATCAAGTAGGCCTTATACCTGGGAGGCAAGACTGACTTAACATATGCAAATCAGTAAATGTGATTTATCACATAAATGACACTAAAGAAAAAAAACCACACGATTATCTCAATAGATGCAGAAAAGTCTTTTACTAGAATTCAACACACATTCATGTTAAAAACTCTCAATAGACTTGGTATTAAAGAAACATGCCTCAAAATAATGAACCATTTATGATAAACCCATAGCCAACATCATACTGAATGTGAAAAAGCTGGAAAGGACATGATCTCATTCCCTATTTTTGCTGCATAGTATTCCATGATGTCTACATACCACATTTTCTTTATCCAGTCTATTATCAATAGGCATTTGGTTTGATTCCATGTCTTTGTTATTGTAAATAGTACTGCAATGAAAATACACATATATGTATCTTTATAATAGAATGATTTATATTCCTTTGGGTATGTACCCAGTAATGGGATTGCTGGGTCAAATGGCATTTCTGGTTCTAGGTCTTTGAGGAAATTGCCACACTGTCTTACACAATGGTTGAACTAACTTACATTCCCACCAACAGTGTAAAAGCATTCCTTTTTCTCCATAGGCTCATCAGCATCTGTTGTTTCTTGACTTTCTAATAATTTCCTCCTCAAGTCTGCTTTCCTTGAATAATTATTTGTTTAATGGCTTTTCCTGTAGTGTGTCTAAGCTCCATTAGGGTAAGGATGATGCCAATAGTTTTCACAGCTTTACTTCCAGGGCCCCTCACAGTTCCTGACAAATCAGAATCCCAGACTGTAGAAGACCTATGGGAACTCACCTTATGAGTGATGCTCTGCTAATAAAATTTGCAGCAAAACAAAGTAAAACAATGTAAATTATTTATTCTCAGATGGGAACTAATTTCACACGTATTATTTTTGAATGTCATAAAATGAGTCCGTGGCTTTGAATTTACAACACTCACATCCATATAGTGGCTGAGAAGAAGCCAAATTAAAATAGCATTTATTGGGTGGCTTATCTGGCTCAGTTTTCAAAGCTGTTTAAGTGTTTGTTCAATTAAACCTCCGAAGAGCACTTGGTGGAATGTGTGATTACCCAATAGTGCAAATGGGAAAATTCTGTAGTCCAGTTAGAAAAAATTACTTTCCAGGTTGACAAAACATTATAACTAGATGTTCTGTTTCTGCGTTCAGAATCCTTTCTAAACAACAGGATGCATCTACCTTTCCAAACTGGGGAACAAATGATTTACTCAGGAAGATAACAGGGTGTTTTCAAAATATTTCATGTAAGTATGGAGCCCAAAATTACAAGTATGGAGCCCAAAAATGGGATGAAAGCCACCACCTCTCTCATATTGTAGGTGACATAAGTTCTTCCTGGAAGTTTTCAGTGGGTTTATTTACAGACATTTGTTAAAATGAAACATTAAAAGACAAATTAATTGATGTAAATAAAAATGTGCCTATGCTAGCACTATTAATAACAATAAAAATTGGCATCACTCTGAGCAACAATTAAAGAATATTAGTATAATTAAAGAATATTAGTATAATTAAAATTTATATAAGTGATGAAATTTGAGACCAGATATCTCAATTCATATTCAATATAACTGTATTTAGAGATCAAGAAAATGTAATAGTGCATTTCTAAGTGAAAAAACAATATATGTTATAAAAGTCAAATATTGTAATAAAACACATATGTACACGTGTGATTATGTATATATATTAAAACTAGAAGAATATAATTATATATATTATATATATTTAATAGGTACCTCTGAGCTGTGAGATTTTACACCTTTTAATTTTATTTGAATATTTTTTGTTTTGTAGATTTCTATTTCATTTTGTATGTTTCTACTTTTTTTATATTTCTATTTAGCCATTTCTATTGGTATGTTTCTGCTTGCTCCACCTCCCTTCCTTTTTTGTATATTTCTATTTTATAAATTTTCTAAGTGAGCATATATTTTCTTTGTATAAAAAAAAATAGCTTTTTACAGAAGGAATGGTAGAGGCCAGAAGTTCAGATAACAGGAGGAACTTAGCTACAATAATATATCTTCCCTTTTAAAATGGCAAAGGCTCTGGGTTACTACAGGCACAAGGCTGGATCTACTGCAAATGGTATCCAAGGATCTCAATCTGTCACTGCAACCTCCTGTACCAGCCTTCCCTTTCTTAGATGTCGCCACACATTTTTTCATTCTGATCCTTATACTAGTCCTGGTCCTGATACTAATTATTGTTGTGAAACATGTTATATTCTTTCTGCTTGCTCTCTCCTACTGTGGTATGTTTTCTCACACGATTGACTCTCTTGAATTGCCTGCTAACAGCTGCCCTTTCCAGTGATCTGTTCTAACCCCTCTGAGGTCTTCCCCTGCTGAAGTTTGACGCAATCTGAAAGATGGATCTCCAGGGCCTGCTCAGTCCAGCACACCATGCCTCAGTGACTTTTCTCTCCTACGCAGCAGTTACTCTATTTCCTCCTGGGGCCCTAGTACATGCTTCTTAAAACGAGCACATTATATTCCTCTTCCTTTTCTCTTCTTTCTGAGGTGGATCAGCTGTGGCATGAGGGATGGAGAGAGTGGGCCTGTGTTTTGCTTTAGTTTTCTGGCTGCAGCTGAACTTCTGTTGTTCCTGTTCCATTTCTGGAGGAACTCAGGGAAAATATCAGGATGAGATGGGGATGTGTTTAGCCAAACATGGTGTCCCAGATTGTGTCAGGAGTAGGCACGGTAGGCAACCTTGCATGGTGTGCAAAGAACTTCAGTCATCCTGAGAGTAGAATACTCTGGCTACATTTTAATGTCTTAAGTAACACCTGTCACATCATAGCATATCAGCAGAGTTTATATAAATTATCCATTGATATGTGTTGCAGACAGAGATAAAAGCCTAGAGAACATATGGAAGACCAGGCTACTTTTGTAGAATTAGGAATGGAGGAACAGTTAAATGTGGTTCTTGGTCAGACCCTGGAAACTGCAGATACCATTCTCTGGGGTCAGAAATGTTGCTACAAGGAACGTCCATCCCGAGGGAGTATTTCCTCACTGACTTTTCCCATTCTGTGTCTGGATTAAAATAGCTGTGGGACCCCAGTGAGATGGCAGAGAATGATTTTTCTCCTGTGAAGGTCCTCAAAGAGTCTAGGATTCAATGTCAGATGATTCTCAGTGTAGCCAAGAATGCCTGAATCATCAGAAATGTTTGTCTTAATCCAAAGAGATATTCTTTGCTTGATGAGCAAATACAGACCTACTCCATTTATTGAGAAGTTCATGTTGTCCAGGGACCTCAATAGCCCCATCTTTTTTTTTTGCATCCCCTCAAAAAATAAATTTAGGTGAAGTTTCAGGTAAGGAGTTGCTTTTTCATGACATGTAAAATGTTTTTCCACTAAAATAATACAATTATGCCCATAGAGTAACCTATGATTTACTTCTGAGTATTCAAAGATCTGTTACTGAGCCCTATACTTTTAATTAAGATAGTTATTCAAAGTTTAAATTTTTAAACATTTGTTTCTGAGGAAGAATGGAATAGGTTTTCCAAATACATGGTACTGAGGATACAATGGGCAGAGTGGAGATGGCTCTTCATTGTAAAAGTCATCTTAAATCCCGATTGGCTCTACTTCAGTGATTGTATTAGAGGGAAACAACCTGAGACAATATCTCGGAGCATCATTCCAAGGACACACTAGGAGGAAAAACGGCTGGATCTTTCCCAGTATTCTCACTTTTGTCCTTTATCTTGATACATTTGGTGTTATCTTCTGGTGAGTAATTTAACTGGCCTTGGCCAGAAGTTGAAATTGATTTGTGGGATTTTACATTGTAATCTGAGAGGGAATGATTTGAAATTGTTCTTTAACTGGAATTCATATATATATGTATACACATATATATACACAACACACATACAAATTATCCACTGATGTGCTGCAGACAGCATATATATTTATATATATATATTTATTCAGAGTATATATACATATGTATTTATATATACACTCAGAGTATATGACAAAATGAAGGTCTCTGCCCATTGAATCAGTCTTGTAGACTCTCTCTCTCTATATATATATATACACACACACACACATATACATATATATACACACATATATACTCTGAGTATGCTCATATATATATATATACACACACACACACTCAGTATATTCAGAGTATATATATACACATACTCAGAGTGCATATATATATATAGAGAGAGAGAGAGAGAGAGAGAGAGTGTCTAAAAGACTCTGATTCAATGGGAAGAGACCTTTGTTTTGTCATCTTTTGCATGCAGATTATGAGATTTAACTCATGAAGGCAAGGATGCTTGGGTAACTCACTGAGGTAACATGTAAAAGTGACTAACAATATAATATGCATACATCAGAGCACATCTTGAAAATTTAGAGTGTTTGAAAATGATTTGCTGTATATTTGACTGGACCATTATCTTTTATGTTCTCTTCTAGTGGAGAAATCATGTAGGGAGTCATAAAGAGGCCTAGCCTCAAGGGCTGCAGAGCTTGCTTTTTCACATATTTACCAAGAATTCCTGAGTATTACCCAGGTGTCTTTTCACTCCTAAAAAATATGAAGATTGGGCCAAAAGATCACTTTAAAGTTACAGCATTGCTTGTTTCTTTCATACATAACCAGCTCTAAATCCTCTCAAGTCCAAACTAATCAGAAAAATTATTTAGTACATTGGACTGCCAGCCTTTAAGAAACAGTGATGCATCTATATAGTCCCCTGCTGATATCAATTAGGAGTAAAAGAATTATTTTACATTTTAAAAAAATGAATGAATACATGTATAAATGAAATAATGTTTTCCATTCCTGCAAACTTCCTTGATAATAAATTAGAACTCTTTTATTCTGCCGACGGATTAAGCTATGATTTAACAGGAATTAAACTCTGTAACTATTTTCATATATTCTCTAATTTCAGGCCCTAGACACTGGTGGCCACCACATGGAATTATTAAGGTAATCTTCCATTAAATTTCCCCCCAGAACTGACATTATAATATGAGATCTTTTTTTTGGAATTGTTACTGTGGAAACTTAATGCATCAAGGTCACCCGTAATAGTCTTCAAGGCCTATTTGTATGAGGGTGGTGGATACATAGCTGAAACAGCTTGGAATCAAGACAACATTCAGTCATACATACACCAGAGAACCCTCTGTAGTGCCTGAAAAATGTAGAGTATTGACAATTGCCGGGAGCATGACAGGTTCTTAAGAGCCTATGGACTTGGGTATAACATGGTCCTGGCTCTCAAGGAGCTCACAGTTTGATGGAAAGAATGACTTAAAAGAATGCTCCTGGCCCGGCGCGGTGGCTCAAGCCTGTAATCCCAGCACTTTGGGAGGCCGAGGGGGCGGATCACGAGGTCAGGAGATCGAGACCATCCTGGCTAACATGGTGAAACCCCCTCTCTACTAAAAAATACAAAAAAACTAGCTGGGCGAGGTGGCGGGCGCCTGTAGTCCCAGTTACTCGGGAGACTGAGACAGGGGAATGGCATAAACCCGGGAGGCGGAGCTTGCAGTGAGCCGAAATCCGGCCACTGCACTCCAGCCTGGGTGACAGAGCGAGACTCTGACTTAAAAAAAAAAACAGAATGCCCGGGCGCGGTGGCCCAAGCCTGTAATCCCAGCACTTTGGGAGGCCGAGATGGGCGGATCACGAGGTCAGGAGATCGAGACCATCCTGGCTAACACGGTGAAACCTCGTCTCTACTAAAATAATGCAAAAAAACTAGCCGGGCGAGGTGGCGGGCGCCTGTAGTCCCAGCTACTCGGGAGGCTGAGGCAGGAGAATGGAGTAAACCCGGGAGGCGGAGCTTGCAGTGAGCTGAGATCCGGCCACTGCACTCCAGCCTGGGCTACAGAGCCAGACTCCCGTCTCAAAAAAAAAAAAAAAAAAAACAGAATGCTCCTAAATGTCTTGAGATGTACAGAGAATGCTTATGCAACTTGTGAATGCAGAAGGCAAGTTCTGCATATGGTTGGAGGAAAATGTGAAGAAACAGTAGATATCTTAACAGAGCTTCAAACTATGTTTGCAACTTGGATGAGGGCAAAATGGAGACACCGTTTTCATTTTTGTCAACCTTTCTGAGCATTGCATAAAATGTGAGGTCAATCGATATTTGATAGGTGAGGGAAAAGATGAATGAGGGATTAAACTTTTCATTTTGATTCATATTTGCATCACTGTATTCCTTCTCTTTAGAAGTATTAGCACCTTAAGCTTTTGTCTAATTCATAAATTTTAAATTTTACTTCTTCTTTGTAAAAAAGTCGGTCATGAGTTGACTGTTGAGAAAGATATTTTGAGGGCAGCTCTACCTTCAAGAGACCTGGGGATCAGAATGTGAAGCTTGTCAGAGGATACTGCCCCAGGAAAAGGATCTGCAGAATTTGTCCAGGATTTATACCCTGGTCTCATAAAGTTCAGTTCTGGAATTTTCTTTTCCAGAAGTTTACCTGCAGGATGAGTTCGCCTCATGCCCATAAATCCATAAACAATAATAAACGCAATCACTTTTACTTGTTTTCTTTAAAAATATTTATTAATCACCTGTGCTGTGCCCTAAGATACACTATTGAGGAAAGCAGCTATATTCCTTTTCCTCATGAACCTTGCAGATAGCCAAAAGGGAAGAAAACAGCTATGATTTATGGTAAATTTTATAAATATAAGAAATAAAATGGTATGATAGAGAATATCTGTTGAGCATAGAGATAACTACTATAAACAATGGGTTCAGGCAAGGTTTCTCTGTCATGTGGATATCTAAGGTGAGACTTGAAGGAAAAAAAGGAGCCACCCAAGTGGAGAGTGGGGAGAAAGACCTTACCTACCTGGGTCACTAATTGAAGCCCTGTGTGACTGGAGCACAGACAGAATCCCACAAGGGTGGGATTCTCACCTGAAGAATGCGTATCTTCCTCCAAAGAGGGAGAGAAAAAAAAGAAGCTGTATTTATAGACAACAGTAGAAACTATTCTTTCTCTTGTCTTTGCTAACTGTATATTCCTTCAGATTCAACTATTTTACATCTCATTTATTCATTTGGCAAATGTTCATATAGCAGTGACTAATGCCAATATATGTGCTGGGCACATAATGACTAGCCTAATCGGACACATATCTTTCCCTTCTGGGCTTATAGTCCTTTGGGGGTGTGGGATTAGTTAAATAATTAAACAAATGCATTGGTACAAACTGATTAAAAGTATAAAAGCAAATAACAGAGAGTTGTGACTGTATTTTAATAAATAGTTCTGAGAAAGTGAGTTATAACCTAAGCTCTAAAGATAGACAGAGTTTAGGTTGAGAAAAAATATATTTGGTGGGGTGGTCATGACACTTCAGAAGACCTTGGGGGAAGGGAAAGACAAAGAACTTATATATATAAAAAAACTAACTAATAAACTTACTGAAAGGACAGAAAGCAAGGTAGTATCAGGTAAGGGCAGAAGATTTGGGAGGTTCCAGGTCACACAGGGACTTTTAGCTCATAATAAGAAATACTTTTTTATAATATGCAATGAGGTTCAACGAAAGACCTTAATCAGGGAAATAAAATTATTTAATAAGTTTAAAATGTGAAACTTTAGGAAATGAGGAATAAAGGAAATGGAGGGATTAGTTGGGTAACGATGGTGGCCTGGCCATGATGGTGGTGTTGGATAAAAAGAAGGAAGAGGAATTTCTAAGTTAAAATATGACCCCCTTCTTTCCAAATTCCTAGCCAAAATTTTCTCCTACTTCGTGTGTGGGGTATTTTATCTGTACCAATCTTATGACACTTATGGAACCCCTGAGAATACTAGCCTCAAGCTTCATAATCCCAGAGTCACTACTTCAATTCATCACCAGCACCGGCATTGTCCAGAGAAGAACTGCCAATGAAAACAAACATCCCTGAGTCCAGTTCCCTGAGGAGACATGTCCCTTCCTTTGTTTTTGACTTTTTCTACAGTGTCAGGGCAATAAGTATTTCAAATTAAGACACATGCATTCTTCCATTATTGATCTTCAGTTTTCTCCACTGAGCTGTCATAGAAAATCTCTAAGAATCTTTCCAGATCTAATAGTTGGGGCATAAAGAAGATTGAGAGAGAAGCCCCAGATAAATTATCTGTTTATCCACTCTTCTTCTTCTTCTTCTTTTTTTTTTTTTTTTAAACCATAGCATAGTTGGCCATTGTTCTCCTTTATTGAGAAGGTCCTGACAACCAGGGCATCATATTGTTACCAAATGGGATATATATAGGTTCTAGTTCCATGGCTTTGTGGAGATGGGAAAGGGAGAGCTTTTGTGAGAGTGGAATATTGTCCTGTGCTTAGAATTTTTTTTTTCTTTTTTTTTTTTTTTTAGATGGGGTCTCACTGTGTTGCCTAGGCTGGAGTAGAATGGCGCCATCATTGCTCACTGCAGTCAAGTGATCTTCCTGCCCCATCCTTCTGAGAAGCTGGGACTACAGGCATGCACCACCATGCCTGGCTAATTAAAAAAAATTTTTTTTGGAGAGACAGGGTATTGCTCTGTTGCCTAAGCTGATCTTGAACTCCTGGGCTCAAGCAATCCTCCCACCTCAGTCTCCCAAAGTGTTGGAACGAAGGAATGAGTCACCACGCCTAGATTATGCTTAGATTTTCCTAGTAAAGTTCAAAGGTGACCTACCTGTCTAAGTGGGGTTCTAACTGGATAAATCTTATCAACTCAATTTCAGGTGAAATGTCTGTATGAGAAAGTAAAGTTGAGTTGGTACAATGGAACAATCAACCCCTGCCCTGGCTTATATCAACCCATCCGTGGTACCAGTTTTATAATCTATGATAATCCCTGCATCCTGTGTGTTGAGAGCTTGTGAGTACTATTTGGGGAAAAGACGGGAACTGTAAATATGCTTGTCCATTAAAACTACCATCTACCATTCCTATCAAGTACATCAACCTTGAAGCCAGGAATTTGCTTCAGTTCACACAGATAATAATCAGCCTCCCTTCAGAAAAGCACGTAGTAATTGAAAGTCCACTGGATTAGAAAGTAGACTCAATGTACCAAATGACATTCCTTAGGTCCATTCTGGTATCTGAGCCCTTACTTTCCCATATGCCAATTGATTGCGTTCCACTTGAGAAACTCTCAAATATGCCTTCAGGTCCTGAATTATTTTTTATTTTAAGACAAATTGTAGTTTTGCTTTCTCTTAAATATCTTCACCCTCTTATGTGTTTGAAACTCTGAACTACAATGATGAGTTAATTGCAAAGTTTGGATCTTTTATCTGAGACAGTGTTTAGATTTTTGGATTTATGTGACATAAATCAGTGATTAGATACTGAAATCTTACAACACAATGCTTTCAGCTTTCATTCCTATATCAGTGAATGTATTTCAAAGAGCGAAAAATTTTCACCATGGCATCAGATTGGAGCCCTCAGCCCAATCATTTTTTAAATTTTGTGCAAGGAACAATGACAGGACTGTGCAAAGCTCAGGTCATCCCCATTAATGAGTAATTCAGCCAAAGTGTAAGAGTATTAACAGAATAGTTGAGAATTGATATGTCTCACACATCACAAACTCAGACTTGATTGCACAGCTTAATTTCAAAAAGAGTGTAGCATGTGTCATATCTCCAGTGGCATCTTAGAATCATGGAATGATAACTAGATAAGAAATCAAATAATTTTGTCTTTTGTCATTAGTCAATTCCCTTTATACTCTAGATCTTAGTTTTTCCAAATATAAAACCAGGTTTTAGATAAGATAATTTTAAAGGTATTTTTGTAGTTCTGACATTGTATTACTTAATGAAATGTTTGTTCTGATACTTCCTTTAGGAAATCTCATGGAAGAATCAGGTTTTACCGTGATGGAAAATGTTAGCTGCATGGCCTTGAATGTGGAAGATATCTTCTTTTTTTTTTTTCCCCTCCATGTCTCCAATCTCCCTCTTGCACTTTTTACATCTCCTTGAATTTGTTTTTGACAACAAAGAGCTATCACTACTGAGCTTGTAGCAGATTGTTTAAAGTTCTTTCCATGGACCTCTCCCCTCACTGATTGATTGCCTTCCATAGTCTGCCTAATAAATAAACTTTTATGAAAGTCTCATTTGACTTGGGTGTCAGATCTAGGTCTAAAAATCTCAGAAGTAGAAGAAATTCAGAATTTGAGTCATGAGTCAAAGGCAAATATTGAGATTAATCAGCTCTCTAATGCTAATAACACTGAATTAGTCTATGTCAAGCCTCTGGATTGTCTTCCAAAGAACGTGACAGAAATTTCTTCCATATTCCTTTGACATTTAAAAAAAAACAAGTAATGGAACTACAGGAAATTGTATTCTGCTTTAGAATTCCTGTTGCCTAACTTCTGCAAACTCATCATTAAACACCCTCCCTTTTGGACTCAGCCTTGAGACAGAGGTATTTACACATGTGCAGCTTTGACCAACAGGGCCCCACATTCTACCGATCCATTTTGTCTAGAAGAACACCTACATTGTTGGTATCCATAAATGTCCCATTGGTCGTTAGCCGTTTTCTTAAATTCACTGGACACATTTTAACCCCTAAAGCATATAGGGACACCTTTTTCTCTGTTATACTTCATATGTATTTTTTACTTCTATATGTACAGCAGACAAATAATATGCACTAATATGCTCTCTTCCCTGCAGAACTTTGCTCCCTACTGGGTTGGGAAAGAGCAGCTATTCTGCCTCTCACTACCTTGCAGGGCTGTGGTCAGAGAGTGTACATGTTCTGTTAGATCTTTGATCTTATGTCCCATGCTGATTACATGGTGAATACATGGCTCTAGTGAGAAGGAAACAACCACTTTTCTTGTGTCATATTTAGAGTTAATATCTCTGGGAAAAACTAGACATTCTCTAGCTTTATAGCATGCCAATTTCCATTGCTCCAAGTCCTGAGCTATGCAAGAACACCAAGGCATCGTGGGAGGATTGTTTTCTAACATTATTGCTGTATCTTTGTTGACAAATCTTTTCTTCTGCAATAATTAATTTGCTGTTAATGTCATCAAGCAAATTCTTAAAAATCTCAAATAGGCACTTTTAATAGCCTTGCATGAGATTTGAGCTCTGTTATCTCTAATCCTCTCTAATGACTCTCTCCTTGCTTTGGGTAGTTTCTTCACGCACAAGCACCAATTGTTAACCTTCTGATCCCTTTATCCAGTTCTCCTGTGCAGTAGTCCTGCAGATACCAGCCAGTTTAGTCTCTATTTCTTTTCAGCTCTGTGTCCTCAACTCATAATTGCTTCATTGAGATTGCTCTTTCCTATTCCTAGAATCTCTTGCATTGCAAAAACCAAGGCCAACGACAGAGTTTAACTTATTTATTTTCCATCTGTTAGGGATCTGTTCTTCAGTGCTTGGTGTCCTAGTGTCATTGTTTTACATATTTGGTCTATTTTTGTTGTTTCAGGTAGGATAAGATATCTTATCTGGTTTTTCTTGGATCATATTGTTTGAAAGTAGAAGTTGACTTTATCTTTTATCATGCCATTGTACTTATTTTTTGTACTTCTTTTTCCTATGATACCTCCTAAAGTCTAGACTAGAATACATTGTCATTATTCTACTTTTTCTAAGAATTCCAATGGATGAGATTTGTGCTCTATAATACTGCAAATCTTTTTAGTGGATAAGAAAGCACTGACTTAAACTGTCAATGAATAACAGTAAAAAGATCAGAAAAAATAATATATTTTTCTGTCATTTGATAGTAGGCATTCCCAAAGAAGTGAAGGAGATCAGCATACATCTAAATGCAAGATGGCCTCCTTCTCATGCAACCCCTAAGGATAATAGTCACAGGTCTCTTATGACTGCTAACGTAAAAGGAACGTCCCCCTTTTGTGGTCCTAGCTCTGACAGTCACTGCCTGTGCTCTCATTCTTTCTCTCTCTCTCTCCTTTTATCTTTGGCAGGTGATTTCAAATTCCTCCCTCTGATTCCCTGTATATTTTATCCTTTGGTTATTGATTAGCCACAGGTTTTAGTCATTGCCATCTTCCAGCCCACCCTGCTTCCTCTGCATGACAAACCCACTTACATCTGTATTTACTCTGTTGCCTATATACGTATAACTCACTTACCCACGTCATGAGACTGTACCCACATTCTTAGCATCAGACACTGGGCATCTTTATACACACACACACACACACACGTGTGTGCAGTTTAATGAGTTTGGACATATGCATACAACCTTGAAAGCATCGTCACAATCGAGGCAGTAGACGTATCTATCACCTCTAAAAATTTTCTTGTGACTCTTTGTTTTTGTTACTGCTGCTGCTGTTGTTGTTGTAAGAAAAATTAACAAGACCTACCCTCAATCAGTTTTTAAGTGCACAACACCAGATTGTTAACTATGTGCACTAGGTCGTATACCAGATCTTCAGAACTTATTCTTATGTAATCAAAATTTTAAAACCATGAACAACAACTCCCCATTTTTCCCTCCTCCCAGTCCCCGGAAACTATTATTTTATTCTCTGCTTCTACGAAATTTACTATTTTAGATTTTTATTTTACTTTAAGTTCTGGGATACACATGCAGAATGTGCAGGTTTGTTACATAGGTATACATGTGTCATGGTGGTCTGCTGCACCTATCAACCCATCATCTAGGTTTTAAGACCCGCATGCATTAGGTATGTGTCCTAATGCTCTCCCTCCCATTACCCCTCACCCCGCAACTGCCCCAGTGTGTGTTGCTCCTCTCCCTGTGTACACATGTACTCATTGTTCAACTCCCACTTATGAGTGAGAACATGTGGTGCTTGAATTTCTGTTTCTGTGTTAGTTTGCTGAAGATGATGGCTTCCAGCTTCATCCATGTCCCTTCAAATGACAGATCGAATTCATTTTTATGGCTGCATAGTATTCCATGGTATATGTGTCCCACATTTTCTTTATCCAGTCTATCACTGATGGGCATTTGGGCTCATTCCAAGTCTTTACTATTGTGAATAGTGCTGCAATAAACATACATGTGCATGTGTCTTTATAATAGAATGATTTATAGTCCTTTGGGTATATACCCAGTAATGGGATTGCTGGGTCAAATGATATTTCTGGTTCTAGATACCTGAGGAATCACTACACCGTCTTCCACAATGGTTAAACTAATTTACATTCCCATCTACAGCGTAAAAGAGTTTCTATTTCTCCACAGCCTTGCCAGCATCTATTGTTTTTGATTTTTTAATAATCACCATTCTGATTGGCATGAGATGGTATTTCACTGTGGTTTAGAATTGCATTTCTCTAATGATCAGTGCTCATGAGTTTTTTCATGTTTGTTGGCCTCATAAATATCTTCTTTGAGGAGCAGACACTGGACATCTTAATTTCACTGGCTCTTGTGGAATCTTGAAAGTCAATTTATCTAATATGGATCCTATGTTTTTCTAAATTTGCTTTACATATGTTTTGATGCAACGAAAATTAATGCTCTTACTCTCTCTAAACCCCTTTTTCACTCAAACTCAATTTTAATATACTATAAATACATATTCCTTATATTAGCTTACATATTGATCAAACCCATAAACATTTATTTAATTAAAGTTATCTTGTTTTAATATTATTTTACTATTCGTCTTAACTGTTATCTCAGGTTCCATTCTATTCTTCTGACCGTAATTTTCCATTTGAATATTATCTGTTAAAAATCACTATCCTTGGTTAGTTATAATAGAAACAAACATCTTAGTATGACATACAAGACACTTTATTTCATCTGCAAAGGACACTCTCTAAGCCCAAGTTCAACTGTAATGAACTCTTGTTAGGACTTGTAGCAAACTCTATTTGCTCATAAGGTGGCAGTAAAGCATCGCTCTTTAGACCAACAACTTTGACAATACTTTTGGCCAACTTGTCATATAACAGTATGATTTTGGGAAAATTGCTAGATCTCTATAAGCTGGAGATTTTTCGTCATCTAATGTGGTAATATCCTTCTCCCCAGGAAGATGAAACCTCCTAACGTAATCCAGCCTTGACGTTTATTCAGGTCCCACATTGGATGAGAGTACTGGGAAATGTTTCTAACTAATGGAGTATTTGTAACTAACTAATGGACTAAATATTACTCTTCTAATCCTATGGAGTTTTTTTTTTTCTTTCTGATTAGATTATTTTTACCCTGAGAAAGTTAATTCAGAGAGACAGACTTGTGTAAACTGTTTTCCATGTATTTTCCGAGCAAAAATTTGGAATGAGTTAGATATGAGCCTATGTAGGCTGCCAAAAAGTCATTATTATTTAAAATAACATGAAAGCAAAAAGACAAATCTATACCACAGTTAATTTTCTTTAATTTAAAATTTATTGATTAATCATTATTATTATTTTTAACAAATCATAATTGTGTACACTTACGGGGTATAATGTGATTTTTTTATATGTATAGAAAGTGGAATGATTAAATCCATCTAATTCACATATCCATCACTTCACTTATTTTTTTGTGATATGACATTGCAAATTTACTTTCTCAGCTATTTTTAAATAGCTAACATGTTTTTATTAACTATAGTCATCCTTCTGTGCAGTAGATTTTATAAGCCTATTATTTTGTGTAACTGCAACTTTGTACAATTTGATAAACACCTCCTCATTCCTTCCTCCCCACCCCCACTTCTAGCTTCTGGTAACCAGCATACTACTCTCTACTTCTACTTCTATGGACTTGATCTTTTAACATTCTGCATTGAAGTGTGAGTATGTGGTGAAAGTGGGCATCTCTGTCCTTTTCCCTATCTCAGAGGAAAAGCTTTCAGCTTTTCACCATTAAGTATGATGTTAGCTGTGGGCTTGGCATATATGCCATAACTGTGTTTAGGTACATTTCTTCTATGCATAACTGTATTTAGGAACAGTTTTTTTTTTTTGTGCCTGGCTTATTTCACTTAACATAATGCTCTCCAATTCTGTACATATTGCTGCAAAAGACAGAGTTTCTTTCTTTTTAAAAGATGAATAGTATTCCATTGTATATCACACTTAGAAATATATCACATTTTCTTCATCCATTCATTTGTTGATGGACATATAAATTGTTTACATGTGTTTTCTCTTTCAAACAATGCTGTAATGAATACAGCACGCAGATACCTCTTCCACATGTTGACTTAAATTCCTTTGGCTATATACCCAGGGTGGGATTGCTGGATCATATGGTAGTTCTATTTTTAGTTTCTTGAGGAACCTCCATCCTGTTTTCCATAATGACTGTACTAATTTACATTCCCACTAAGAGCATACAAAGGTTCTGTTTTCTTCACCTCCTTGTCAGCACTTCTTATCTTTCATTGTTAAAATAGCCATTCTAACAGGCATGAAGTCATATCTTATTCTGGTTTTAATTCGCATTTCCCTAATGATTAGTGATGTAGAGCATTTAAAAATAAACGTGTTTGCAATTTGTATGCCTTCTTTTGAGAAATGTCTGTTCAGGTCCTTTGCTAATTTTTAATTAGATTATTTGTTTTCTTGCTATTTAGTTGCTTGAATTCCTTATGTATTTTGGAATACTAAGCCTTTATTAGATGCATGGTTTGTAATTTTTTTTTTTTCCCCACTCTGTGGGCTGTCTCTTTACTCTATTGTTTCTTTGGCTGTGCAGAAACTTTCAGGATCGATGCAATCTCATTTGTGTTAATACTTTTGCTTTGTCGCCTTTGTTTAGAGTTCAGATAAAAGAAAAACATTGCTCATACCAATGTTATAAAGCTCTTCCCCTGTTTCCTTCCAGTTTTACAATTTCAATACTTACATATAAATCTTTAATTAATTTTGAGTTCATTTTTATATATAGTATGAGATAAGAATCCAATTTTATTTTTCTTCATGCAGATATTCCATTTTCCCAGCACCATTTATTGAAGAGACTCTCCTTTTCCTTTCCCCACTGTGTATTTTTAACTTTTATTTCAAAAATCAATTAGATAAAAATGTGTGGGTTTATTTTTGATCTGTCTATTCTGTTCCATTGGTGGATATATCTGTTTTTATGCCAGTTCCATGCTGTCTTTATAGCATGGTGCCGGCATAAAATAACTTTATAATACATTTTGAAGTCAGGTAGTGTGATGCTTCCAGCTTCATTCTTTTTGCTCAGTATTGCTTTGGCTTTTCACGGTCTTTTGCGGCTCCATACGAGTTTAAGAGTTGTTTTCTCTATTTCTATATAAAAAGACTGAACTTTTTATATTGAATGTGTAGATCATTTTGGGTTGTATAAACATTTTCACAATATCAATTCTTCCAATCCATGAACACAGGTATTTCTTTATTTATTTTTTCTTCAATTTCTTTCATCAGTGTTTTATAGTTTTCTGTATCTAAATCTTTTACCTCCTTGATTAAATTTATACCTAAGTGTTTTCTTTTTTGGTTGCTATTGTAGATGGGATTAAAATTTTTTTGGATAGTTCATTATTAGTTTATAAATACTAATTTTTGTATGTTGATTTTGTATGCTGCAACTCTACTAAATTTATTTTTTCTAGCAGTTTTCTTTGTGGCATCTTTAGGGTTTTCTGTATACAGGATCATACTGTCCATACACAGAGACAATTTCAGTTTTTCCTTTCCAAAATTTTTCATTTAATTTCAACAAATAAAATGATTTTTGTTCTATGATAACTTTGTTTTCATTTTATGTGTGTATGTGTGTATTATGTGTAAACATTTTTTTGTGTGTGTGGCAATAATAGCTAAAATCTACTACTTTAGCATGAATCCCAATGTAGTAATGGGTAATTTTATTACCCATAGTTCTCATGTTGTATATTAGATCTCTAGACTTATTTATCCTACATATGGGCTATTTTTCAAAAATATTTTGACCTACATCTCTGTATTTTCATACCCTTCCCCACCAACCTTATCCCTGATAAACACTGTTTTGTTTTCTATTTCTGTATATTTGAATTATTTTGAGATTCACATATAAATGAGATCATGCAATACTTTTATTTTTGGGTCTGGCTTATTTCACTTAGCATAATGTGTTCCAGACTCATCCATTTTGTAGCAAATGGCAACATTTCATTTGTTTTAAGGGCTGAATAATATCCTGTACATTTATACATATGCCAGTGATTTTAATTCATTCATCCATCAGTGAACACTTAGGTTATTCACATATCTTGGCTATTGTGAATAAGGTTGCAATGAACATGAAAGTGCAGATATCTTTACAAGGTCATGATTTCTTCCTATTTGGGTATATACCCAGAAGAGGGACTGCTGGGTTATATGGTAGTTCTATTTTTAATTTCTTTTGGAACTTCTGTACAGTTTTCCACAATAGCCTATTAATCTACAGTCCCACCAACAATGTTTCAGGGCTCCCTTTTCTCCATACCCTTACCAAAACTTGTTACCTCTTGTATTTTTGGCTATACACACACACACACACACACACACACACACACACACACACAAACATACATGTATATATTTGAGTTGGGATCTCACTCTGTCACCCAGGCTGAAGTGCAGTGTGGTGGCACAATCATGGCTCATTGCAGCCTCCACCTCCTCGGGCTCAGGTGATCCTCCCATCTCAGCCTCCCAGGTAGTAGGGACTACAGGCGTGTGCTACCACATCCTGCTAATTTTTGTATATTTTGTAGAGACGGGGTCTCACCATGTTGCCCAGGCTGGCTAGAAACCCTGGGCTCAGGTGATCGGCCAGCCTCAGTCTCCCAAACTGTTAAGATTATAGGTATGAGTCAATGCACATGGCCCCTTTATGTATTTTGGATATTAATTTTTATCAGATATACGGTTTACAAATACTTTCTTTTAATATGTAGATTCCTTATTCATTTAGTTGATTGTTTCCTTTGCCGTGCAGAAGCTTTTTTGAGGTAGCCCAGTTTGTATCATTTTTTTATTTTTCCTTTTGGTATGATATCCAAAAAATCATTGCCAAGGCCAACGTTAAAGAACTTTTCCTCTATGTTTTATTCTAAGAGCTTTGGGGTTTCCGGCCTTATACTTCGAAGTATTACAATACATCCCTCAAAAATAGAATGGATAATAAGGGTCAATAAATTGGATATCCTAGAGAAAATAATTTCTTAGAAAATACAGCCTACAAAGATTGAGTAAGAAAAAGCAGAAAGTCTGAAAAGTTCAATAACAAATAAGGAGACTGGAGTGGTAATTAAAACCTCCCAATGAAGATAAGCTCAGGACCAGACGGCTTTGTAGCTAAATTTTACCAAATAATAAAAAAGAATTAATACCAATCTTTCTTAAATTCTTCCCAAAATAGAACTAAGGATATACTCCCAAGCTCATTGTATGAGTCCTTATATCACCAGCTCGATACGAAAGTCAAAGATACCAAAAAAAAAAAAAAAAAAAAAAAAAAAGACAAGCGATTCTCTGATGAACATTAATTCAAAAATTCTCAATAAAATATTGTCAAAAGGAATTCAACAACAAGACATGGTGGCTCACACCTGTAATCCCAGCACTTTGGGAGGCTGAGGCTGGCAGATCACGAGGTCAAGAGATCGAGACCAACCTGGCCAATATGGTGAAACCCCGTCTCTACTAAAACTACGAAAAGTAGCCAGGTGCAGTGGCAGGTGCCTGTAATCCCAGCTACTCGAGAGGCTGAGGCAGGAGAATCACTTGAACCCGGGAAGCGGAGGTTGCAGTGAGCCGAGATCATGCCACTGCACACCACCTGGTGACAGAAGGAGACTTCATCTCAAAAAAAAAAAAAAAAAAAAAAAGTACATGATGATCAAGTGGGATTTATCCTTGGCAAGGAAGCCTGGTTTAACCTTACACAAATCAATCACTGTAATACGTCACATTAACAGAATAGAAGATTAAAAAACTTCTTTACCATCTCAATTGATGCAGAAAAAGCATTTCACAAAGTTGAACATTATTTATTGATTCAAAGCTCTCTATAGTTCAGGTATAGAAGGAAAGTTCCTCCACATAATAAAAACCATTTTTGAGAAAACCACAGCTAATGTTATAATCAATGGGGAATAACTAAGCTTTTCCTCTGGGAACCAGTACCAGGCAAGGATGCCCACTCTCGTCACTTTGGTTCAAACACATTACAGTACTGGAAATACTACAAAGAGCAATCAGACTAGAACAAAAAATAAAAAGGCATACAAATCAAAGAATAAGGAAGTAAAGTTATTTCTAATGGCAAATTACAAGATTCTAAATGTAGAAACTCCCAAATAATCCACAAAAAAGCAGTTACAATGAATCAATGAATTTAGTAAAATTACTAGATACAAAATTGACATAAAAAATTAATTGCATATCTGTACACAAATCATAACCTATATGAAAAATTAATGAAGAGAACAATCCCATTTTCAAAAGTATAAAAAAAACTTAGCAAGAAACTTATTAGTCCCTAATACTAATCATTACTTTCTCACCAGCATCACTTTGTATTGATTTAAGTAACATTTATTGCGGATATCATTATTTAATTATTAATGGTGATATTAATATTAATTACCATTCCAAATCGTTAACATTTTAATCCATTAACAATTTTTACGAAGTTTATTGTGATCATTAATATCGATTATTAGTATTAATATTTATTATATTTATTAATATTAATAATTAATAGACTTGTTCCTGATATCCACCATGGAGAGGATGATATTACTTTAAACAGGACAAAAGGTGTACACGCACCCAGTGATATTGCTTCAAATTTCCGCCCGAGAGGGGAGGATGAGACAGGCAATATCGCTGGGAGTAGACACACACCTGGGATAATGTAATTATTATTCAAGGGCAAGAGTATGATATGACTCCCAATACAGGCGTGGCGTGGCGGCGGCTGGGCGGCCCGGATCGCGGCGCGGTGGATCCCCACCACCTGGCGTTGATAAAAAAAGTGAAGAAAAAAAAATAAATAATTAAATAAAATAAAAAAAAAATAAATAAATAAAAAGATATCCCTTGCTCATGGATTAGAAGAAGAATATTGTTAAAATGTTTGTAATACCCAAAACAATATACAGAATAAACAAAATTTCTATAAAAATTCCAATGAAATTCTTTACAGAAATAGAAAAAAACAATCCTAAAATTTGTCTGGAACCACGAAAGACATCTAATCATCAAAGTAATTCTGAGAAAGAAAAACAAAGAGGAGTCACACTTTCTTATTTAAAGTTATGTTACAAGGCTATAGTAATCAAAAGAGTGTATGAAACTGGCTTAAAAACAAAAACATTTCAATGGAGCAGAATAGGAAGCTCAGAATCAAAAAGTCATGAGAGGGAAAGGATAGTCTCTTTAATAGATGGGGCTGGAAAAACTGGATTTCCTCATGAAAAGAATAAGGCTGAACCCTTATTTTAGACCATACACAAAAATTAAATAAAAATGGGTATACTCAAAATTTTCCGCATTTTGTGATCTAATAGACATCCATACTATTTGTGTAAGACCTTTGAAATCAGGCTTCTGCAAACAATGATTTATGATTTCTTCTTACTTAAAAATATTTCAGGTTCAGTATACCTTATATGAAATATTTGGGATGAGAAGAGTTTGGGAATTTGGGTTTTGTTTATTGGATTTGGGAATATTTTCAGAAAACCCAGTGGTTAACATCCCTAATCCAAAAATCTGTTATCTGAAATGCTCCAATGAGCATTTTCTTTTGAGCTCCATGTTGGCGCTCAAAAAGCTCCAGATTTTAGATCATTTTGAATTTCAGATTTTTCAGATTATGCATGCTCAACCTGTGCTAAAGAAGATCATGCCATTTTAATGACTGGATAATATAGACATATAAACCTAATATAACTCTGAGGTGAAGTATATCCCTTCCAATGTCACATTCATTAAGTAAGAGATAAGGAAGAGATGCAGATTCAGTAGAGATCAAAAGAAATTTAGTTTGGGATACAATGAATTTTAGGAAAAACGGGGACCATCCAATGAAAAAATGTATATAACTTAGCAAAATGAAATGACCCTTCTTAACTTTTCTTTTTGAGGAAATTCTTGTATGACTAAAAGTAATAATAAAAGAATATGTGTGTTTTAATGGTGGGGGCCTTGCTCAATTTCTTCAGTTGGCTGAACATTTTCTGGCAATGAGAAAGGAATACATAAAACTATTAAGAAAATATAAATATGTCAAAGGTATACTTTTTTGCATAATAATAACTTAGCTTCTATGATTACTCAATCTCCTCCTTTGTCAGTGTTCCAAAGGAAACTATGACTTGTTAGCATTATGACGAAGTTTTAGGAGAGGAAATGCCCATATTGCAAAGTTGCATCCTAAGCAGTCAAGCAGAAGTTTGTGTCTTTCTTTCTGTGAAACTGACTCTTACAGAATGGTCCTTGACTAAGGGGAGAAGTCATTACACTCTTTCCTGGGACTCTCTACTTCTCCTACCTAACACATTTATAATTATGTGGTTAAGTGACTACTTCTTTTGTCTTCGATATAAGAATGTAAATTCTAGGCAAGCTGATATTGCGTCAATTTAGTGCTTTTGGACGGATTCTAGGAAATAGTACTGTCTAATATCTATATTAGCTATAGGTATATTATCTATGTCTAATATCATGAGCCAGATATTCCACGATAAGAAGAATCAGCATTCTGATCCAGTTCTTCAGCTCACTTTCTGTACAACTTTTGAGAATTCATTTCATCTTGCTAAGCATCGGTTTACTCGTGGGTAAAATTAGATTGTACCTAATAAGCACCTCACAGAATTGTGATATTCAAAATGAGATAGCACAGTAAATGCACTTTTTAAAATGACATACTCATGTAAAGAAGGTGAGGAATAGCTTATTTTATAGAGAAAAAGATTTTAAAAGTCAGTTTTTCTACTTTGCTTATTTTGCAAGTATTCCTGTGTTCTGCAATATGATCTGAGGTTTGAGTTGCAATGCTTGTCTGAGATATTAAAGCTCAAATCTTGAGCCTTGACAACCAGAGCGCTAAATCTGCTTTTTAAAAACTGTAAATAGTAAAATGACGCAATTCAAACAGCAATCATTACAAAAAACTTCATACTATAATGTCTCCTTGTACAAGAAGATGAAAAAGTATTAAAAAACCACATTACAAAAACCAATTTAAAAATTTTTTAAAAAACATTAAAAACATGTGAAAAATATAACAATTAAATGAAAAAAGTAAAGTGAAAGTTGTCAATATTAATAGGAGGTAAAGCTGAATACAAGCCAAAGAACATTACATTTATTTCCTTTAGCATCCTTATTCTCAGATAAGAAAGCTTCCTTTGTGACTGAGAACACAGAAGCAATTCCAAAAGATCTACAACAGGTTCCCACAAGCACATCAGCATCCATACTGTACTTTTCTCTGTTACTGTGGAAGAGGTCTCCATGTCCCTACCAAAGACTAACCCTGAACATTTTCTTTTATTAAAAGAAGGAAGATCTCAAATCAATAATCTCAAGTTACATTCTGAGAAACTGGAAAAAATGAGGAAATAGTACCAAAATAAGCCTAAAAAAGAAATCATAAATCGCAAAGGGGGAAAACAATTAAATAGAAAACAGAAAAGCAGTGGAAACAAATCAATCAAAGCAAAAGGTAGTTCTTTGAGATTAACAAAACTGATAAACGTCCAGTGACCAATCAAAAAAAAAAAAAAAAAAAAAAAAAACAGAAGACACAAATCACCAATAAGAAGAATGGCAGAGGTAATAATCCTAGAGTTCTTACATAAATTAAAATAATAATAAGGAAAGATTATGAGAAAATTTATATCAACTATTTTGTCAATTTAGTTGAAATGGAAGAATTCCTTTAAAGACATAAACTACCAAAAATCACTCAAGAAGGAATTAATTTATATAGTCCTACATCTCTTAAATTAATTGAATTTCTAGATAAAAATTTCTAGATAAGAAACTCATTGGCTCTGGTGCCATCCCTGGTTAATTCTACCAAAAACTTAAAGAAAAGAATACTGATTCTATACACATCACATGTAATATTAAAGAAAACAGAACGCTTACTAAATTATTCTATAAAGTTGCCGTTAACCTACTAACAAATCCAAAATAATAAAAAAGACATTAAAAGAATAAATAAGAAAAGCAACTACTGCAGATAAATATCCCTCATGAACAGAGAGGAATGTCCTAAACAGAATTTTAGCAAATAGAATCCAACAATATATAACAAGGACAATTAATAATGAACAATTGGGGCTCAGGCAGAAATGCAATGTTGATTGACATTTAAAATTCAATCAATATAATTCAAGGTATTGGCAAACTAGAAAAGAAAAACCAAGTGATTGCTAGTGAAAACCAAAAACACATTTGACTAAAATTCAACATCAATTTCTTGTTAATGTAAACAACAACAGCAATAACTCTGTGCAAATTACATGTGGAAGGGAATCTTCTTAACTGGATAAAGGGCAGCTATAGAAAACTTGTGGCAAACGTCATAATTATGAAAACTCAAATGTTTTCCCCCTTTAAACAAGTGCAAGACGAAGATTTCCCCTCTCACTGCTTCTTTCCAATATTTTACTGGAGGTTCCAGCCAGCACAGTAAGACGAGAGAGAGAAAAAAAGAAAGAACAGAACAAAACTTCAGATAAGAAAGTAAGAAATAATACCCTAACTTTCTTTATTTGAAGATGAAATGATGATCTCTGTAGTAAATGTGATGCAATCCACAAAAAAGGATATTAGAACTAACAAGTGAGTTTAGCCAGGTTGGAAGATATAATAACAAAATACGTTAGAGGATATGGCAACAAAATACAAAATGCGTTGTATTTCATTTTACAGTTTTATTTTTAATCGACAATGATAATATATGTATTTATATGGTATAATATGATGTTTACTTTGTGGAATGATTAAATCAAGCTAGTTAACAAATCCATCATTTCACATGTTTATTTTTTTGTTGTGAAAGCATTTTAAAATCTACTCTTTTAGAAATTCTGGAATATGAAATGCATTATTAGTTATTACACTCACCATTTTGTGCAATAGCTCACTAAAGCTTATTCTTCCTCTCTTACTGAAACTTGGATCATGTTCCCTTTCCCCACCTGACTCCACTAACCTCTTGTAATCACCATTCTACTTTCACAACAAATCGTATTTCTATAAACTAAGGGCAAACAATCAGAAATTTAAATGAAAACAATTCTAACAGCATTAAAAATATGAAATCTGTTGAGCTTGTAGATGTCCTATACATTAAAGTTTTTTTAAAAACATAGTGAGGTAAATTAAAGGAAACTTAAATAAATAGAAAGACATGCCTTGTTCATGGGTCAAAAAATCATTTTTGCTAAAAATCAATTCTTCTCCAAATTGATTTATATATTCAATGCAATTCTTAGTAAAATTCTGGCAATGTTTTATGTAGAAATTGACAAGATTATTCTAAAGTTAATATGGAAATCTAAAAGTCCTAGAATAGTCAAAACAACTTTGAAAATGAGAACAATGTTAAAACTAACCTTACCATTTTTCAGGACTAATTATAAAGCTATAGTTAATCAAGATAGTATATCATTGGAGTCAAGATAGAAAAATTGATCAAAAGATCGGAATAGAAGGTCCAAAACTAGATCTATATACATATAAAAATGATTTTCTAAAAAGATCTAAAGACAATTCAGTGAAAAAAATGATTTTCAACAAGTGCTGCAGAAACAATTGAATGTACATAGACAAAAACAATGAACGTCAATTATAAAAACATTAATTCAAAATGGATCCCTGAACTAAAATCAAAACTATGTAACTTTAAAAATTATGATTTTACAGTATGCAAAATTATTAGATATGACACAAAAATATGATCCATTAAAGAATAATTTGTAAATCAGACTATCAAAATTAAAAACTTCTGTTTTTTTTTGAAAAAACTAATTGAGAAAAACAAGTTACAGGGTGGAGAAAGGATTTTCAAAGCACATATTTGATAAAGAAGAATTTATATAATGCTCTCAAAACTTAACCAAATATGATTGATTTTTATCCTTTATAAATGATTTGAAGTAGACACTTCATCAAAGAATATACATGGACAGAAAAATAATCCCTTGAAAATAACAGAGATGGATCTCAAAATAATTATGCTATGTGAAAGAAGCTGGACAAAAAGAACAAGTCCTGCATGATTTCATGTATTTCAACTCTAAAAACAAGCAAACGAATCTATAGTCACAGAAAGCAGATCAGTGTTTGCCTGGGGGTGATGGGACATGAAGAAACTTTTGGGATGACGGATATGAATAGTTTCTTGATGGTCGGTTTTATGGGTATATACAAATGTCAAATGTATCAAGTTGAACATTTTAAATATGTATGTTTTGTAGGTCAATTTTACCTCAACTTCTTAGTCTTTAAAGATTAAGAAAATTTTTAAAAGACCAGCTTCTCCTCCTTGTTCACACTCTCTACTCTTACCTTCTCAAGAATGTTGTTTCAACAATTCTGTCAATGTCCAGCTTTCTCACTTTTACTCTTTTTTCTGGACCTTTGCAGATGGCTTATATACATCTTGTTATTTCTTTCATTTAAAAATAAAACATAAAGAAGAAGAAATACTTCCTTGATTCTATGTCTTCCTTGATTTTTTCTTCATTATCTTATTGTCATTAGGCCAAAACTCCTCTAAAACATAGTCTAATACACACTAACTCCAGTGTGTTCTCTTCTATTTTTCCTAAAGTCTACTCTAATCAGGGTCCAAACCATGACTACATCAAAATTGTTACCATCAAAGTCAGAGATGCCTCTGTGTTTCAAAATCCAATGATCAGTTCTTGATCTTCATTTCATTTTACCTATCAACATTTCATATAATTAATCACTCTTTCTTTCCTAAAACATCCCTGCTCCCACCTATGTGGCTTCCAACATAGCTTTCTTCTACACATTCTACCTCAGTCTCTATGCAAATTTCTCCTCACAGGCTGACCTCTAAATATTGAAGTGCTACAGAGTTTGTCTTTCAACCTATTATGTATTTTACTTATATTTATTGTCTTAGTGATCTTACCCTCTATCCAAATTTATGTCTTCAATCTGTATCTCTTCTTTGAAATCTAGATTCTTATATACAATATCCTACTCAGTATTTTTATTTGAATAGTTAATCAAAATATCTCACTTGTTCTGTTTCAAACTAAGCTCCTGACTTTTCCTCTCCTACGAAAGTCTGTCTTTCTCATTGTACCTCAACTCACAAAATGGAAACTCCAGTTTTTTCACTTGCTAAACCAAAAGCTCTGTAATCTTCTTAACTTCACTTTTTTCTCACACTTAACATCCATCAGCAAATTCTTTGACTCATATTCAAAATACACCCCAAACTAATGACTTTTCAATGGCCTCCATTGTTAATTTCTTAGGCAAACCACTGCTTTATCTCATTCAAATTATTACAATAATCTCCTAATTACCATCCTTGCTAAACTAACCTTACCATTTTTAGGTAAGGTTAGTTACCTAAAAGGTATTTTAACATACCTTTTAACAAGGTATGTTAAAACTAACCTTACCATTTTTCAGGACTAATTATAAAGCTATAGTTAATCAAGATAGTATATCATTGGAGTCAAGATAGAAAAATTGATCAAAAGATCGGAATAGAAGGTCCAAAACAAGTACAGATTCAATGTTCAACAGTGTGAATCAACAGTATATGTTCAGCCAGAATAATTCTGTCTAAATATAATTTTTATCATGCCACCTCCTTCTTCATAAATTTCCAATGACCAAGCACAAATTGCTAGTCCTTTGTACAGCTACCTGGGAGTTTTCAGTTCTGCCTTCTGGTGTTTTGGTTTTTCCCTCTGAGTCACCTTTTAGTTTTCCCTCTTAAAAAATGATCTGTATTTATAGTTGTGTAGTTTTCTTAGACTGCTTCCTGACCAAAGATCAAATTGCACAAAACACAGTCTCTTCATTTTTTCTGTCTGTCCCATTTAATCTTAGCTTGTTTAATATTTTCAAAAATGTGTTGGGTTCTTCATGCATTATTTGATATTACACTTTATTGAACAAAAGTCATAACTCAAATCTCCTTGAGATGAACCCACCTTAGCCTTTGGCCCCTTTATGGTTTCTGTCAAACAATGTCATTTAGAGAGAGGGTCTATTGTTTCACGCAGACAGTTTATGAGATATAACCTTGAGATATTTAGAAAGTCTATTGTCTAACACAAAGGACCTACGAGGGACCGTCTGAAAACTATCCGATGTTTAAAGAATTTGAGTTACATACTTGAATTTCTCTTTACCTCAAGATGTTTTACTGGTAGCATCAGAATTTTATTTTGCTCTGAAATTCTCTGAGGATGACAATTATGTTTTCAAACCCAGAAAGTTCTGGATCCTTTATATTCTCCTAAATTCTACTTGGAGATAGAATTATTCTTTGATTAACTGATCTCTCTTTTTTGTACCTTTTAACAAAATCAGTTGGTACTTTCAGCATTTAACCTAGAAATACCCTTAGCAAGGTCTATTAGTTCATTAGATGTAATTTTTCCTAGTTTTCATATGATTTCAGGCCTCAGTTTTGCTAAACTTTTCATTGCTCAATAAAAAAGTCTCATTTCCTCAAGCTTCCAGTAACATTTTCCTCATTTTTAAGCTGTTATCAACAGCACCCTTGAGACTCACCAGGATTCTGCTCAATAGTTTCCCAAGGATCTTCTAGCTCTAACAAAAAACTAGTCCTCATAACTATGCCATGTTATAGATTTTTATTATTGCCAAACACAACCTCCAAATACCAAATTTGGTACTACTCATCTGACACATTGCAAACCAGTCTTAAATTAGTGGCATAAAACAACAACCATTTTATTATACTCATGGATTCTATAGGAACAGTAAGGAAGTGACAGAGGATAGTCTCTGTCCCATGGTGTGGAGCTTGATTGGAGACAATTCAAATGGTTGCAGTGGCTCAAATGGCTGAAATCATTTACACGTTGATCACCATCAGGGAAAACGGAAGGCTGAGCTCAGCTGGGACTGTTGGAACATGTACATGTAACACCCCTGTGTAACTTGGGCTTCTCATAGCATGGTGGCTACAGTCCAAAAAGGTGCATACCAAGGAGCATCCTGATAGCAGGGATTCCTAGACAGCCATGTGTACCGTGTGTGGCTTTATATGACCTACCTTCCCTTTTGACATAGTCTAGTGACTAACACAATTCCAAGCCTACCCAGATTCAGGGGCATTAACTATAGACTTCACTTCTCAATGAAAGGAGTGTAATCAGTGTCGAGACTGTTTTAAAATTGCCACACTGTGATAAATTAAAAGTCAGATCACTTGCTGCCTGAGCCTGTCATTCTGGAGGAAAAGATTGGAAAGAGTCAGAGTGAAAGTGTATTTTGGCTTTTATTTTCTTATTTTAACATGATAGGATATGGAAAATAACTTAGGCAGGTATTTGGAGACTTGTAATTAGAAATTAAAGGGAATGTAGAGAATGCTAAGAAATGTGATGCTGTAAAGGAAATTTAAAAACTGTTTTCTTCTAGATACCCAAAAGGTAAGAAATGCTTTTAGTAACAAAAGCCATATGAATTTTCTGAGTTTAAAAAAGGTTTTCAGGTTTGTTGCCATGATCATATTGACTGTTGACTTTTTCTCACCTAAGCTTATAGTTTCAGATGGCCACAAACTAAACCACTACATTTAGAAACAGAGGTAGAAGATCAAAGAAAAAAAAAAGGTAAGCTTCAGAATTGTGGTTGGAAAGAACTTAGGACACTTTTGAAATAGTTACTAGTATATGGGAAAAAAATAAAACAAACAGTTACAAAACACTCTAAATGTTGAGGGATTTATATTGTCAGATAAACAATAAGCCAAGATTAAAGAACCTATGACCTTCAATAAATTTTCAAGACCCAGAAATTGGCCATGAAGAAGTAGCCTTTGAACATAGTATAGCCCCAAAAAGTAAATGTGGTTTTCAAACTTTATCTCAGTTTGGTTCTTGGTGGAAGTGCAAGAACCTTTCAGAGGGCATGGCAAGAAACTACCAAGAACAGCTGACAAGGGCATTATTTTCAATAATAGACTCAGAGTCTTATAAAAGGATATATGCCACTGCCAGACCAGGGGGTGTCAACCAGTCCAGGTAAGCAAGTTTTATCAGTGCTGTGTGTCAATGACATCTACATGTATCTCATTACATTTTTTTAAAATGAGAGTTTAAACTATGATTATCCTGCTCATATTCTTCTACTGTATAAAAAGCATGGGGTAGGGGCGAGGAGTTGATAGCGTATAGGTCTCCATAAAGAGCTACTTTTGGAAACCCTGAACTTTCTGGTGGTTGCAATGACTGGATAAAACTTTAGATTGTGTCCTTTAAGGGGCAGGGTATGTCCCACATGTGAACAATAGGGTGTGCACAGTTTTTTATTGGTCACAGGGCCTAATTGTCTACAAAACTCATACTACAAAACTGTGATATAGAACATTGGTGGGAATTGGAAGTCTAATAAGGGAATCTATTTCTCTGTCCTTTTTGCATATGGTGTTACTATGTGCCTAATTCTCAGCAATGATGAGCAAAAATGTTGTATTTCACTTTTAAGCCACCTTTAAAGAATCACAATATTTTATTCTTCTCACCACTTTGATGCAAATGAACAGGGCAAATTTGAGCCTTGTATTGAAAATGGAAGAGCCAGAAATTAAAGGAGACTGGGTATCTCCCTCACTGCCTGGAGGCAAACTGCCTGTGAATTAGGAACAATCACGTGGACGTTATGCAATTGAGAAACAGACTTCTATCCTCTACAAATTGTTACACAAAGGGGCTATTTGTTGTATCAGCTGGGATTACCCTAAGTAAAACATTTGTAGTAAAAGGCACAGTGCAAAATTTACCTGCATTAGGGTATGGAAATAATAGAGTTATTGGGTCGTGCTAGCTTTAGAAATTAAATCATGCAGGTGTTGATGATTCCACCCAACGTAGTTATTTTGCTTTTGTTACTTGTTTTAGTGGTTGTAAAGGATACTGGCATGGTAAACACTACCCTTACCTGGTATTTTAAGTAATAAATAACTTATTAGCAGGGCATATACCCATGATATGCGACATGCTATATGCCATGAAAGACAAAATGTTATACTTCATTTTAAGTCAAAATAAAGAGATTGGCCGGGGGCGGTGGCTCACGCCTGTAATCCCAGCACTTTGGGAGGCTGAGGAGGGTGGATCACCTGAGGTTAGGAGTTTCAGAACAGCCTGGACAACATGGCGAAACACCCCGTCTCTACTAAAAATACAAAAAAAAAAAAAAAATTATCCAGACATGGTGGTGCGTGCCTGTAGTCCCAGCTACTCAAGAGACTGAGGCAAGAGAATCGCTTGAACCCAGGCTGCGGAGGTTGGCAGTGAGTCGAGATCGCACCACTGCACTCCAGCCTGGGCAACAGAGCTAGACTCTGTCTCTATTAAATAAAAAAAGAAAAAAATGAAAGAGATTTATTGATTCCTTCTTGGATAACTGCAGAACATATTTGACAGTAGGCTTCATTTTAGATTAGTCAGGAAAATTGAGTTAGATTCTGAGAGGTAGAGGTGGCAAAATATGCTTTAGCAGAGAAAATATTAATCGGCAAAAGTACTGTAAAGTAACTAGTGGTTCAAGTCTCTGATAACTAGAAGGGAAACTGGGAGATGGAGTAAGAAGAGAAGTATGCCATATTGCAGAAGAACTTTGAATCACAAGCTAAAGCTCTTTAATTTTATTGAGTAAGCTTAGTTAAACAATGGGAAGGCACACCCAGTTCTTTTTCCTTGGGGTGGCTTGGCCAGACCAGAGACTATAGGCTTGGGGGAGAATTTGTGTAGCAGACATAATGGGAATTTTTAAATTTAGAAATAAAAATATCGCAGAGGATTTTTATTCCCAAATTTGAGGGCAAACCCGATAACAATTTGTTTAAAGTAAATCACCTGATGTGGGCATTACTGCTCCCTTGTTATTTTAAAAGACCTTTTGGCAAACTTTCCCTCTCATATTTCAGTGTCTTAGCAAACATTTAAGAGGCTTCCTCTGATGCTTATAATTAAACTTCAAAGGGAAGGGGAAAAACCAGACATGTAGTTGGGATGAAACTATTTTTTTTTCTTCTCTCATTGTTACCAATACGCAATTCTACCTTGCTTATTTTCCATTATATTTTCCATTGACATTTATTATGTTCTGATTTAAGATGGTAGGGAAAATCAGTATGTTGGCAAGAATTTTTGCTAGTGTGTGATTTAGACCTAGCTCTCATTTCACTTTGGGCCACCGTACTTACTGAAAACATCATGATGTTGCATGACCTATTTTGTACTTACTGGCCTCTTTTCAGTCTCCTTTTCGGCCATCTTTACCTGATATCCAGTGCTCTGGCCTCCTGAACTATTTGGTGTTAATACAATCAACATTCTTCACACACTCATGTCTATCTTCATGAGTGGTAGTTTAATTTTCTTTCTGCATATGTGTCCCCTTCTTCAACATCCCACGTTACTATTCTATCTACAAGCAGTCTTATTTTGCCACAGAACTCTTATTTAGCTTTCAAGATTCATACCTGTGCAACTGTATCTTTTAAATGGGACTTTCTCTGATGACATTGTGTTAGCAAAATTAATTGGTTCTTTATTTATGTATTCATAGCTCTTTGGGCACATTCTGTTTTCCAGGATGTTATCCCATTATGTTTGAATTATATTGTATGTATTGGATTTGCTAAACCATGAGCTTCTTGAGTACAGGGATAACACAATGTAAGTACTATACTCAAGGCATGTGCAAATTGGTATGAGAACATAGAAGAATTAAAAACAAACCTTTAGAAACCATTGAAAAACTGCCACAAAGAATAGCATAGAAATATGAAGGCAGTTCACATAAGAGACCAAAAAGACTAACAAATGAAAAATGGCTAGGCATAGTGGCTAAGGTCTATAATTCCAGCACTTTGGGAGGCCAAGGCTAGAGGATTGCTTGAGGCCAGAAGTTTGAGGCCAGCTTGGGCAACATAGCAAGACCCTGTCTCTACAAAAAGTAAAAGATCAAATTAAAAATATAAATAAATATTAAAACAGTTTGTATTTTTTCACTCAAGACATATTGTGTAAGCTCAGACTCAGCCCAGGAAAATCAGTAGTAGAATTTAAGAGAAAAAGAAAAGAAGCACACGGTCTGCTTTAAGATCATTATAATCTCATGTTATAGACTATGCATGAATCAGTCAGTAAATAATGTAAGAGAGCAACTTGGAACAAATTTATAAAAGTTCTAGGAAGAGGGAAATAAATGACCATAGAATTAATTATTAATATAATTTAGCTTGATTCTCTTGAACACTTTCCCCACTATCTAAACTGGACCTTTTTAAAAATTTGTTTTTAGGTTGGGCGTGGTGGTTCATGCCTGTAATCCCAGCACTTTGGGAGGCCGAGGCAGGTGAATCACCTGAGGTCAGTTCAAGATCACCCTGGCCAACATGGTGAAACCCTGTCTCAACCAAAAATACAAAAAAATTATCTGGACATGGTGGCAGGTGCCTGTAATCCCAGCTACTCTGGGAGGTTGAGGCAGGAGAATTGCTTGAACCCAGGAAGCGGAGGTTGCAGTGAGCCAAGATGGCACCATTGCATGCCAGCCTGGGCAACAAGAGCGAAACTCTGTCTCAAAAAAAAAAAAAAGTTTTTAATTATGGTAAAATGTGTATAGCTTACTATTCACTATCTTAATCATTTTTAAGTGTCCAGTTCAACAATTCAGTGGCATCAAGTGTGTTCATTGTGTGTACAACTAATACTATCATCCATTTCTAGAACTATTACACTACATCCTCCTCAACTAAAACGCTATACCTATTAACCAATAACCTGCATTACCCACTTTCCCCAGGCCCTGGAAACTACCATGATACTTTCTGTCTCTCTAATTTTGACCATTCTAAGTACTTCATAAAAGTGGAATAATACAAAATTTGTCTTATTGTGACTGGCTTATTTCACTTAGCATACTGTCCTCAAGATTCATCCATGTTACAGAATATGTAAGAACTTCCTTCCTCTTTGCAGCTGAATAATATTGCATTTTTCTCTGCATAAATATGCTTGTGTATATAGAAACACATACTACATATAATAACAAGTGTATATAAATGTGGTATGTATACACATTATTTTCACATTTTGCTTATCCATTTATCTGTTCAAAGACACTTGAGTTGCTTCTACATTTTCTACATTTTAGCTACTGTAAATAATGTTACTATGAATATTTATGAACAAATATTTCTTTGAGACCCCTTTTCAAGTATTTTGGGTAAATACCCAGAAATCCCACCTAAACTCTTTTTTTTTTTTGAGATGAAGTCTTCCTCTGCTGCCCAGGCTGGAGTGCAGTGGTGTGATCTTGGCTCACTGCAACCTCTGCCTCCAAGACTCAAGGGATTCTCCTGCCTCAGCCTCCTGAGTAGCTGGAATTACAGACGCTTGCCACCAAGCCTGGCTAATTTTTTTTTTTTTTTTTTTCTTATTTTTAGTAGAGATTGGGTTTCACCATGTTGGCCAGGCTGGTTTTGAAATCCTGACCTCAAGCAATCTGTCTGCCTGGGGCTCCCAATGTATTGAGATTACAGGCATGAGCCACTGCGCCCAGCTTTGGATTACCTTGTAACTCTCACTCTCTTTGATCTTTTAAATAATCTTACTTTTTTAAAGATTCATTTTAAAAATCCAAATTCGGATGCAATCATTGAAGGTGGGATTCTATGTCACGAGTCAAAAAGGTCTTTATATGCTAAAAATGATGTAAAGTCAGAATGAACAACATGAAACTTGATTAATGGCTTTCTATGTATGTTAAGAAAATGAACCACAAAAAGAGGTAAACAGAGCTCTGATTTCTTATTTATAGTATGCTTCATATATCATCATTTAGGTTAGTTATAAACATACGGACTGGGATTCTATTGTTCTTGGTTATATTAATTAATCTATCAGCACTTTTTTGTTCAGTTGTTCAGTCAGGTATAATATTCTACCCGTGCATCTTTATCCATTTGCAAAGACAGCATGAGAGCTTATCTAATGCCTTGCTGAGTTCAAATCCATTGTATCTGCATATACCTTATCAGTTTAGTTATAGTGTCAACAAAGAAAACAAAGTTACTGTGACCTAGTTTTTTCTAAACCTAAGGATCTTGGCATCCTTTTGTCCTGTTCTTAAGGCTATGCTCAACTAATTGCTTCTTGAATAATTCTCTGAATTAATGTTAAGCAGAAACACTAAAACTTAAAAGTAAAGAGATCTGAGGAGACTTACCACAAAACACATGTACAAAATTCAACTTTAATAAATGAATTTAAAAAGAAATATCCAAAAACATAAAAAAAAGCAAATTAAGAAGAAAGAGATTTTGAAATATAAACTACTTAATGCTTTATTAATATTCATAATATCTGTTAACTTTCAAAAGTTTTATATTGCAAACTATACTTTGTGATGTAGTTGGATTTCCACGGTGGCAAACATAATGTAGAGAAATGTAGATTGCTTTGATCCTGGTGAAAAGGGATCTGAAGGGAGGATAGATGGTGGAGCGGAAGTGATGAGTAACACAGGTTATATAAATTGGTCAGAGACAGAATTGTCACTCAATAATCTGCAAATTGGAAAAACTGACTTCCAATTATGTACTTAGGGAAATGTACTCTTCTGCAAAAGCCAGTATTAGAAATTTTTCCTTTTATCTCATTAGGAAACAGATAAGAATATAGAGATTCCCAAGTGAGACTGCAATTGTGTTAAAATAAATCAGAAAGAAATCAAAGAAATGAAAGCAATGATAGAAAACTAGAGATGGGCAAATATCTACATGTTTGAAATATGGAAGAAGATAGATTTTGGAAAATGTCAGAATAGTTACTAATAATCCCTGATAATCATATAGTGGTAATTATTTTTAATCTTATTTTTTGAATAAATATTTATGCAGTAATTGCTAATTATTAGATGAAAATTTGAAGAATGAAAGATTAATAAGGTACAGATTCTACTCATAAAGAGTAACTAGACAAATAGAGGAAATACCATATAGGCATAAGTTTATAATGTAGAACAGTTTCACAAGAAAAGTAAATATACATATTCTGAGAACTAAGAAGTATTATTAGTGTCAAAGGGCAGGATTCTCAAACTCAAATGCCTCTAAGCGCCAACAATAAGCAAGGCAAAAGAGTGAAATAAGAGCACGTTTAAATGAGGTATGTACCACTAAATTCCAGCTGACGTTTGCCACGGCAATGAAGTGCCCAAATATTTTCAGAAAAATCTTCTGTTGTACTATTTTTCTTTTTCTTTTTCCTTTTCCTTTTCTTTTCTTTTTTGTTCCCCCAGGCTGGAGTACAGTGGCACAATCTCAGCTCACTGCAAACTCTGCCTCCCAGGTTCAAGCGATCCTTGTGTCTCAGCCTCCCAAGTAGCTGGGATTACCGGTGTGCACCACCATAGCCAGCTAATTTTTCTATATTTTTGGTAGAGATGGGATTTTTTCATGTTGGACAGGGTGGTCTCAAACTCCTGACCTCAAGTGATCCACCCGCCTCAGCCTCCTAAAGTACTAGGATTACAGGTGTGACCCACTGCACCCAGGCTATTTTTCTTAAATATTCAAATTTTAAAAGCTGTAGATTGTTTAGCAATACATTTAAAATCACAGCATAGGCTAAATAAAATACATTAACAAGCCTGAGTTTGTCTCTATGCTACCAGTTTAGAATGTCTGCCTTGGAGGATAAAGAAATGTTCTGTGAAGAGTAACATAATTTGGATTTTTATTGTTTGATATATAGAATTGAGAGATATAATGATTAAAGAAAATAACATCCCAGGCAAGGCAACACTGTGAGTTAAAGTAGGTAAATAGATATGTAATGAAAATAAATGAGAAATGAGGAAGAACTTATTTTGGAACAGGTGTAGAGTCTATGATGGGGAAGAGCAGGACATATGATAATATGAGCATTTAGGAAGGAAGGCGAGGATGACTAGTAGCCCACATAAATTCATTACAAGTGAGTCATGCCAAACTTCCTTCATTGTATTTCAAAAGGATGAGAAGCTTGGTACCATACCATAAGATATATGAATATTGATTTCAGTAGAATAACCTTGGAAACAAGTTGGTGAAATATCTTTGAGTTTGCTTTGTTCAGCACTTCTGCAGTGACATAGATGATAACCAAGAAGTCATGCTTATTACATTTTCAGTTGATATAAAGGTGGAAATTATTGCTAATGTGAAGTCATGGTCAGGCCTAAGCAATCTTGAGGGACTGAATGCAAAGTTTAGTCAAAAAACTGAAAGTGTTTATAATCAAAGAATGTCAGTGAAATTGGCATATGATGTATGAAAATAACCCAGAAACCTACTCTTGTTAAGAATACTAAAACTCAGAAAGGTTAATTAACATCTCCCATATCATAGAGATTTGGCAGAAGTAGAATGCACATCCCTTGTCTATCTGGACTCAAAGTCTGTGTTCATTCTAATCTATCACAGAGCCATAATGTGTATTTCTCAGTAGAACTTTAGGTCATTTTTAAATATTGACTGGAAGATTGGCGTAAATGTTTTTCAAGATGACAAAGAGTCTATGTTTTGTTTTATTCTGACAAAACATTAATAATAATTGAATCTAATCCATCAAGAAGAGTAGGTCAAATTTTTTATAAGCTAAGATTTGCAAGTGTCAAAAATTAAAATGTTTAATTGCTATCTTCATGTCAATGTAATATCAGAAAATATCTTATTAATTAAAGGTATTTCAACCTCAGTCATTCAACAAACATTTTCTGAATGGCTATTATTTGCTAAGCATAGCTGAAAGTACAACGGATACCACATTGAAAAAAAATAAAATCTCTCCCACTAAACACTCACATTTTACATATTTAGTGTATCTCTCCCGTTCTCCCTTTTTATTCCCCTTTTTTTTCCTCCCCAGAGATAACATTTGAATCCAGGACAAACCTTACGTAACTTCATGACATTTGCATGACATTGGCACCTGGTGAGGTATTTCTTACCAATTGGTCCCTGGATATTGACTTCTCTCTCTCCAGGAATTTTTGCAGTGTAATATGACTCCTATGGTCACTGTATCATAGAGGACCTGGGTCTCCATTCCCCAGCTCCCTGTTATCTGTTTGATGTGTTAGTACACTCTGTGGAGTTATGTGATTCCTCCCATGAAGCTATCAACTGTAATGTCTCTTAACTCAAAGCCCCTTGTTCTGAAATAAAAACCGTTCTTGTTCATGAGCCACCTCCGCACTTGACTATCTTGGGAACTATGAATTTCAGCTGCTTTTTCTGATCTTTGTTGCAGCATGGCAGACCCCTGTAAGACTGCTATAAAGTCCAAATACCTGGATATCTTCCTCGATACTGCCCACTCTGTTTCACCCACGATAAGCCGAATAATGCTTTAGACGCCTCCAAAAGCCAAGGGATTTGAACTAAACCAGGACAATGAGGTCTAAGTTCGAAAACCCCCTTTTCCTTCTCTTCCCGCATCCCTCCTCTTAGTCCTAGGAAATATTTGTCATCTTTCCTATGTGATCCAATGGAAGTTCTAAGAAAAACAATCTTTACTCTGAATAAAGATTGGATTCTTACAAATAAAAAATTCTTGACTTTAGTCTATTGTATGACTAAGGATGTTAACAAAGACCACTTTATAATTTAATGGCAAGCACTGACTTCCTTAATTAGTACATTTTTGGATTAAGGTGATGGCTGTCCTTTTTTTTATTAAAAAAGAAAAACCTCTCTCTCATGCCCTATGCCAAATGGTGGAAGGGTTCAGGGGTTTGAGAGAAAATAGAGTACACAGCTGTCTGAGAAGTGACATTTCAAAATAATACATTTTACTATATGTAAACAATATTGGGAAAAAGAAAATTTATATGAACAAGTAAAATGTTAAAACACACAGGCACAGATATATATATATATATATCTCCTTGGACTCAGAGCTAAGCATTCTGAAAGTAATGGAGCTGCATTTCAATAAATGAAATAATATTATATATATAGTTGGCAGCAAAAATGATAGAATTAAAATTTACTTTAAAGTCCCTTGCATGTTTATTAAATAAAATGCAGATGATTTTATATACTACCATGAATAGTAATATTTTAGTAAATATATAATGTTTATATAATAAATTTTACATTGGCATTTGACTGCAATGATTTAAAAATTAATAATATAGTATAATAAATTTTACATTGAAAATACATTCTTATAGGGTCTGTGACTTTACATAATAATGTATGCATAGCTATATTTTGGAAGACCACTGTATGTGTGTTGGGACTGCGTTCTAGCACATCTGTATAAGAGCCATGCCTTCTACTGAATTCTCTCACATCTCCCTTTCTTTTAGTTTTCCTGTTTCTTTTTTGCTTTTGCCTGATTGAGTATATTGACGTTTACTTATTCTTAAATGTTAAGATTTTTAAAACTTTTCCTGTTTTTCTTCAGGGTATTAAATAAAATAAAATTAAAACTGCTGTCTTTTGCTTACCATGCAGCCAAAAGACTATAATTGTATACAGTCTGTGAATAATTGCCTATAATTCATTAATTTCTAGTATTTCAACTTCCTATTTAAAGAGCCAGTTAAGTGATTTCCCAGAGAACGTTTCTTACTTTTTCCTTTAGATTGTATTAAAACAAAACCAAAAACTTTCATATGGCCTCAGAAACCTAACAAAAAGGATGATTCAATCATTAGGGACCAGATTATTTCTTAAACTATGTATATATATATATGATATAATATTTCCTTCCCTATGTTCATCCAGAGCCAATGCTTAATTTGTGCTTTCATGTTTCTAAACGTTTTTGTGGTAGCTAGTGTAAGTGTTGAGGATAGAGAATTGAAAGCATTCAGAAAAGGAGGATAGAATCATTTTAAATAAGAACAATTCTACATAAAAAAAACCTATTAAAAAAAAACTCTTGAAGATCAGAGGAAAGCAGGGAAGGAAAGACTGGAAGATAGGGAGATAGTAATACATAGGTGAACAGTGACTGAGAGTTTAGAGGTGAATACGAGAAGAAGGACCAAAAATGAAACTCTAGGCAGAGAGGAAGAAGTTTAAACAGGAAGTTTAGAAATGTCACCATGAATTTAATGATGGCATGTGATCGACTACCACTGTTACCTTGTTTTTTTTTTAGTATTATTTTTTGATGCTTTCAAACTTTTGCCACTTTTTGACATAAGATTATGATTAGACTAATTCTGTACTTTCTAGTCACAGAAGGAGAAAAAATGGTGGTCAAAGGAGGAAGAAACATAGGAAGCAGAATGGAAAGAGGGAGGAAGGTCACAGAAGTACCTAAAACCAAGCTATGCAATGCTTTAGTTTTAAGAACTGATCTTTATATTATCTCATATTAATAAGAAAACTTACTTAAAGATCACAAGTGGTTAAATTGTACAACTGTTGTTTTTAAAGGTCATGACTTAAGCAATTTCCCATATATTCTGTTTTTCTAGATATTTTGACTCCTCTTCCCATAAAGAGTTCAAGAAAATTTTAAATACAGTTTTTAAGGTTTTTCAGTAGTGTCTTTGAATACTTTTAACATCTGACCTACATCTTTCTGTAAAGGACTTTAAGATAATTTCCTTCATGATATTTTAAATAGCAGTTTATGATTTGAGGCTGACGTTCTCATTATCACTACAACCATTCTTTTCTGTTGTTGTTTCCTGAAAGAAGGTTATGGCATCACACTCTTTGATCTATCTTGCAATTAAATTGGGCATGAGAGTTAATGCTATTCATCTAACTTTTATATGAAAAGTATATTTTCAAGTAGTGAAGATTATAAAGTTCTTTATGACTACTTCTTTTACTTTCGGATAAAAAACGGAAATATATTGCTCATTTCAAAAATTCAATTCAGGCTGGGCACTGTGGCTCATGCTTGTAATCCCAACACTTTGGAAGGCCGAGGCAGGTGGATCATGAGGTCAGGAGTTCGAGACCAGCCTGGCCACGAACGGTTTCACAAAACGGTGAAACCCCATCTCTACTAAGAATAAAAAAATTAGCTGTGCATGGTGGCAGGCACCTGTAGCCCCAGGTACTCGGGAGGCTGAGGCAGGAGAAGAATCGCTTGAACCCAGGAGGCGGAGGCTGCCGTAAGCCAAGATCACACCACTTCACTCCAGCCTGGGCAAGAGAGAAGACTCCATCTCAAAAAAAAAAAAAAAAAAAAAAAAAAAAAATCAATTCAGTAACTTTAAAAAATAAATTTTTGTTACAAATTAAATCAAATAATTGACTCCCTTATTTATTTTGACTCAAAACTGGACAACCACTGGCATTTGACTGCAATAATGATTTAAAAATTAATAAGCTGATTTCTGCTCAGAAAGTGCTTCTTCTAATGCATTTCTGTCTACAATGTGGAATATCTATCTCCTTTAGGTACACCTTGGATGATGTGGACTCTAAAAATCCAAGTTACACCCAAGATTCCATTATCCTATGGTTACTCACTTGGACCACAGACATGAAGGACCTGTCTGCAAGAAATAGAAGAATCAACTGGAGCTCAACCAGTGAATCATCCCCATAATGTAGGGAAACCTTAGAGAGAAGAGTCGGAAGGATGTATTGGTTGTTAGGAAAATGTAGGCTACCAGGAGAAAATGACATCCTCTGTTAATAAGATCTGAGGTGCGACTCACATAATTGTCCCAATTTTTAAGATTGATGGGGAGCATGAAGCATTTATTTAAAGTGTTGACAGGTCCCAATAAATGCATAAACTGCATAGGACTCATGTGGTCTGAATGTATTTTAGGGCTTTCTGGGAATTGTCTTGACAGAGAACCTGAGCTGGACAAAGCAGCCTTGATCTGAGTAAGCCAACTGGTACAATGAAGCTGTCAGGTATCATTCTGCTCCTCTCTCTGGCTCTTTTCTGCTTTTTATCAGGTAAGTTTTTTCTTAAATTAAGATCCCATGTTTATACTGAACTGGATATGATGAGTAGCTGTTTATCATATTTCAAAATCCTAATGATTTTGATGTGAAAGAACAATTCTGAGAGATTATTGTAATGATGATAATGATTGTGATGACGACAATGATTATGGTAATAATTACAAAAATTACTGTTATTTGTTGAGTATATACCATATTCTAGGCATGTACCAAGGGATTTTATGTATTGTCTCCGAGACTCATAATAATGCATTTCTGTCTCTGCTATTCATATAAGAAACTGGAACAGAGAAATTGAGAAAATTAGCAAAAGACTTGCAACCAGTAGTTAGAATTTGGAATTTGAATCAGATTCTCTTGGCATCACATTTGATGTTTGTTCCATAAAACTAGACTGGAGGATGCATAATTGCATTAAATATTGTTTTGCTTTCCAGAATAAGGGAATATTTTCCTCCCCTTAGTTATTATTACAAATAAATTCAAATAATTAAAATTAAGACAATGGGGAAAATGGAAACTCAATGAGAAAATCTTTGAAAATATGTAATTGAACGTTAGAATGCAGAAACATATGTTTCTGGTGAGCTAAATAATCTTCAAGAAGGAGAATATCTTTGGCCACTTTAGTGGCCAAAGCACAATCATACTTCAAGGTTATGTTTTTCATGACAGAAGCACCGAATGAACAGGCCAATCATAAGCTATTTCTTTCCTTCCTTATTCTTCTACTCTTTCACATTGTAGAAGACAAAGCAAATGCTAGTTTTTAGATTCAAGACCTAGTTTCATCTCTTCTGTTAATGACCTGTGTCACTTAAAGAAATATCATAATTCTCTGAGATATTTTCTCATTTGTAAAATACTAGAAATAAAACTAAGCCCTGGGACCTTCCATATCTTATGTATCATTTATGTGACAGTAGCAGATAAATTTTACTACTATGCAAGATTTTAAATGGCTGTACAAGTAAAAAAAAAAAATCAGTGAGATTTAGTTGAGAGAGAAGCCAATGTTCACTGTATCTGGTCATAATTACTTAAACAAATACACTTAGAAATACAAAAAAAAATGGATAAAGGATTCCTGTGATATTATGGAGTAAACTTGACAACTAAAGCCAAATAACCTTAATGGATAGTTCAATCAGCTGAGATGGCAGAAAAAATATAGATCTGACTACGTAAAGTTTAGTTGCAAAGATAGTCTCAGAAATCAATTGTTATTCCATTTTCTTCTCTTTACAAAGGTGAACTGATCTTTAACAGGATCTAGTTGACTAACACAATTTACCAAAAGCAAGGATGCTTAACAGACATGTAAGATAGTATTTGGGAGGCCATAGTGCCTAAGGGCCAAAGTGAATTTTAGCCCTGGCACTTTCATTATATAGCTTTGCAACCTTTCTATGTTTGTTTCACTCATATATAAAATAAACACATAAAGGACTATCTCTGTATGGAGAATTAAATGAGATAAAGGCATGTATAATGCTTAACATAATAGATGGGGTATAGTGCATGTTTAACAAATGTCTATTAACATTATTGCCATAATTAAATTTAATAAAAAGAGTACTAAATTGGATTCCCTCATTGTGAATATTAATCCTTTTTCTGCCTTGCCACTTCCTACGTATGAGACATTAGGTAAATCTCTCCTCTTTTGATGACAGATTTGTACAGTAGAGAATTGACTGAAAATTATAATAATAAATTGTCCCTGGCTATAAAAACCACTTAGAGTCTAAAAAATATAGACTGTCCAGGAACTCTCTGGTTTTATATAATAGAATTTTTAAGTGATTGCCATAAGAATTTGTCATTTTAATAATCACCCATATTGCTAGTTACAAATCAATGAGGCTGGTAATCACTGCTGAAAAAATGAACAGTAACCTTCCTTCAAATTAAAAAACAACAACTTGTTTCCTCCTTATCTTTATTATTAGAGATTGTGCTTTAAGGAATTTCCAGTTGGTATCTCATAAGTGTTGACCATCATTGGAGATAGATTGTGCTAATCCACACTCGCTCTCATTGTGGTGCCCTTGGGCTTACATGGAGAGGGATTGGGAAAGGTGTCCCATAGGAATGGCCACAGATCAAAACTCAGCAGCCCATTCCAAGACTGGACTGAGGGATTTTATTATTTAAGTATTTTAAACCACTGAACTAATTAGTCATAAACTAATATTACACATACAACATTAAGAGGAAGGAAAAGGGAGAGAAACAAGACTACATATATATGGGATCTTTTCCCTTTTTAAGAATTTAGAGAGATGTAAAAGGAGAAATAAGTCACAAGAATGAATGAGTTGTTCCTTACCAGTTTACATTTGGGCCAAGTTTTAGAAGTTGAGCAATTTCAAACTCAAAGAACAAACTACAAGCTTCATCTCTTTCCCAACTGTCTGTGACAAAGGCTTTTGGAAGGAACTGCATGAAATGAACCTTGAAATGTCAAAGGTAGAGGATACTTTCCAATTCAACTTCTTCAAAGTGAGACCAGCGATGATAAGGTCATTTCCATAGTAAATTAGTGCCTGGGCCAGGACTGTAACATGAATTGCCAGATCCTTAATCCACTTTTTTTCTAACCCACCCTAACCTCCAACAATTGTTACCTCCTCATGGTTCATGTCTCTATATGACCTTCTTAAGAAGTGAGCAGATTAAAAACAAAAGAAGAAGAAGAAAAGAAAGGAAAAGAAAAGAAAAAAGAAAAGAAACGTAAAACAAACAAAAAAGCATGCCGTGATAGCCAAGTACAAGGAATAGATATTAGGAATTTCCTAATGTTGAAAATCTCACTTTTTGCACATCAATGAATTACAATGTTTGAATTTTGTGCTTTTTTTTTCAGGTGTCTTCAGTCAGGGAGGAAAGGTCAGTGCCTATTTTTATCTCTTCTTTCTGCCTGGGTGGTGCTTGGCTAGATCTTCACTGGCCAAAAAGAAATTTGTCTATGGTTAACAGGGCAAAAAAAATGAGCAGGCAAACCTTAGGCAGGCACCAGCAGAAATTATTATTCTTTAACTAAACTCTTGTCAGTTTAAAAGAACCTAACCACACATTCTCATACTTTTTTAGGGAAGAATAAATATACATAAAAATAGGATTTATCTGGGATAAAATTCATGCTCTATCATTGATTTCACTATGTGATCTTGGGGAAGTTACTCAACTTCTCCGACCTGCAAGTTCCACAACTATAGAAAAAGATAGTATTTTTCACTTCCTGGAATTGCAATTATATTTAAATTATGTAAACAGTGTGAAAGTATTTGGCAAGCCATAAAAGACTATATGTGTATTAGTTATTGATTAAAAATTAACATCCTCTGAAGAAGTTAGGATATAGGTTATTATTTCTTTTTTCAGAAATAAGAACTGAAAGTAGACAAGAAACTAGTTTATTGCTCTGTGTTGAGGACACACAGACTGATTCACTCAGATTTTAATAAAATTTGGTTTAAAAATTGGAATGAGCACAAATTATCTTCATCGTTGGATGTTTTCCCCCAAATTAGTTCACCAGTGTCTTTCTATCTTTTTCATTTTAACTGTCAGAGGACAACACAAATACTATTTGTTCTGCCAATCCTGTTCCTTTGTCCATATTAAGCATTTCTACTTGGTTTTGGAACCAGTTATTGTTTAGCCTTGGTGTTCCTTGTTATACCTTTGATGTGAAAATTTCTGGACACTACTACTAACTGATTGGAGTTGGCAAAGTCATTGGAAATATTTTCCAACCCTAATGTACCCACTGCATTATATAAGACTGTTTTTCTTTTCAATTTTAGCATCTCAGAAATTAGGATGCATCTTACAAGTGATGATGCATTTGTGTGTATGTGTGTGCATGTACATGCATGTGCACTTATGTGTATGTCTAACACATGCACACATGTGTGTTGGCATTGTCATATGAAACTGTATACCTTAAAGTTGTCTTATTATATTTAAATAAGCATGATAGTATGGTCTATACTAAACGTGAAAACAAACACCCAAGGAAAGGACACAACATCCAGCCAACACATTTCATATCTCATTAGGTAGTAAAATACAGTAAAACCATTACTCATAGGATTAAGAAATATGGAATTTAATCCTAGTTTTCTAGGGATTACTTACTTCCCACAACTTACTTCCCTTCTTTGAAGCTTGATTTCTCAGATTTTTTTTTTTTTTTTCTTACAAACAGAGGTTTTATTGCATTTAGTCCACAGACATATTTCACATTATCTCACGGAGTAGGGACACTGGGTGGGGGGTCCCTGTGCAGTACTTGGTGGGGTGTGTGGCTGGGAGAGATGGAGCAGTATAGCTGGTCAGACCCAAAAGGGGAGAAGGAGAGCTGGGGGTTCCTTAAAACCTACTGAAGTGCTGGGCACGGTGCCTCATGCCTGCAATCCCAGCACTTGGGGAGGCCGAGGTGGGTGGATCACCTGAGGCCAGGAGTTAGAGACCAGCCTGGCTAACATGGTGAAACCCTGTCTCTAATAAAAATACAAAAATTAATCGGGCGTGGTGGAGCACCTGCAGTCCCAGCTACTTGGGAGGCTGAGGCAGGAGAATCCCCTGAGCCTGGGAGGTGGAGGTGCAGTGAGCCGAGATTGTACCACGGCAGAGTGTTTTCTAAAGTTTATTTAAATGTTGCTACTTTCTGATTTTATGCTTGAGAAGGGCCAAAGTTTATAGTTTGTTTGCTTCATGATCACCTGGATTGCTTACTAAATATACAGATCTCCAGGCATCATGCAAGACATTGAATAATAATCAGAAAGGTAGGGAGTTTGAGTCTGCATTTTAAATAACTATCCAGAGGACATTTATACATAAGAAAACTGAGCATTTTTCTCTAGGTAAGAGGAGGCAAACTGTATTGGAGTCAGATAGTACAGATGAGTGGAGTCCTCATTCATACTTCCTTGCTGTATGACTTGAAAAATATTGTTTCCCTTCTCATTGCCTTTATACCACATCACTAAGATGAAGGTTTGAATTCAATGATCTCTAAAACCCCTTCCTGCCGTAACTATGTGAATTATTATCAACCAAGCCTGTCCTGCCAAGGCTATTGTCTCTTCTCCACTCAAATATAAACGACAGGGAAGTTCCTATACTTTTAAATGACACCGAGGCTGCCATTTCTCTTTTCCATGCCTGGAGGGAGGGTGGAAGTTTCAATGCCAGCAGAAGACTTTGAAACTATCATTAGGAGCTTGTTTACACAAGCCTGACCCAGCCAGAACAAACGGAAGTAAGATTTCCTCCAACACTCAAGTGATTCTTCTCATGCCAAGAATTCTCTACACGATGAGACATCTGATGGGAAATTATAGTTAGCAGTCTGAATTATGGACTCTAAAAAATATCACATTCATTTGAAAAGATTATTCAAGCTAAACAAAATCATGTTGCCAGACTTTTGGAAATCATAGTCCAGTAAAATTTTCCCTGTAAATGTAAATGACTAATATGCTTACAACTCTTTAATTTGCCAAGGAGCTAGACTAAACAGCACAATAATAACTATAAGAGTAAAATAAAACTACTATTTATCATCACTAGCGTTTCATTAAGTAATTTCCTGTATAGCACCAAAATGTTTAAAAGACATATTTTCAGAATAAAGATAGTCCTTTGACTGAATACATTTTGCTTTTTGAATGTATTGCATTTAATATTTAATATTACTGCATTGCCTTTAATATTTTTATATTTTCTTATCAGGCTCTGTATTTGGGAACCATATCCTTAAAGAGCCGTTTAGATGAATAGTCCGAATTGGAATGAACAGAATAAGCCTTTTAAAAGTAATGATTGACAACCGTTTTCTGTTACAATACTTTTTGAAATACTTTATTTTTGCTTGTATTTTAAGATAAGAATTGGTGAATTTTCATATCATTGGTAAAACAATGCTCCATTACTCTAATGAGTTTGGAGTTTTTTATTTTTCCGAATTAGCTTGATTTTGCTTACAATTAATATACTGACAAAATATCTAAATACAGTTTGGGAATGGTATCTAGTACCTATAACTTAATTACAAATTGAAAAACTAAAGCCTCAGAAATGAGGTCTAGCTGACTTACGTCTACCAACAGCAGTAAAGCTGTGAAGTCAACACTTGAAGACTTCTGACTCAATATGGAGTGAGCTTTCCGTGGTTGCATACTGCTTTTAATCAGCAATAGAGGGTCATTGTGAAAGAGCTTTGAGCACTACAATTTCTTAAGTAAATATAAGCTAGTGATTACTATTCTCACTTAAGCAAATAATATGATAAGTACATTAGTTTCAAATAAGGTAACTTGTGTCCACATGCAGGAAGAATTTGAAATTAGAAGGCAAAGGAGGAAGAGACACCATGCTAAAATGTCTCACACAGTGAGTTTAGAGGCTGTCTAAAATTAAAGGAGGAAGTATTTGGGCAAAAGTAGCTATTTCTCTCACCCAGCCGAAGTTAAGGAGATAAAAACTTATTTTATTGGTTCAGACAAGAAATGTTGAGGACTGGTATAGACAGCAAATTTGGAACTGGAAAAGAAAATGAAGTAAAGCAATGCAGAAGGTAACACAAGGGAAAATAAATGGCAGTGTTTCAATCTGAGAATCTGAAAAATGCTGCTACCATGAAAAATGGAAAAAATAGAACACAAAACTAGTTTGGAAGGAAACAGTTGTATTTTGCACATAAATGTCTTAAGTATGAATGAAATTATTGAGTAAAAGGATATATATATATATATTTTGACAATTGAGAGTTAGAGTTTGAGATGTTTATAAAAAATCAATAAAAAAAAAAGTCTGGAATTTTTCAGTACCATATGGGAAAGTATATGTCATTAGGAAGAGAAAACCAAGTATATTAAACTATGTAGGAAATGACCATAATTAATTCCCAGGAAGAAAAAAGAAAAGACAGCAAGAAAGAGAAGAAACAGAGAGCCAGAGAACTGACATATAATGAAAGTCTGGAAAGAGTTTCAAAAAGGTTGGAGTGATGAAGAATAGCACATATCATAAGGAAATCATGAAAGTTTTAAAACAACCAATAGATGTGTTTTGTATTTTTGAGAGCAGTTTCAATAGAGTAGAAAGGGGAGGGAAATAAGGGTGAGAGGAAGCCAAGTTTGGCAGCAATTTGGAAAACAGATATGGTAAAGAATGGAAATAATTTAACCACAAAGGTAGTGTTTATCAGTAATAGAAGGAAGAGATGCCATCCTATATCCCAAGTCCACATTTGTGTGATTGCAAATTTTCATTGGTTTTATTTGTAAACCTAAAATGCTAGACTTAAGTATGAATAATCCTGAGTCTTTAGTTGACTGAATGACCATATAAGCTCAAATTTCCAGAAGCATTCTGTACCTTCTTCAACCCCTGGGGCCCACAGAGAGTGGTTGTCTCCTGCCCAGCCACCATGTTAAAATGTCTCACACAGTGAGTTTAGAGGGCTCTCTAAAATTAAAGGAGGAAGTATTTGGGTAAAAGTTGCCATTTCTCTCACCCAGCCGTAGTTAAGGACATAAGAGCTTTATTTAAAACACATCACGGAAAGTATTCACTGGTAAATCTTGAACCATCAAAGCTAGAAGAGTCCCCAGATACTGTTTAATATCATGGTGTTGACCATTTTCTATGAGTTACAGAGATCTTTTAGAGCTACTGTAGTTAGCATAGACCGGTAATAAGGTTACTTTCTACACTCCTAATCCAGAACTATTTCAAATATTCTGTGTGCACTCTTTGCGACTTTTATATGACCGCATTTGATCCTTATAAAAACCTTGGGAATCTGAAAATGAGGTATGACATGTGTTCTTTGTTTGCTGTTTTTTGGTTAAGAAAATTGAGGTGCAGGCATCGAGTCCTTTGTTCAAGATAACACAGACAGTTGATGGCAGAACAGGTTCTAAAACATGATTCTCAGCTTACTTCAGAGATCATCGAAGGCCACTAAAATTTAAGAGTATGATATTTATCTGTTCTATGGAAGTTTGTTCATATTCCACTTGATTGATTTGCTTTCATTTATTGAAATGCTTTGCTTTTCCTAGTATTCTTCCATGGGGCAGAGGAAGAAAATAGTTGGGTATGGGTTCAGTTGTACTAGGCTCAACTGAGATAATCTATGTGAAAGTAGCTTGAATATTATGAAGCAATTGATAAACACAAGACAGTATTATTTTATGGAACTAGGATAGGGATAAAGCAAGTTTCCTCTCTCCATATGTAAATGTCACTTCATTCCACACAGATATATTTGGAGGGGTTCAGCTTAACTATTGCTTATTGTCATTATTCTTGAAATAATGGCTCAAAAGTTATTTACACACCAAATGTGGACTTAACTGACATTCTGTTGAAAACGATCTTTAAGCTCCAGACTACTTTTGAAAAACAGCTATAGTTGAAAGGATATGTTAGTGGCACAGGTGCTACCATTCCTACTATGGAGCCCATAATAATAATTATTAATCAGGCATAACATATGTTCTTAACAATAATGCAACCTTAGAATCATTTTAAAGACAGCAACTTAGCAGTCATTACTAAATGTTTGTAGTAAGCACAAACGTTCAAATTCCACAGACTCTGAAACAGGGTAAGGTAATAAAAAGACATTAGATGCACCTATAATCTTAGTTACTTGGAAGGTTGAGGCGGGAAGATGTCTTGAGGCCAAGAGTTTGAGACTAGCCTGGGCAACATAGGAAGACTCTATCTCTAAAATATATATATGTGTGTATATATGTTTGAGTGTGTATATATATATGTGTGTGTATATATAGCAGCACAGCAAGACTCTATCTCTAAAGTGTATATATATATTTAGTATACAAATATGTATTTATAATATATATAAGTAGATACATTTAGTAACTATATACTTTAGGGATAGAGTATATATATATTTTAGAGATATACTTTATATATATGTATCATATATATTAGTTTATGTGTATATACATAAACACATTAGAATTTTGTTTTCAAGAGCTTATGGATGGATATTGCATCCACAGGGAAAAGTAACAAGCATCAGGTGATGTCTGGTGCCCATTGTAAGGTTCATCCATGTTTTGGTTTTGTTTTTGTTTTTATTTTTTGATCGAGTCTTGGTCTGTCACCCAGGCTGGAGTGCAGTGGCGCGATCTCGGCTCACTGCAAGCTCCGCCTCCCGGGTTCACCCCATTCTCCTGCCTCAGTCTCCTGAGTAGCTGGGACTATAGGTGCCCGCCACCACACCCGGCTAATTTTTTTTTTTTTTTTTTTTTTTTCGTTTTTAGTAGAGA
>NC_045437.1:142550630-142574115 GCF_002776525.5 Piliocolobus tephrosceles | reverse complement strand
TACAGAAGGAGTGCTGTTAGAGCACATTAATATGATGTTTAAAAAGTCATTTCATGACCCAAAACCACTCTCAGTTGGAATAGTTTAATGTTGGAGCAAGAAGTTTTACCCATATAGCACTTGACTACATCATTAATTTACTCCTGGATACATCTGTATTCCTTGTAATGAGTTAACTGTGACTCAAAGAAAATGTTTCAAGTATATTTAATGTGTTTTACTTAAGCAGATAAGTAGAATACATTGGATAAGGAGAGCAATTTTGTATTTCAGAATGCTTTAATGTCACAACTATTTATATATGACTTTTAAAGTTTGCTGTCTAAAGCTTCTGTTCTGAAGGATCATCTCTTAGAATGCACTGATGTCAATGTCACTCTGTTTACTTTGGTAGGTTGACTGTGGTGAGTTCCAGGACCCCAAGGTCTACTGTACTCGGGAATCTAACCCACACTGTGGCTCTGATGGCCAGACATATGGCAATAAATGTGCCTTCTGTAAGGCCATGGTGTAAGTATTATATTCATCAAAGCTGATCCTTGCAAACGCAAACTTCCAGAATAAGACTCTGACACCTTTTTGAAGTATTATAGAAAACACCCATACCTCCCCATAGAGACTGAAGAAGCAAGCTTCAGGCAATTTGATTGAAAACAGATGGCTCAAAAGCAGCAAAAACATTACATACTAAATTATTTGAAAACATAATCTTAATCACTTTGCCTTATTATTAATTTTGATTATCTTAGAGAAGTTTTTTAAAACATTCATACATCTTATACATTATAACTTATTATATTTAATAATTTTGATATGTTTGAACGTTTTCATTTGTTTCTAATTAAAACTTGCCATATCAATACGTAATGAACATATGTTTATACTTATATATATAACACATCTGACTGATTAATACTAAACTTTTCTCAGAATAAAGTTGGTGGTGTAATATGAGATTTGAATTAATAGATGCATATTACTGAGAGGGCTTGAAGGTGTCACTTACTCTAAAATGTCAAACACCTGAATATCTGGTTCAACTTCTTACATCTTCTGTCAGAAAGAACTATAGTCCCTTTGTCATTATCTCTCCTGTGACCTCTACCTTTTTAAATTGTATACATATTTACTCTTGGAGAATGAGCAATTGGTACCAAAAAGTCTAACACTTATGAAAACTCTGAGATTTGTTTAAGATTCACGCTTTCCACAGTTGACCAGACGTCACCTCTGAGTGCATTTAATTAACATCTTCTGAATCGTATAAATGGAATTTATAGAATAAAATAATTAAATGGACAGTGCCATTGTTAAACCTGTTTCGAACTTCTGTGGTGACTACTTACGACAGTGCACTGAATATATATTTGTCTTTCTTTTTTTGTAGGAAAAGTGGTGGGAAGATTAGCCTAAAGCATCCTGGAAAATGCTGAGTTAAAGCCAGTGTTTCCTGGTGACGCCAGCTCTTGCGGCCTTCTTTTCTCACTTCTGCTTATACTTTTGCTAGTGGATTCTTTTAATTCATAAAGACACACCTACTCTGCCTGGGTCTTGAGGAGTTCAATGTATGTCTATTTCTCTTGATTCACTTGCCAATAAAGCACATTCTGCAAAAGCATTGACTGTGTTCTTACTTTGAGATCAAGAAAACATATGCATACAACAGAGAATAATTGACCTGGGATAAACTTGGATCGAGAAACCTATTTTCTTTATCTAAGTTGACCATCCAGTCATTGTGAGATCTTGGGAAAATCCCTTCCTTTCTTTTATTCTTAGAATCTCCGGGTTTATAATGAAGGATTTTGGCAACATGACCATATGTTATGCTTAGTTACTTAAAATATCTATCATTTATTAGATCACATAATATTCATTCTTCCCAATTTCAGAAAAAGCATGTTATATAAAAGTAAAACATTTGTTCTCTACAGACCGTTTTTTTAGGCATCTGGAATGGAAATTTGGACTGTATAATTTCTAAAGACATACAGTATTTGGTTTTCTGTAATAGCAACATCATAAGGTATACCAGATATAACATAACAAAATATACAACAAATGGTGAATATTCAATACAGTCACTTAGCAAATAAAACAGCTCCAGTTAAAAGAAGACTGAAGGCTAAAGCACAGCTCTGTTGATAATAAGCTCAATCTGCACGTACTGCCTGAACGCTATGAAAATCCAGTTTGATACATATATATCTTATTCTGAACATTTACATGAAAGTATTGAGAACTCTTTCTTTGAGTATTTTCATGTAGTAAAGTGTGCTTCTATAAATAACACCTTACTTGGGAAACTCAGACAGAATACATCTCTAGCTACAATGTAATAACCATCACTCCAGCAACAAACATTTACTGGGGCAGATTACTGTGGTAGATTCTGTTCTAGGTGCCTTGGATACAGCGTGGATGGAAGTGAGAGGGGCCAATGACCCTTCAATACTTAATGAAGTTTAAATTCCAACAGGAAGAAATAGACTAAAACAATAAATACTATAATAAATGGCATAATAAGATAGAATGTTATAAAGGCTATTAGAAAAAACTAAAAGAGTATGTTAATATGGATGAAAAATACTTAGGGAAAGGTGGTAACCATTTGCAGTACTAAATCAGTTGGTTCCCGTAGTTTTTATTGGAAAACCTAGAGATGAAGAGACTAGCCAAATAAATATATTGAAGAAGAGTGAAAGGAGACACTAAAACCTAGCCATTAAGGTTGTGGAACATGCTTGTTTTGTTCGAGATTTAGAAAGACGGCATTGGTGACTGACTAAATGGGCAAATAATAGAAGATGTCAAAGAGGAATGAGCCTGATTCAGAAAAGACTTTGTAGTTACTGTTAATATTTTTTCTTTTACCTTGATGCACAAAATGTGTTTCTAACAATGCATATTAAGATTATATTTCTGATTTTAAAATATCAAATATATTTTATCCACATAGATGTTATCCCTAATTGTACATAATTAAAGAAGACTGAACTGGCCAGACTGAGAGATGTATTCAATATCTAGATAAAGAGCCAGGGAATAGGTTATATTATGCTGGAAAAACCATATGAGCATTCTGTTCCCTGGTTAAAGATTATTCCCCTTGAAGGATAAAAATGAACACATAATCTATTATTTGGGTACAGCATTGATACAAGAGGGTATCCTCAAGTCACACAGACCAGAATGTGAATCATGGCTCTGATGTAAGTTATGTGCCTTTGAGCAAGTCATTTAGATTTCTTTGTATCATAGTTTCTTCATCTGAAAATAAGGGTAATAATATCTATGTTCTCGTTTTATGATGAAGACTAAGGATATGATGCATGTAAAGCACTTAACCACTAATATGTAACAAAAGCCGAGAAGTTAGTGACTGTTATTATTAAGCTCTGTCATCAGTTCCAGCATTATATTGTCTTCACCAATCAGGGTCTTTTTGTGTTCTATTTCCTAGTCTAAAAATGTCTATCTTTACATTTACAATTTTTGTAAATGCTTATCTCAGCTGTTTCTCTCCACCTTCCCATTCTCTTTGTAGACTAAATTCCATGCTCATTAGGAAATGTAAGTCTAATTCTCTTCTTTAGTTTCTACTCCCTGAAACAATTTAGCTACTTTTAATGTAAACATGCAGAAAATTATGTACAGGTTTGATAGTAGAATCACTGTGCATTGGTGAAAGTACCTTTTTTTTTTTTTGAGACAAAGTCTCACTTTGTCACCGAAGTTGGAGTGCAGTGGTGCAGTCTCAAGTCACTGCAACCTCCACTTCCCTACTCAAAGCAATTCTCATGCCTCAGCCTCTGAATAGCTGAGACTACAGGCACCCACCACCATGTTCAGCTAATTTTTGTATTTTTAGTAGAGACAGAGTTTCACCCTGTTGGCCAGGCTGATCTTGAACTCCTGGCTTCAAGTGATCCACCCACCTTTGCCTCCCAAAGTGCTGGGATTACAGGCATGAGCCACCATGTTGGACCTTGGTGAAAGTACTTATATCTCCTATTAGAACCCTCCCCATCATCCAGACCAGATTCCTACCAGCCAGCTTCCACACAAAAGGTTCAGATTCACCACTTTGCCTTTGCCTGTCTGAAATGTCTTTTGTGATATCTTCTGCCACACTGCCTAACTCTTCTTTTCTCATACAAATCTGAATCTAATTGCACCATTTATTTTAAGGCTTATATCAGGGGCTATATCTGAAAATTGTCATAAACTAGTCTAGTTCTGAGCTATTCTTTGGAAATGAAGGGAAAGCATATAAAAATAAACCACAGAAGACTAGATGACTTACATTTCTTAGAAAGAAGAAGCAAGTCACATAAAAAAGAAGTCAACAGTCAAAATATACGGATTTGGGCTACAGAGATATCCACATTTTCAAACCTCGGTGAACACACACTTAAGATTTATGCATATTGTAGTTTTCTTGTTTTTGACAAACCTGACAAAAACAAGCAATGGGGAAAGGATTCCCTATTTAATAAATGGTGTTGGGAAAACTGGCTAGCCATACACAGAAAGCTGAAACTGGATTCCTTCCTCACACCTGATACAAAAATTAACTCAAGATGGATTAAAGACTTAAACATAAGACCTAAAACCATAAAAACTCTAGAAGAAAACCTAGGCAATACCATTCAGGACATAGGCATGGGCAAAACACCAAAAAAAAAAAAAAATGGCAACAAAAGCCAAAATAGACAAATGGTATCTAATTAAACTAAAGAGCTTCTGCACAGCAAAAGAAACTCTCATCAGAGTGAACAAGCAACCCACAGAATGGGAGAAAATTTTTGCAATCTATCCATCTGACAAAGGTCTAATATCCAGAATCTACAAAGAATGTAAACAAATTTACAAGAGAAAAACAAACAACACCATCAAAAAGTGGGTGAAGAATAGGAACAAATGCTTCTCAAAAGAAGACATGTATGAGCCAACAAACATGAAAGAAGCTCATCATCACTGGTCGTTAGAGATATGCAAATCAAAACCACAATGACATACCATCTGATGCCAGTTAGAACGGCGATAACTAAAAAGTCAGGAAACAACAGATGCTGGAGAGAATGTGGAGAAAAAGGAATGCTTTTACACTATTGGGGGGAGTGTAAATTAGTTCAACCATTGTGGAAGATAGTGTGGTGATTCCTCAGGCATCTAGAACCAGAAATACCATTTGACCCAGCAATCCCATTACTGGGTATACACCCAAAGAATTATAAACTATCATACTATAAAAACACATGCACACGTGTGTTTACTGCAGCACTGTTCACAATAGCAAAAACTTGGAACCAACCCAAATGCCCATCAACGATAGATTGGATAAACAAAATGAGGCACATATACACCATGGAATACTATGCAGTCATGAAAAAGGATGAGTTCATATCCTTTGCAGGGACATGGATGAAGCTGGAAACCATAATTCTCAGCAAACTAACACAAGAACAGAAAAACAAACACCACATGTTCTCACTCATAAGTGGGAATTGAACAATGAGAACACATGGACACAGGGAGGGGAATATCACACACCAGGGTCTGCTGTGGGGTGGAGGGTATAGGGGAGAGACAGCGTTAGGAGAAATACCTAATGTAGATGACACGTTGATGGGTGCAGCAAACCACCGTGACACGTGTATACCTATGTAACTGGGACTTTACATAGTATACACGTGTATACTATGTAACTGCACGTTATGCACATGTACCCCAGAACTTAAAACATAATTTTAAAAAATGGCAAAACACACACAGAAAGATTGTGTCAACAGGGTCAGATATTTGCAATTGTTTATGTTCCTCATTTTTGTGATATCCAGGACAAAACATGCTGTTTCACATATGGTTTGTATTCAAACTTCAAAGCATAAAAAGATAATGTATTTGATCTCAACATCCATATTAACTGTTATACCTTCAGATGACAATGACAGCATTGTTAAAATTAAATCATTCCAAATCTTTAACCGTTAACTCTCCTTATTCCTGCACTATGATTGATGCCAAGACATTTACTTCTTTTCTCTTCTTACTTGTTTTTGAAGGTAAATTCATGACAAAAATGATGTGGTGTGTCAATGATTAGGCTTGAGTGAAAGGGGTTTTCTGGAGCCTCCCTGTCTGTCTATGACAATGTGAAGGTTTTTATAAGCAAAACACACACACACACACACACACACAAGTTAAAAAGGGTACAACATGGAAAAAAAAAGGTCAGAGAAAAAATAACTAAGATAAACATTGAAATAATTCATTACTGTATGTCAACTAACCCATTTACTGAGTTTAAATTTACTGATTTTAAATTTAAGCTACTTAGTGTCAATCGCATTTTCTAAACTATATAACACATAATTATGATAAATTGAGTGACGTGGATGTAGACGTTGAATTGGACAGATTAGTCTTATATATTTGGTGACATCAGAAATAGAAATATTCATAATTCAACAAAGGCTTAAGCGAATGTTTAAAGAGGGTGACATGTATCAGCCATAATTTCCAATATGAGCATTATTATATTAATTTTGTGATGGGACTACCGTTTAATCCTGAGAAGGCCTGTGTTCAAATGGGCTGACTAACTCTCAACTGGACATCTAATGAACTGCTTTTTTCTTTCTTGAACTTTCTTTTTTCTTCTAGCTTCAGCACCTGTGACTTTTTAAAATGTTAATTTCAGTTCTGCAGTTTGAGTAAAGGGAGAGATAGGCAGAACAGATTTCCCCTGATTTAGTTAGAGAAGATTTAGACCTAATAAAAACAGGTACCCTTAATGGCCAAGTTTAGTTCACTACAGCTACCCTTCAGATTTGATGAGCATACTAAAAGAATCCAAGTAATAAAGCACAGTTATGTGTCTGCTTGGAATCATTGTACATCACTTTGGTTAGTATTGTCAGCTTAGCAATAAATTTTCCAATCCATGAGTAGAAGTTGTCTTGTGATGTATTTACAACTTCTCTAGTTTCTATCACAGTGATTTGTAGTTTTCTTTCATAATTGAGATTTTATTGCATGTGTTGAAGGTCAGTACAAAGACATTTCAATTTGTACACAATTCTTAAGATATAAACTGAAAATCTAAAAAGCCATGCATTGTGATTTTTTTTAAAAGTTATTCCAGTGGCTTTCTAACTTAAAATTTGGAGGCAAATTTTCCTTAAGAGGCTATAAAGTCCCAGTATGTTCACATGTTAATAAGTTATCACATATGTCCCACCAATTCACAATCTAATACACATACTATGTACTCAAAACTTTAATCTTTCGCAGCACATTGACAAAGTTGTGAGGAAAACAGGACTACCATGACCAAAAAGATGTTACAGAGTGAACATAATTCTGACAGGGAGAACCTGGTTTTCTTCAGGAAACAAACAATTCTACAAAAAACAACATGGGAATAGATGTAATTTAAAATGTTGAAGACATTAAATGCAGGACTCTGACTCCGTATTACCATTTAGTGTATGCATTGTATTAGAGGATATAAAAATTAACCCCCCATTTATGGAATATTAAGCTGACGTCTGAGATAGTCAAAGCCTCCCATAATTCAATATCCCACACTAGTTGTTGGTTGTACCCAAAAATAACTAACAGTGAACCATTTCACTTCTTAAATAAAAAGCACTTACACTTATATAATGGGAAGATGGGATTCCCTCCTTCTTAAATATGTTTCTAGAGCTATTAAAAAACTTGCATTTACAAAATAGTTGCTTAAAATATTCCTTTGGATTGTACATGTAGAGAGAAAAGGACCACTGATAAAACACGGTATATAGTTTTAATCAGACCTGGTTTCTTTCTCTCTGGCTTCATTAGAAGCTGGACTCTTCTCGGTTTTAGTTTCTCCATTTTAAGCAGGTAAATAGTTTCTGGTTGTCAACTTTGGCCTGTTTTCTCTTTGCTCCCGCTTTCCCCTTTTCGTTTTTCACTTTTTTTGGTCTGAAAATTTATCCTTTCCTGATGCCTTTTTCGGCTTTGTTTCCACTTTTGCAGGAGCAGGTTCACCTGACAACTAGGCAGATCTTGGGCTCTTCCCTCACAGCCCCTACATTAGGCCGAGTTGACCTTCTTTTGGGCATTTTTGCCATTGGGAGGACAAGTGCTGGGTGCCTGCAGGCCCCAGCGCACCGAAAGCCTTGGTGAGGCTGAGCTACCCGGCCATTCCCGCTCCTCCGGCAGATGAAGGAACTGAGAACCACGGGGACAGTGGAAGAGGATGGAACCTGTAGATTTCAATATACAAGGCTTTCACGTCTTTATTAAAGTTGTTTCTAAGTATTTTAATCTTTTTGATGCTATTGTAAGTGAACTTTTCTTATTTCATTTTTTTGGGATTGTTGTTAATGTGGAGAAACACAAGTGATTTTTGTGTGTTGATTTTTGTACCTTGCAACTTCAATATTTTTATTAGCTTTAAAAGTTCTTTTACAGCATCTTTAGGGTACTGCATATAAGATCATGTCATCTGCAAACAGAAATAATTTAATTTTTTGCTTTCTAATTTGGATGTATTTTATTGCTTTTTCTTATCTAGTTTATCTGGCTAGAACTTCCAATTCTGTATTGAGTAGAAATAGAAAAAATAGGCATCCGTATCTTGTTCCTCTCATAAGGAAAAATCTTTCATTCTTTACCCACCGAGTTTGATGTTAGCTCTGAGTTTGTTATATACGGCCTTTATTAAGTTGAGAAAGTTTCCTTGTATCCCTAGTTTACTGAGTGTTTTTATCATAAAGTCATGGTGAATTTTGTCAAATATGCATCAATTGAGATGATCATGAGCTTTTTTTCCTCCCCTTTTTTCTACTAATTTAGTGTATTTCATTGGCTGAACTTTCTATGGTGAACCATTCTTGGAGCAAAGAATAAATCCCACTTGATCCATGGTATGTGATTCTTTTAATATGCTGCTGAATATGGTTTGCTAGTATTTTGTTGAGCAATTTTTGCATCAATATTCACAGACATTATTGGTCTGTAGTTTCCTTTTTTGTGTACTCTCTTTACCTGTCTTTAATATCAGGGTAATACAGAGCTCATAGAGTGAGTTGGACAGTGTTCCTTTTTAATATTTGGGAAAAAATGGTGTTAATTCTTCTTTAAATATTTGGCAGAATTCACTAGTTAAGTTATCTGATCAAGAATTTTTCTTCAATAGGTGGTTTTGATTACTGATTAAATCTTGTAGTTATAGGTTTAGTCAGATTTTCTATTTATTCATCACTAAATTTTGGTAGATTCTGTGTTTCCAGAAACTTATTCATTTTATTTAGTTAATCTAATTTGTTGGCATACAATTGTTCATCGTCTCTTAATTTTCAAAAATTTCCATAAGATTCATATTAATATATAACTTTTATTTCTGATCTTAGTAATTTGAGAGCTCTCTTTTTCTCTTAGTCAATATATCTAAAGCTTTATCATTTTGAAAAGCCATGTTTTGGTTTTGTTGATTTTTTCTGTTGTTTTTGTAGTCTCTATTTCATGCATCTTTGCTTTCATCATTACTTTTTTCCTTTCTTCAGTTAGCTTTGAATTTAGATTGCCTTTCTTTGTCTAGTCATTTAAGTTACACAGCTTGGTAGCTGATTTGAGTTCGTTCTTCTTTTTTTTTTTTAATGCACCAACATAGATATTTCATAACTACCAATCTTGCTATGAATGCTTGGCTAGTAACACATATTTTATAAATAGTTTTATTTTTCCCAAAGAACTAATAATTGTTACCTTTTATTTTTTCTTTATCCCTTTTGGGTAGGGATATCTTGAGAGTAGGAGTATTCTTAGTCTTTTATTTATTGTATTCCCAATCTATAAGGCAATGAATGACACATACTTAGTGCTAATAAACGGGATGTGGGATCAAGAACTTAAATTATAACCAAATTTACGTTGGAACGTTATTGGAGATTTGTTATATTTAATGGTTAACAACTTTGGCCTGTATAGTAAAGTTTTTTTAAAAAATCAAATGTCTAGAGTCCAGGCTGGTGTAAAGCACCTGGTGATAGGATATTAGAAATTATAAGAAATGTGGTGACCTGTAAACTAAATGCCCCATCAAGACAAAAGCCATAGCAGCAAAGATAGAACAGAAAACATGTGAACTAGGCGCAGTCCATGTATCTCTGCTGCTTTAGAAACTCACGCTTTTCCACTAGGGGAAGGCGTGTTCTAATATTAAAAATTAAATACATATATATGTATAAATGTGTGTATATGTATATGTGGATATATATATGTGGATATATAAATAATTTAAAACACTTGGGGAAATATAGTTTGTGAATTAAATTATTAAAAAAGATACAACCAAGATGACTTTTTAATCTAAAAATTTCTAAGGGGATGAAATGAGAATAGGAGATATATAGCAGTCAGAGATGGGTTGATATTCAGGAATGGAGTAAGGGTACAAGAGTGGATGCCAACAAACTAGTAGTGAGAAATAAAGAAAATAAACTCAATTTTGTTGCTACAAAAGTATATGAGGTCATTTGCTGAGCAACGAAAATGGTAGTAGTAGAAAGAATCTCACAAATCTCAGGTCAGAGAAGCAATGGCAATTACCTAAATTACTTTATTATATGAATAGTTTGACTTAATAAGCACAATCCTTAAGTTCTCACTTCACAGGAAACTGTTAGCTCATCCAATAAAATCTAACTCATTCTGTGGCACTGATCTTGTTAGATGAGCAATGCTTTGGAAAGTTTTATAGGCTTAAGCAAACATCATTAAATACTTTCTTACTGAGTTTTTAAACTAGTATCCAGCCCCTCCTATATGTGTCATAACTAATTATAGGTTGATTTCTGGGACTTACTGAAAAGTTTCTTACTGTTTTATATTCATAAACACATAAAAATCTCACAAACACATCACTGTGTATGAATTCCTTCCCCCGCCCCGCCTCTAAGGACACTAGCGTTTTGTTTTTAAAATCCGAGAATCTGGAAAGAAACTCACTTTGACTTGCTAATAAGCAATGTACATACCTGGTTTGTAGGAAATGGTTGTACTATTGTGCTTAGATGAGAAATATGACATAGTAGAAATACACTGAGAGGAATAGAAATGTGTAGTCTAGTAAGTAGACTGTGTAAAGCTAAAATATGTTAAAGAAGAATATTCACTTTTAAAAATAGATATGGGGGTACACCTGCATTTTTGTTATGTGAATTTTTGCACAGTGATAAAATCTGGGCTTTCAATGTAACTACCACCCCAATAGTGTGCATTGTTTCCATTAGTCAACTTCTTATACTTTACCTCTCTCTCATCCTCCCACTTTTCTGAGACTTCAATGTTTATTATTCCACTCCCTATATCCATGTATACATATTATTTAGCTCTCACTTATAATTGAGAACATGAGAACATGCAGTACTTGACTTTCTTTTCCTGAATAATTTCACTTAAAATAATGGTCTCCAATTCCTGTTACCTGTTGCTGCAAAATACATGATTTCATTTTTTATGCCTAAGCAGTATTCCATTTTCTTTATGTAGACGTACACTTATAGACACTTAGGTTGATGGTTGATTCCATATCTTTGTTATTGTGAGTAGTGCTGCAATAAACTTCTAAGTGCAGGTATCTTTTTGATATAATGATTTCTTTTTTGTAGATACCCAGTAGCGGGATTGCTGAATTGAATTGTAGTTTTCTTTTTAGTTCTTTGAAAATCTCCATACTGTTTCAATAGAGGTTGTGCTAATTTACATTCTTACTTACAGTTTCTAAATATTCCCTTTTCTCTGCATCCTCATCAACATCTGCTAATTTTTGACTTTTTAATAATAGCCATTCTGGCTGATATAAGATGGCACCTCATTGTGGTTGTATTTTGCCTTTCTCTGATTATTAGTCATGTTGTGCTTTTTAAAAATATGTCTTTTTGGCCAACTGTATGTGTTCTTTTGGAAAATGCCTATGTTCTTTGTCCACTTTTTTTGTTGTTTGTTTGTTAGTTTGTTTGTTTTTCTTGCTGAATTGTTTGAGTTACTTGTAGATTCTGGATATTAGTCCCCTGTTGAATGCATACTTTGCAAATCCCATTCTGTAGGTTTTCTATTCATTTTCTTGATTATTTCTTTTGCTGTGAAGAAACATTTTAGTTTAACTTAGTCCCATTGATCTACTTTTGTTATTGTTGCATTTGCTTTTGAGCTCTTAGTTATGAACATTTTGCCTAGGACAACGTGAGGAAGAATTTTTCCTAGGTTTTCTTCTGAAATTTTTATAGTTTCAGGTCTTACATTTAAGACTTTAATTCATCTTTTTGTTAATTTTTTGTTTATGTTGAGAGATAGGAGACCATTTCTTTTTTCTACATATGGCTATCCACTTTTCAAAGCACCGTTTAATGAATAGGGTGTCCTTTCCTCAGTGTATTTTTTGTTGACTTTATGGCTGTAAGTATGTGACTTTTTTTCTGGGTTCTGAATTATTGATGATACTGATATGAGATGCAATAAGTTAGAGAGGATAAGTTGTGAGAGTCAATATTTAACATGTTAGTTGAAGATACAAGCTCTCACTTATTATTGCATATTTAGACAATAATTTCACAAATACACTCCAGTACCCCACAACCCTTATACCCTTCAAGTAATTTTTCACAAAGTGAAAGCAATGATCTTTGAAATTATTTTTAATCACGATGCTTTTTATATGACTCTCATTACCTTTATAGTAAGAATAAGATAAACCCAAGTCTCCAGCATAAAACTCTAGATTTGACCAAGATGCAGTAAGAGGGAATGGTTTTACCCTCATACCTAAAACAACTAATAAACTAGACAAAATATACTTAACGATGTTTCTCACACATTGGACACCAGGCACAGGACATTGATTCTCAAGGGAAGAAATAAATGAAGTGAGACCGAAAATGGCACCAGTTTGCTCCTTGGAGATTTTTCAGGTGAAAGCACAGGAAGGTGAAACCTAAGCAGACCTTAAATCTCCATGAGGTGAAGGCAAGCAACTGGAGTTCAGAGGGCAGAGTAAGAGAGGTTGGGAGCGCTACAGAGACACCCTTTCTAGTCTTCAGCTCGATGTCGATCACGATGTGTGTGTTAGGAAACTACACAAGGCCAAGAAAAGAACATCCTAAATGAAGTACATAGATAATAATCCTTGGAGTTCACACAGGACTGAAAATATTTTGTGGTCCTACCTGCTGCTGAGTGAAAAACTTCATAATACACGAGTAGCATGTAGAGTGTTCGGTAGGGCATTGCCTCTGTAGTGTGCGGGTACAAGTGGCCCTAGAATAAAGGCTACTCTGGCTCATCTAACAAAACATTAAAGCAAGTCTCACACACACACAAATATCAAACCTTTTCCAAGTAATTTAATTGTATCCAGGGACAAAGATGAAAAATATTTAAAGAAAATTTTTTAAAATCCAGTGTCCAACAAAGTGAAATTCAAAGTCTGGTATCCACAGAAGCAGGAAAATATAACCCATAATATGAAAAAATATAAATCAGGTAAACAGACTCAGAAATGAGACAAATAGTATAATTGATTATGAGGGCATTAAATCAGCTATCCTATGTGTTCAAGAAGGTAAAAGAAAAATAGAACATATTAAGTAGATTCAAGAAAGATATGTATTTTTTAAAAGCATATTTTTAAAGATGAGAAAACAATGCTTGGAGAGGAAAATGTATTATATGGTTCTTAACAACAGATTAGACAATGCAGAAAAAAAGGCTTGTAAACTTGAAGACACAACATTAGAAATCAACAAAAAGAAAACAGAAAAAGTATTCTGAAGAAAAAAATGAAGAGAGCATTAGTAAGTTGTGGGACTTCATGCAGCTTATGAAAAGTGGTAAAAATTATGAAAAATGTGAAGAAATAACAGAAATAACCTTAATTTGATAGAAACTACAAACCCATAGATACAAAGATCTTAGTAGATCTCAAGCACAAGAAACATGATGGACACATGAAAACCTTTTTTTAAAATTTCATCTCTGCATTTGAGTCTAACAATTACTCTCATTTCCAAAAAAAAAAAAAATATATACTTTCACTCTTATTTGTTTTATTTCTATAGCATTTATTCTTAGAATGCTGGTTATCCCTTCAAGTGCTTCAACACTTTCTAACGTCTCTGAGGGCCAGGTCCTTTGTGGAGCCTGGGAGCCTGGTCATGACCATCTCTACTCAGCCATTCCTCCACCCTACTTCCAAGTGAATATGGTCTCTTTAGTGGTTCTCTGCTTATTTGTACTTATTTGTGTATTAAATTTTTTCTCCTGTTGCCTATGAGCTTCTCTTACTCATCTTTAAAATACTAATAATCAATAGGTTCCACCCAGTAAGTGTTTGAGAAAAAAATGAAGAATGTAAGCTCTATGAATATATCTTTGTTGTTACTATATTTTCAGCATCTAATAATACTTAGAATAATCAGTCCTCAATTATTATTTTCAAAGAAGAAAGGACTTTTCATTGGTTCACATTTGTTAAATCAAATGGTGTCTATGTGCTTCCATGTGCAAAACAAAAGATCCATGAGCAATATCCTAGTGTGTATGCACCTGTGTTTGTATGTATATTTGTGTGTATATAAGTGTAGATTTGATGATGAGAAAATATATACACAATTAATGAAATAAAAAAGATAATTTCAGATATTGAAAAGTATTGTGATGACAATAACACACATTGATTTAGGTTGGAGTATTTTAAATAGTTAGGAAAATATTTACTGAACCAGTAATGTTTGAACTGTTACTTCTGGAAAGAAGAAATGGCCATTTACATTTCTGGCTCAGTAGTTTTCCAGGCAGAGGAAACAGTAACAACAATAAGGTAAACAGTGAATGATGGATTTGAGAAAGAACACAAGTGTACATGGCATATATGTACAAGGACCAAAGTCAACCTGTGAATTACTTGTTAAAATTAACATGTAAACAAGACCAAGTAACAAGTAAACCAAGTAAAACAGGTAAACCAAGTAAACAAGAAACCATCATGCATAGGCTGACTAAAAGCAAGAGGTGGAAGGAAACAACCTCATGATTCACATTCACCTGGAATGTCTAGAGTTTATAATTCAATGATTGTTGAGAGTGCCCTCTTACTTTGTCCATTAAATCCCTTGACTTCAAAATTCCTCACATCAGCATTTTTATTTCCATGGTAGTTGTGCCACCAAGCCTTATTAGTAATAAAATTGTGCACAAATTGTGCAAATCATCCTATAGGTTACTGCATAGTGAAAGCTCTCTGACCCAAGGCTTTACTGGAAGCAAGTCTAACTTATGCAAATTGGAAGATGATGACTCAATTGTAATTATCACCATGGGCTAAACAGTGGAAACTATGGGTATGTTACTTGTAGTACATTTCATTCTACCTAAACATTAGTTTTTGACTATTGTTCCTGTCAAGACCTGAAGTTTCTTTGGTTTCTGGTGTCTCTACTCTTTGGGGAAATACATTACATAATTAAGGTGGGGGTTGTAACTGATTACTATATTTATAGGTACTTAGATTCATTCATATATTCACTTAAAATACAGCCTGTAGAATGTCAACAGTGAACTCTATTAACATATTTCCTATAAACCATGCAGATCTCATTTACCAAGAAGCCATCAGGTTACCCTTCTGCTTTTTATTAGTGTGGCCTGTTTATTCCTCTTTGCAGGTGAGTTTTATGGAATTCTGGAACAGACCGGTCAATGACTGAAGTTGTAACATGATTTTCTTTATGAAGACAATAAAGATGGCTAATCATAGTGACTACAAATCACACTTTTAATTTAGAAGGATTTTTTATTTATAAATTAGCTCCTCTAATTTTCACTAAAATGCTAGGGAAGAGATAGCTTTATCCAATTCAAAAAGCAATGTTACATGTCAAAATGAGAAGATCTGCTCTAGGTCAAACAGGCCTCTTAATCTAGGAGTCCCAGGATTAGGAGTTATGTTCCTCTTAGTAAACCATAATTAACAACACACTTTTACAGACAAGTTTCATCTTTAAAAAAATAAATGTATATTGAATCAGAAATTCTCATCTTAAGTCACTTCCAACAAATTATTGTCTAAAGAACTTCAACCGCTAGAATTTTGCTGAGATCCTCCTATTTTACAAATAGCTGTTGTTATTTTTTACCCTCTGGGTAGGCAAAGTGAAGAGATGGCTAGATAGGTAAGTATATAGAGAAAGAGGAGAGAGAGAGAAAGACAGAGAGAGAGAGATTAAGATTAATTTGCATAACACATAGCTAAAAAAGGACAGACACTTTGGGTCATTTGACTCCATTGCTATTGTTTCCACCAAGTATAATGACTACTGAAAGAAAAGCCTTGGTCTGTCATTTCACTCCAAGACATATGAAACACATTATCCTCCTTCTTAAATATGTGGGTGTTGTGAGCCTGCTCCAAGCCAGAATTTTGACCTTACTCTCAAATGTGAAGGAGAGTAAAAATGGAAGACAACTCCACAGGTGGGAAAATTTCCATTATTATAAGAAAAATTTTGTGTTTCAGTTAAGATAACTGTAGCATCTAAAAAAATTCATCAAAAAGCCTTCTGAAATGATTTGGAAAATAGGTACATAAAAAGAGATGGAGCAATATTACTCCATGCAATGAAGAACATCTTCAACAAATAGACAGTCTCTAAGACCTCACAGTATGAACTTGATGAGAATTTACTTTATTACTACCCGACCTACAAGACACTCAACAACATTTATTACTGATATTGCTATTGTGTTCTATCAGCAGTACTAGAGTTAGAAAAAAGCATGGGCAGGACAGATGAGAGCACCGAGTGTTTAAGAGGCAATTGTTTAGGCAAAATACAAATGCATCTGTTGTGACCCATTTGTTATTTGGAAATTTACTACATTGAGTTCCATTAATGAGTATCTGCATGTGAAAATAACTTCTATAAAATTTACCTATTTTGATAGAGATATAGTAGAACAAATATAGCAAAATGTTAATTGACTAATCTTGATGGTGTGTGTATTGATTAGCTCATTTTCATGCTGCTTATACCGATATATCTGAGACTGGGTAATTTACCAAGAAAGAGGTCTAATGGCCTCACAGTTTCATGTGGCTGGGGAGGGCTCACAATCATGGCAAAAGGCAAAAGGCATGTCTTACATGGAGGCAGATAAGAGAAGAGAGAATCAAGCAAAAGGGGTTTCTCCTTATAAAACCATCAGATCTTGTGAGAATTATTCACTAAACAAGAACAGTAAGAGAGAAACTGCCTTCATGATTTAATTATCTCCCATTGGGTCCCTCCCACAACATGTGGGAATTATGAGATTCAATAAGAGATTTGGGTAGGGACACAGCCAAACCATATCAGTGGGTTTTCACTGCAGAATTATTTAATTTTATCTGTATATTACAGCAGTTTATAATAAAATTTTTGAAAAATTAACCTGAGCTATAAGTGTATACACACACACACACGTATACATACACATGTATGTGTTTGTATATATATAAACAATCCATCCATATATGTGTGAGTATATATGTATATATATTTATGTGTGTAAAAAATATATATATATATATTTATGTGTGTGTGTTATATAAACAATCCAACTCTATCTGGCTCCATAAGTTTCCTTTGATACTCATGTGAATTCCAGTCAGTTTAGAAGATAATTATGCAGGGAGAAAAAGTTGCTTTCTTACTACAGGAAACTTAAACTTTGTCTCTTTTGATGCCATAAAATTGCTTGTTTGATTAAAAGAAACCATTTATTATTTTCAAACTTCTCCTTCTTCTAAGTAAGTTGAAGAGAAAATCAAACACAATCCAGAACCACTAAATCTGAAAGTCCTAGAATTGGAAGTAATTGGAAAAATGGTGTAGTTCATCTCTCCTCCCAAAGTTGAAATTTTCTTTAGAACTCTAAAATATTTATCCTGAACTTCCTTATACTATTTCTGCTCTCTATAACTAAACAGTTCAAATGATATCTTTCTTCTCCATAGTGATGCCCTTGAGAAGATGCAGCCAATGACCATAACACTCCTGAGCTTGTGCTTTTCTGAGCTTACATTTCCTACTGTCATAAATCTACTTCATGCTTTATGGTCTCTACACCTCACATTATCAAAGTTATCTTTTGGACATACTCCAATTGATTCAAGGTTCTCTTATTTAGAGAAAACAATCTTGAAGACAATATTCCAATGTCTAATAACATTGAGCTTATGACCAACTAAAAATCCCAAGGTGATTTTCCCATGAGCTGCTGTTTGACGTAATAACTTGAAGCAACAATGCCTATTGTGTAATGTTATTTCTTAAACATGAGCTCTACTGTCTCCTGTTACCTCATAAAAATGCATTACTTGTCATCATTCATCTTGATGAATACTGTATGCATTCATTACTACTAATGACAAATATTCAATGCATTTTTACTTGCTTTTAAAAGATAATTTAAGGTAAATAATTGACACATAAATCACTTGAAAGTTTCTCTTGTGGCCATATAAACGTGGAGAACAAATAATACTAACTAAAGATAAGCCATCCCTTAACAATAAAAATGTGAACACAGAATTTACCACTTTCTCAGATGGGTTTCATCATTTTAATTTTCTTCTGGAAGGAAGATATCTAATACACAGATATTAAAGTTGGAATATTTATGGGAGTTGGGGCATGGGTGGAGCTAATTTTGAAAATGACAGTTTATTCAAGAAGCAATAACTTCCAGTTTGTGAAAATTACTCTGTAATTTATTAAAGACAGTGACAGTGTGTGCCAGTTAGGGTGAAGAATTTTTCCAATATATAACATGGTGGTAGTGAGCACGGTTTCTTTGAAGAGCACCTACTGCAGAGTTAGGCTTAACTCCACCCAACAGCCAAGTCTGAAACAACTGGCGGTACCATGAAGGCTTTCATTTTCTTTCTCTTCATGCTCCTGGCCATGTTCTCAGGTAAGAAAGTCACAGTCAATAGCTTTCCTTCCAAATCTCAAAGCAAAGAATTAAAAATGTTAAGTGATCTAGCAATACATTGTCAAAATATTTAAAAATAGGCAATCCATTAGACAGAGAAATGGAAGAAGGTAAATTTCCAACAAAATAAATGTAGATCCGGAGTCATAAAAACAGTGACTGAATGAAATAAGAGTGAATAGTTTGGTGTGGCTGAAGAGAAACAGATACAAGGGAATAGGAAAGGCAAGACATTAGACTGGAAAGATGAATTTAGACTAAGGGACTTAGGAGTTTGTGAATGTTCAAGTTCATAATTTGTAAGGAAATGGTTTTGTGATATGATCCTGGGTTGCATGTTAAATAACAATGTGTTCAAATCCTGATTCTTTTTCCCATCCATGTGATTCGAGAAAACTTATTTAACTTACTTGAATCTCAATTTTCTCATTTGCAAAATGGAAATTATTATTCTTTCCTATAGGATTGTTTCAGGAACTATACAGATAATAGCTTTAGTTACCATTACTTGTGTTTTCTTAGGTACTTGACTCTCAACTTACTTTTCTCTATTCCTTACCTCAGTAAAGTTAGGTGATTTTCAGGCATGTAAATTTCTAGCTTTGAGATATAAATTTCTCAAGGTAATAAACAACACAGTTAATATGTTTCTCAAGACAAAAATTATGATAATGAAGCTGATTCTAATTTATCCCCAAATCATAAGCTCCCACTTGACCATCTTTCTTATACCTAGTGAAATGAAATAATAAAAGTAAAGTGCCTCAGACCCCTCTCTTCAAAACTCAGAGTTTTGAGCACAAGAGTGATAATATTCATTTTGTTAAGAAATATCCATCTTCTGGTAATATTAAAAAATGAATTACATGTAAGAAAAGTTGTACAGTAATGCCACTGAGGAGCTGCTGAAGTAACAGAGTCAAGAAAAAAGAAGGAGAGTTAAGTCATAGAATTAGAGAAAAGAGGAGAGCAACAGAGGTGTGTGTGTGTGTGTGTGTGTTTGTGTGTGTGTAAGGGGGAAAAATAGATATTCAGATAAAATTCCTTTATAGAACATATATTTCATATTTCATGATGGCAAGTACTAGAACTACTGTGACCTTCAGTGCCTTGCTAAGTGCTAGAAAGTATTTTGTGATGGAAGAAAGTGTATTAACTAATACCAGATTCAGTGATTATATAGACTGGAAGATGAAGAAGACAGATGAACCAGAAAAGCAATGCTAAGCACATCCTAGAGTTTGTAAAATCAGAAGGGAAGAAATGCAAACTAAAACAAAGCTGAAGATACTTATTTTCCAAGGTTTTAGCTTAAAAAATAGATGGTAAAACCACATTATAATATCTTAATTGCCTCTTATTACTCAAAAATTTACCCCTAGTTTCTATGTCATAAATTTACTTATCTATGTAAGAAATGATGTATTAGGATTTTCATTGATTCATTATTTACAATAGCAAAAGAGGGAAATAAACTACCTGTTTATTACTAGAACACTGGTTAAGTAAATTATGGTAAACCCGTAAAATAGGATACTATGCAACCAGTGAGGGGAAATAAATAAACATGCTCTATATGTATTGATGTAGCAAAATCTTCATTATATTGATGTCCTTGGAGAAAACAAGGAGTAGAACTCTGTGTAGAGTGTACCACCAATTGTGTGGATAATTATATTCATATATGTTTGTAAATGCATAGGATATCCATCAAATAATTCACAAAAACCTGTAAATGTGATGGTGTCTTAGGCATGTTACTTTTACCATTTCCTAGGAAATAGGAAATAATTATGTCCTAGGTAGGAAATTATTTTTGTGGGGGATTTGGAGTAGGGGTACAGACCGGAAAGGAAAGGAGAATAATTTTAAACTGTTTACTCTTTGCATCTTTAGGATTTGGCTCCATTTACTTGTGTCACCTGTTAAAAAACCTGAAAATCATTAATAAAAATATGTTGCCAACTTTTTTTTTCCTATTTCATCCATATATCTACTTTAATTGATTTCTACTTGGTCTTAGTAACTATTACTGAGCAATGTTTTATTCCTAGAACTGAAAGAATCCATACATGTACTCATGTCTCAGCTAAAGAAAATTATTTTTTCTCATTAATTTCTCTGGTTGAATCTTACGTTTCTTATGTACCTCCTCCTCCAGGAAGAAGAAAGGATTCCATACTCTCTGCTTCCTTGATTAGGAGACTATTGTCTAGTTTACTCCTCACATGATAGCATTGATCATTCTACTAGAATATGAAGTCCTACTTATTTGCCCAACTACTAGACTTCTCAGCTTCATGTGGGCAGGGCCATGAATATCTTGTTCATTCCTAGCTCTTTCTAAGGTTCTTTTATAATAATGAATTCTTTAAATGTATATTTTTTGTTAAATTGAATGAATGTCTAAGTTATACCCACAAACCATATCCACACTATACCACAGTTTAGTTAAGCAGGTTGCTAACTACTAAGTTTCTGTGTCTTGAATAGGGCCTTAATCACCTGCAGTAGCATACCATAGCATGCTCAGTGCATACCAATTGATTATCATTTCACTTTACTTAAATTGACTTGAAGGTACAAATGTATATATTTATGGAAATGTAAAGCAGAGCAATTGAAAATTCAAGTGAGACCCTAAGTATACATCTGAAATAATCAACATCTGAATGATTTAAAAATGCATAGATTGAAAAAACTACCAAGAAAGCCTATGCAGAAAACAAAATGTAAGCCTAATTAAAACCTTTAAGAGAACCCCACATTAGGAAAGTGAATAAAGAAAGAGGAATTATCAAGCAAGAAGGAAAGGATGAGAAAAATAACACTTCTACCAAAAATTAAAAAAAAAAAAAAGGATAAGAAGCATAGACCTAATGCGTTACTTTTATACTTAGCTCTTAAGTCACTCCATTTGTTTATTTATTGTTTTTTAGATCCTGCTTACTTTGGAATATAATCTGAAAAGACATAAAACATATACACATATACACAATTATATATATTTCATTAGGGCATAGGTGGGCTTCCCAAATAAGTTGGAGAAGCAATAAAACATAGGTTTTAACAAATAATCATGATATTTACCATTCTCTTAAGTAGTTTGACCAAAACAGAAAGAAGAAATATAACCACCAGAGAGAGCGTCATTGATCCTAGGCCTTTTGTTGGAAATGGTGAACATAAAGCTGATTGAAAAAACGTGTTCTGAAGGAGAAAGAAAACATCTGTTTTGGGGATGGAAATGGAAAGAAATATGGCTACAGATAACATGTATAGAGATGGAAGAGTAAAGAATAAAGTGGGGCTCACGTCTGACAGCCTTTTCCTGTCTGGAAAGTTGATGGCATCACCTTTAAAGTGAAGCTGGAAAATTAGAAATAAAGTACTTGATGTGAAAAAATAAGTTTGTAATGAGCATTGAGCAGAGCCAGTTTGATTCATCAGAAAACCACTTAAAGGAATTGGGGTAGAATGAAGGCTCAATTCAAATAATTCAGACTTTATGATTTAGAAATGGGGCAAGTTGGATTGATTCTCTAATTTTTGAAATCCATGTAGTACAGTAAAGAAAAAAAAAAGGAACCCAAATATTCAGGATATGAGGAAGAATAAGAAGATTTTATCTTGGGGTTTGGTTAAAAAAACAAGAAAACATTAAAAACATACTATATCTTGGACAAATGTTGATTTAAAATTATTTAATGTAAATAACTTTATTTTCATTCTTTCTGGTTATGTTATTATTCCAGCATCTTCAACCCAGATTTCAAACACCACTGCTTTCAAACTAGAAGAGAATTCAGAACCTGCACTTATTCTGAAGAAAAAAAATGAAGCTAACCATCTAGGAGGACAAAGGGATTCTAATGAGCAAGGAGGTAGTTATACACAAGGAAATCCTGGAACATTTAGTCTTCAAGGACAACCAGGATATTTTAACAAGCTAGAGAAACCAAGAAACTTTAGGCCAGGGAGAGCAGGAGTTTTAAACCAGCCTGAGATTTTAAAGGATTCAGGAAAATCTAACCAAAAAGGGAATCCAGAATCTTCTAATATGCAGGAAAAATCAAGATCTTCTAGCCAACTAGGGAAACCAGGGTTTTCTACCCAACAGGGAAATCCAGGGTCATCTGGCCAACAAGGGAAACCAGGGTCATTTAGCCGGAAAGTGATGGTGGGGTCATCTAGCCAACAGGGGAAGCCAGGATCATCTAGCCAACAAGGGAATCTAGGGTCATCTACCCAGAAAGGGAATTTAGGATCTTCTAGCCTACAAGGGCATCTGGGTTTATCTAGCTATCAAGGGAAGCCAGAATCATCTGATCAGCAAGGGAAGCCAGGGTCATCTAGCCAACAGGGAAATCTAGGATCTTCTGGCCAACAGGGGAAGCCAGGATCTTCTAGCCAACAGGGGAAGCCAGGGGCATCTAGTCAACAAGGGAAGCCAGGG
>NC_045437.1:142550145-142550620 GCF_002776525.5 Piliocolobus tephrosceles | reverse complement strand
GCCAACAGGGGAAGCCAGGGGCATCTAGTCAACAAGGGAAGCCAGGGTCATCTAGCCAACAAGGAAATCTACATTTATCTAGCCAACAAGGGAATCAAGGACCTTCTAGCAAACAGGGGAAGGCAGGGTTATCCAGACATCAAGGAAATCTAGGATTATCTAGCCAGCAAGGGAATATAGGATCTCCTAGCCAACAGGGAAAGCCAGAGTCTTCTAGCCAACAAGGGAATCTAGGGTCATCTAGTCATCAAGGGAAGCCAGTGTCATCTAGCCATCAAGGGAAGCCAGGGGCATCTAGTCAACAAGGGAAGCCAGGGGCATCTAGCCAGCAAGGCGATCTAGGATCATCTAGCCAGCAAGGAGATCTAGAATCTTCTAAGCATCAGGGGAAGCCAGGGTCATCTAACCAGCAAGGAGATCTAGGATCTTCTAAACATCAGGGGAAGCCAGGGTCATCTAGCCAGCAAGGAGATCT
>NC_045437.1:142521273-142550135 GCF_002776525.5 Piliocolobus tephrosceles | reverse complement strand
TCTAAACATCAGGGGAAGCCAGGGTCATCTAGCCAGCAAGGAGATCTGGGATCTTCTAGGCATCAGGGGAAGCCAGGCTCATCTAGCCAACAAAGAAAATTGAGGTCACTTTACAACCAACGACAAAGAAAAAATATCGACAACACTTTCGATGGCAATATAATGGACTTTCAGGTTAGTGATAATAACTTCTTTTTCTCAGTCAACTTGACCCAGCAATTCTCTTTTCCAAGACTTAAAATACTTTAAAAACCACAATGTGTTAATGAAAAATCACTTGCAATGACACTGATTAAACAAAATGAGAAGAACTTTAGGGCTGATTATTTTCATGCATAACACTTATGATTATTAATGAATGTACTGCCCTTCTATTCTATCTTTCATTTCCCTGTATTATTTTCCACTCAAACCTCTCTACCTATACTAGAGAAACTCAGATCCTCATCAACTGAGCCCGCAACTTTGCCAAGTTTAGTTTTCATATCCATTTTTATCCCATTTATAATCTACAAATCACTGAAGTAATATTCCTAAATCAAAAATCCTCTCTGATATTTTAGACCCCTACTTGAAATTCCCCAGTGGCTTCATACTACCTAGAAGATGTAATTTAAACTCCTAAACACAGAATTTACAGATTTTCATGATTATACTGCATACTGTTTAGCCTCATTTCATGTCACTGTTGCTCACACACCACCCATGTCATACAGAGCCCTTTGATTTTCCACTCATGTATTCCTAATACTAATGATTTCTTCTATTGTTAAACACACCTTATTGCTTTGTAATTTAGTGTCCATTTATTCAGCTAGATAATGAACTTCTTGAAGAAGGTACCATTTATTTTCAAACCTGTAACCCCAGAACTTAGAATAAGTGTGGCATATAGTAAGTTCTCCTGAATTGCATGTTAGATGGATAGATACATGCCTGCTACTTGGAAGCCACCATTTCGAATAGGTGAACAGCTATCCGATGCACATGTCTCCTGTATTCCCTTCTGAGTCCTGCTGTGCTTTTACTTTCACTTGCCTGCATCTCTTCCAACAATCAGCCTCCTAATTTATTTAATGATTGCTTTGAATACTCCATTTGATACTCATATTCAAAACCGTTTTCTAGAACACTTTCTCTAACTTATCATCTTAACGGAAACTTTATTTTTTTACCTCATAAATTTTCATCCCTCACAAGCCTTCCAGACGAAAGTCATTTGTTCCCTTAGTTATTATTATTTGGCTGGCATGAAGTAGCAATCTCTCAGAGAGACTCCCTACCATTCAGATCTTAATGCCATCACCAGCAGGTCTCTGAGTTTTTAGGATGTCACTTAAAATTTTGTAATTTTATATTTATTCTAGAATAGGAGAAATAACCATGTCCAGTTAACAGAGTAAGTGTGAAATAAATTGATCTTCATGAAAGGGTTGTATGATTTGGAAAATATGGAGGTATTTTTTATCTTCCTATAACATCTCAGCTCTGAGAATACCACATCCTCTAGCAAAAATGTCTCATCATTCTCATTAATGTCTCTGTTCTCACCTGCTAGTCAAAGCTTACTTATATTCACAGGCTTCTGCCATTTAGCTCACATCCAAAGAAAATGCATCAGGAATTATTTAAATGAATCCTGCATAATCCTACTTCCTGTATAATTTTTTTCATGGATATACCAAAAAAAGGGAATCAACAAATTACGAATGTATGTGTTTTGCATTTGCTTATATGACTTTTCCCTGACTATTGTTTTTCCATGTAGAGGAAGAATTGCCTCCAGAAAATTAAAACAGAGGCAGTCTGACATATAGTAAGAGCAGACAACTTGGAGTAGATAACAGAGTTTGAATCACATCTTGGACATTTAATCTACTCACAATTTTAAGCTTGTCACTTAAATCCATTATGCCTGTATGCATGCAGGCATAAAATAGGACAAAATATACTCTTTTTAAATTTTTGTAATTTTTTAATGTTTTGAAGGTACATGGTAGGTATATATACTTATGGGTTACACAAGGTATTTTGATACAGCCATGCAATGTGTAATAATCACAACAAGGTAAATGGGGTATCCATCTTCTCAAGCATTTATCTTTTGTGTTACAATCCAACTATACTCTTTTAGTTATTTTAAAATGTCCAATTCAATTACTTTTGACTAGAATCACCCTGTAGTGCTAGTGAATGCTAGGTCTTATTCATTGTATATTTTATACTTATTAACCATCTTCACCTTCCCTCCTCTCCCAGCTACACTTCCCAGCTTCTAGTAAACATCCTTCTACTCTCTATCTCCATGAGTTCAATTAAAAAAAATAACTCCCACAGATAAATGAGAACATGTGAAGTTTGTATTTCTGTGTTTGGCTTGTTTCACTTAACATAATAGCCTCCAGGTCCACCCATGTTGTTGCTAATGACAGGATCTCATTCTTTTTTATGGCTGAGTAGTACTCCCCTGTGTATATGTATCACATTTTCTTTATGCATTCATTTCTTGATGGAAACTTAAGTTGCTTCCAAATATTGGCTATTGTGAATAGTGCTGCTATAAACTTGGGAGTGGAGATATCTCTTAAACACACTGACTTCTTTTCTTTTGGACATATGCCTAGGAGTGGGATTACTAGATCATAAGTTACCTCTATTTTTAGTTTTTGAGAAACCTCCAAATTGTTCTCCATGTGTTTATATTAATTTACATTCTTACCAACTGTGTACAAGGATTTGCTGTCCTCCACATTCTCGCCAGAATTTTTTACTGCTTGACTTTTGAAAAAGAGCCATTTTAACTGGGAAGAGAAGATATATCATTGTAGTTTGTATTTGCATTTCTCTGATAATTAATGATGCTTAGCACCTTTACATATACTTCTATTTATACTTTTGAAAAATATCTACTTATATTTATTCTTTGGAAAAATGTCTATACAGATTTTTTTGCCCATTTTTTAAATTGAGTTATTAGATTTTTTACTGTAGATTTTTTGAGCTCCTTATAATATTCTGGTTATTAAGCGCTTACCAGGTGAGTAGTTTGCAAATATTTTCTTTCATTCTGTGGATGTCTTTTCACTTCATTGATTGTTTCCTTTGCTGAGGAGAAGTTTCTCAGCCTGATGTGGTCCATTGGTCCATTTTTGCTATGGTTGTCTGTGTTAGTTAGGCATTACTCAAGAAATCTTTGCCAGTCCAATGTCCAAGAGAGTTTCACCATAGTTTTCTTGTAGTAGTTTCATAATTTGAGGTCTTAGATTTAAGTCTTTAATCCATTTTGAGTTGATTTTGGTATATGGTGAGAGATAGGATTGTAGTTTCATTTTTCTGTATGTGGATATCCAGTTTTCCCAGCATCATTTATTGAAGACTGTCCTTTTCCCAGTGTATGTTCTTGGCACCTTTGCCAAAAATGGATTCACTGTGGACATATGGATTTATCTCTAGGTTCTCTATTGTGTTCCACTGATTTATGTATCTGCTTTTATACCAGTACCATGCCATTTTGGTTACTATAGCTCTATAGCATAATTTGAACCCAGGTAATGCGATTCTTCACGTTCTCTTTTTTGTTTTGTTTTCTTTTGCTTATGATAGCTTTGGTTATTCTGGGTATTTTTTGTTTCTGTATAAATTTTAGCATTTTTTTTCTATCTCTGTGAAGAATGTCATTGGGATTTTGATAGGGATTGCATTGAATCTGTAGATTGTTTTGGGTAGTATAGATATTTTAACAGCATTGATTCTTCCAATCCATGAACATAAAATGCCTTTCCATGTTTTAGTGTCCGCTTTTATTTCCGCACCAATGTTTTATAGTTTTTATTGTAGAGATCTTTCACTTGTTTGGCTAAGCTAATACCTAGGTATTTAATTTAATTTGTAACTAAGGTCAATTGAATTACTTTCTTGATTTCTTTTTCAGATTGTTCACTATTGGCATGTAAAATCCTACTGATTTTTCTGTGTTGATTTCCTTTCCTGCAACTTTACTGAATTTGTTTATCAGTTCAAATAGTTTTTTTGGTGGAGTCTTTAGGTTTTTCCAAATATAAGATCAGATTATCTGCAAACAAGGATAATTTGGCTTCTTTCTTTCCAATTTGGATGTTATGTCTCTCTTGTCTGATTGCTCCAGGAGGACTTACAGTACTGTGTTCAATAAAAGTTGTGAAAGTGTGCATCCTTGTTGTGTTCCCAGTCTTGGAGGAAAGGGTTTTGGTTTTTCCTCATTTAGTTTAATACTAGCTGTGAGTCTGTTGTACACCGCCTTTATTTTGTTGAGGTATAATCTTTCTATATCCAGATTTCTAAGGCTTTTTATCATAAAGGGATGGTGAATTTTATCAAATGCTTTTTCAGCATTAATTGAAATGATCGTATAGTTTTTATTCTTTATTTTGTTGACATGACAAATCACATTAATTAATTTGTGTATGTTGAAGCATCCTTGCACCCCTAGGATAAATCCCAATTGGCCATGATGAATGATCTTTCTAATGTGTTGTTGAATTTGGTTTGCTAGTATTTTGTTGAGAATTTTTGCACCAATATTTATCAGATCCATTGGGCTATTGTTTCCTTTTTCTGATGTCACGTTGTCTGGTTTTGGTATCAAGATAATACTGGCCTCATAGGATTGGAGGTATTCCCTTCTCTATTTTTCAGAATACTTTGAGTAGAAATGATATTAGATCATCATTAATTGTTTGATAGAAATAAGCAGTGAAGCCATCAGATACTGAGCTTTTCTTTACTGAGTGACTTTTTCTTATGGCTTATTCTCATTACTTGTTATTTATCTGTTCAGGTTTTAAATATCATCATGGTTCAAGTTTAGGTTGTATGTGTCTAGGAGTTTGTCCATTTCTTCTAGATTTTCCAATTTATTTGCATATAGTTGCTTATAGTAGTCACTAATGATCTTTTGAGTTTCTGCAGTATTGTTGTAATGCCTCCTTGTTCATCTCTGATTTTATTTTTGAACTTCTCTGTTTTTTTCTTAGTCTGGCTAACGGTTTATCCATTTTGTTTAACTTTTCAAAAAAAAAAACAATTTTATGCTTCATTGATCTTTTACATCGTTTTCTTCATTTCTAATTCATTTATTTCTGCTTTGGTCTTTACTATTTCTTTTCTTCTACTAATTTTGGATCTGGTTTGCTCTTGCCTTTCTAGTTCTTCAAGATGCGTCATTGGGTTATTTACTTGAAAGCTTTCTTCTTTTTTGATGTAGGTCCTTATAGCTACAAACTTACCTCTTAGTACTGCTTTTATGGTATCCCATAGGTTTTAGCATGTTGTGTTTCCATTATCACTTGTTTCAAGAGAATTTTTAATTTTATTTATAATTTTTCTTGGACTCACTGGTTACTCAGGTATATTTTGTTTAATTTCCATGTGTTTGAACAGTTTTCAAAATTCATCCTATTAATGATTTCTAGTTTTATTACATGGTGGTCAGAGAAGATGCTTAACGTTATTGCAATATTTTCTGAATATTTTAAGACTGTCTTTGTGAGCTAACATATGGTCTATCCTTGAGAATAATTTATTTGCTGAGGAGAACAGTGTGTATTCTGCAGCCATTGAATGAAATGTGTAAATATTTATTAGGTTCATCAGTTCTATAGTGCAGATTAAATACAATATTTCTTGTTGTGTCTTCTGTATGGAAGATCTGTCTAATGCTGAAAGCGTGGTGTTAAGTCTCCAGCTATTATTGTATTGGGATCTCTCTCTCTCTAGCTCTAATAATATTTTCTTTATATATCTGTGTTTTCCAGTGTTGAGTAAATATATACTTACAATTGTTATATGCCCTTACTGAATTGACACCTTTATCATTATAAAGTGGCCTTTTCTCTTTTTATAGCTTTTATCTTGAAATTTATTCTGTCTAACTACTCCTGCTCTTTTGTGGTTTCCATTGGCATGGCATGCGGTATTATTCTTCATCCCTTTATTTTCTGTCTATGTGTATCTTTACAGATGAAGTTGTACTTATTCTTTTTCTTCTTTTTTTCTTTCTTTTTTTGGGGGGATGGGAGGACAAACTCTCACTGTATAGCACAGGCTGGAGTGTAGTGGCAAAATCTAAGATCACTGAAACCTCTGCCTCCCAGGTTCAAGTGATTCTTCTCCCTCAGCCTTCTAAGTAGTTGAGATTACAGGTGTATGCCACCATGCCCAACTAATTCTTGTACTTTTAGTAGAGATGTGGTTTCACCGTGTTGGCCAGGCTGGTCTAGAACTCCTGACCTCAAGAGATCCACCTGTCTCAGCCTCCCAAAGTGCCAGGATTACAGGTATGAGACACCGCACATGGCCTGGAGTGTGTTTCTCGTAGGCAACAGAGCATTGCAAGTGTGTGTGTGAGAGAGAGAGAGAGAGAGAGAGAGAGAGAGAGAGAGAATGAGAGAGACAGAGAGAAAGAGAGAGAGAGAGCGTTTCACTCTGCTGCCCAGGCTGGTGTGCAGTGGTGTGATCTCAGCTCATTGCAGCCTCTGCCTCCCAGGTTCAAGCGATTCTCCTGCCTAAGCCTCTGGAGTAGAGTAGCTGGGATAACAGGTGTGCACCACTACCCCTAGTTAATTTTTGTATTTTTAGTAGAGATGATGTTTTGCTATGTTGACCAGTCTGGTCTTGAACTCCTGACCTCAAGCGATCTACCTGTCTTAGCCTCCCAAAGTGCTGGGATTACAGGCTTGAGCCACTATACCCAGCCTCTGGATATCATGAAAAGTCATTATAGTTATTATTTTTGATTGGTTCATCATTTAGTCTCTCTTCTTAAGATAAGAGTAGTCTATATACTACAATTATGGTGTTACAATATTCTATGTTTTCTTGTGCATTTGTTATTACCAGTGAGTTTTGTATCTGCAGATGATTTCTTATTGCTCATTCACAGCTTTTTCTTTCTGATTGAAGTGTTCCCTTTAGCATTTCTTATAACACAGGTTCATGATATTGATAAAATCCCTCAGCTTTTGTTTGTCTCATAAAATCTTTATTTCTTCTGCCTGTTTGGAGGATATGTTTCCTAGATTTACTATTCTAGGGTTAAAGTTTTTTTTTTCCTTCAGCATGTTAATTAGATCATGCTACTCTCTCCTATCATGTATGGTTTCCACAGAAAATCTGCAGCCAGACATTTGGGAGATCCACTGTATGTTATTTGCTTCTTTTCTCTCACTGCTTTTAGGATTCTTTCTTTATCCTTGGTATTTGAAAGTTTAATTATTAAATGACTTGAGGTTATCTTCTTTGGGTTAAATCTGTCTGTTTTTCTATAACTTTCTTGTACTTGAATGTTGATAACTTCCTCTATGTTTGGAAAGCTCTTTTATTATCTCTTTGAATAAATTTTCTATTCTTATATCTTTCTCTGCCTTCTCTTTAAGGACAATAACTTTTAGAATTGCCCTTTTGAGGCTATTTTCTAGATATGTAGGCATGCTTCATTGTATTTTATTATTTTTTCCTCCTCCGTGTATTTTCAAATAGCCTGTCTTCAAGATCACTAATTTTTTCTTTTACTTGATCAATTCTGTTACTAAAAGACTCTGATGTATTCTTTGATATGCCAATTGTATTTTTCAGCTCCAGAATTTCCCCTTGATTCTTTTCAATTATTTCAATCTGTTAGTTAAATTTATCTGATAAAATTCTGAATTCCTTCTCTGTGTTATCTTGAATGTCTTTGAGTTTTCTCAAAAGAGCTATTTTGAATTACCTGCCAAAAAGGTCTCTGTTTCTCCAAAATTGGTCCCTGGTGCCTCTCCCTTGGCCCCTGGTTCATTTGGTGAGGCATGATTTCCTAAGTGGTCCTGATGTTTCTGCATGTTCGTTGTTATCTGAGCATTGAAGAGTTAAGCATTTATTGTAGTTTTTGCAGTTTGGGCTCGTTTCTGCCCATCCTTCTCGGGCAGGCTTTGCAGATATATGAAAGAACTTGAGTGCTGTGATCTTGTGATCTAAGCTGTATTTGCATTAGGGGGCACCCCAATCCCAGTAACACTGTGTTTCTTGCAGACACATAGAGGTACCGCCTTGATTATCTTGGATAACATCCAGAAGAATTATCTGGATTACAAGGCAGAGATTCTTATTTTCTTCTCTCACTTTCTTACAAGCAAATAGTCTCTCTCTATATTCTGACCTGCCTAGAACTGGGAATCGGGTGACACAATTATCTCAGTGGCCACCATCAGTAGCTGGGTCAGTCCTGAAGACAGTACAGCACTGGGTCTCACCACTGTAACACTGCTGGGCTACTGTGTATGTTTTCTCAGGCCCTGGAACTCTATAATCAGCAGATGGCAAAGCCTGCCAGGTTTGCGTCCTTCTCTAGAGGGTGGTGAACTCCCCCAGTCCCTGGGCCAGTTCAGAGAGAGGTGCCATCCAGGAGCCACAGACTGGATTCAAAAAGCTTAGAAGTCAACCAGGTGTTCTATTGTGCTGCAGCTGAGCTGGCACTCAAACCACAAGATGCAGTTTTTAACACTCTTCCCCCTCCTTTCCACAGGCAGGGGAGCCTCACCCTGTGGTCACCACCATCTAAGGCCCATGGGGAATACTGCCAGGCTACCACCGATGTTACCTTAAGGTCCAAGCGCTTCTTAGTCAGGTTGTGGTGATTGCTGCCTGGCCTTAGACCTATCCTTCAAGGGACTTGTCTCTGCTCTTACCCAGGGCAGGTCCAGAAATGCCATTCAAGAGCCAAGGCCTATAATTAGGGACCCTAAGAGCCTGCTTGGTGGTCTATGTCCCTGTGGCTGAGCTGGTACCTACAAGTGCAAAACAAAGCCCTATTTACTCTTCCTTCCACTTTTCTCAAGCAGGAAGAGTCTCTTCCAATAGTCATCACAGCTGGGATTGTATTAAGTCTCACCTGAAGCCATCAAGAGTCAGAGTCTCACTCAAGGCCCTTGGTGTACTACTTGGGAATTGCTGCTGATTATTCGGGGCCCAAGGGTTCTTTATCAGCAGGTGATGGGTCCTGAAAGGACTAGATCCTTCCCTTCAAGGCAGAAGGTTCCCTCCTGGCCTAGGGTGTGTGATCTGGGAGCTAGTGTCTGGAAAGGGGCCTCATGACTCTAACTGGTGCCCTCTCCTATTGTTGCTGAGCTGGTATCCAAGATGCATAACATCTTAGATATCTTTACTCTTCCCTGTCTTCTCGTCAAGTGAAAAGAAGAGGTCTCTTTTGGAGCTGAGAGCCTTTTAGCCTGGAGTTGGGGGAGGGGTGGTGCAAGCACTCCCTTAGTCACCCAGGCTGATGTCGCAGGTCATGTGCCCCCCAAGTCCACTGGTTCTGAGCTCTGTTAAGCAGTAAGACTCACCTAGGATTTGCAGTCCTTGAGGTCTAGACTGTCTTTCAAATTTATGTAGAGCCCGAGAGCACGTTAGCCCATGGTAGCAAGGCTTGCCAGAGCTCAAGTTCTGACTGCTGAGATGGGCAATTCTCCTTTGGCTAAGCGTGATTTAACTGCTCCCTCTGTGGGTGGGCATCACCTGAGTTCAACTCAGTTTTGTCTTCTGCTGTGACAGGGCAGCACTGATTTCAGTGCAATGTCTCACAATTGCTGTGCTCTCTTTCTCCCATGTACACAGATTCTCTGTCCATGCCATGCTGCCTCTGCAACGGGATGAGAGACAGGTGGCATCAGCAATTCCAGACTGTCTTTCCTCACCTTTTTAGTGCCTCTTTCCGTGATGAAGTTCAAACTAGATACTGTGAGAGCTCACCTGATTTTTGGTTCTTACCTAGATGCTGCTTTTGTGTAGATAGTTGTTAAATTGGTGTCCTTGTTGGCGTGGGGAGGAAGATCAGTGGAATCTTCTCTTTGCTATCTTGCTCCACCAAAAAATACCCCTTTTCCAGTTCTGTTGTAAGAATTAAATACAAGAATCAATAAAATAATTGGTTGATTACAATGCTTAATAATTAGTGCATAATGAATATTTTTATTATAATATCTGAATTAAATTAATTACCCTACTCCTACCTAATAATCTTTCACATTTCTACAGACTGGCAGTGCCAGCAGCAAAAATTCAATTAGAAAAACAAAATGTCAATCTGTCTACAAACCAGTCTGTGGTTCTGATGGAAAAACCTATGGTAACCACTGCATACTTAAAGAAGCAAAGAGGTAAGAAGGTTTTGTATCTGTTTATATGAGGAAGTGCTATTCTGTTTCACAGGGAATAAAAGATGATTACTCTTCATTTCTCTGTATTTTTCTCTTAATAGTACCAAGGCTATTATTTGCCCAAAGAAAACTAAAAGATACTTAAATTAAACCTTGAACAGTAAATTCAGTCAATTCCTGGAAGAATGTGGTTTATTCAGTTATTAAAGTAGAAGTAAGTTTACTTTTGAGTAACTTATTTAGCAAATATTTATTGAATGTCAATTATATAGCAGAAAGTGCTCTAAGAACTGGGTGTAAAATGGTAAGCAAAACACAGAAATCCCTGCTTTCATTAAGTTTTTATTCCTGCAATAGAAGACAGACAAATGAAACATATCAGAGCATAAAAACAACTGTGAAGCCAATTGATTACTAATTGTTGCCTACTCAATTATACATTAGTCCTAAATAACAATAGCAAAGTTTGGATTTGGTGAGTGAATCAAACCTTTGAGTTACACACTACCTACAGAAATAAATTTTATAGCTGTTTTAAATTGTAACATGCAGCTAAAAAAGTTAGATAATTTCGCTTTTAGAATTTTTGAATGTTCAGCTGTGAAAGGTGGGGATAATGTAAGAATATTTGTTTTGTTTTCAAGAGTTCTAGAATTTGTAAGTACTTTGTAGATTCTTATTGCAGAAATAAATTAATTAAAAGTTAAGTGTCCCCAGTAGCCATGCCGTTTGAATGAGGAAGGGCATTAGGCACCACTTCCCTCATATTATAGATAAGACATCTGGCCCAGAGATGAGAAGGAACTGACTCAAAGTGCACAGATTCTTGGGGCAGTCAGTGAAAACCACACAAGCCAGCATCTAGGTCTGTTCCTTTCCAAGTGATTTTTAAATAATCTGATTTTCTCTTTATGATGCTGCTACAACTACTCGATCCTTTATTTCTCTCATTTTTTTCAGGTTGAGTAAAGGAAAACTGAGTCTGAATCATGAGGGAGAATGCTAAGCATTTATGTGAACCAAGTTACTTGGAAGTCAAAATTCACTAGCAAGTCCCCTCAAACAATAATTTCCTTGGGAGTTCCATTGTGAGATCAGCTTGAATCTTACAGATCTGATGAATCCTGCATACTTTTCAAGTTTGTTCCACGTCAGATAAAGTCAGTTCCGGAGTAATTTCTGATTTCTTGGATTTTTTTTTCTAGACTTTCACAAATTGTATGTGTCTGTGATTCCTCTGTTCCCAAAGTGCCAAAACAGTTGTGAATTCTGTTCTTTCCTTCAGGGATAACACTTCAGGACCTAGGTCAACAATTTGTAAATCCTAATAGATGTAAAACTCTCAGAATTACATGTAAAAAAAATGAAGATTCCTCACTTTAGGAATACTGATTTAGGGATCTAGCAGAGCTAAAGAAACTGCAATTCAATACCACATTCCAGGTTTTTCTAACAAAGTTTGTCTCTGGACATGATGAAAAAAGATGATTTAAGATCTTTTTAAGGACACGCTGATTGACTCAGAGGGCCCATCAAACCATATACCAAATAAATCTTCTATGTGCTTTTTTCTTAAGAGGGTATCCAAAGCTATTATTGGATTCTTAAAGGGTTCTATGACTACAAGTATATTATAAAATTACAGATCTTTAGTCATTGAAATGTAAAAATTAACATATTTATATGTTAAGCCCATTATAGCCTGAAAGTTAGATGATTAGAAGAAATCTCACCAGAATATTAATCATACTGATTAGCAACATGGAGCTCAAGAAAAGGAAAAATAATCTAGCAAATGGTCGGATAAGAGGTATTAAAAATGATTTGCAGAAATGGTCAGCAGAAGGGTTGAGCCAGATATGGAGGCCAATGGTGAACGAAAGTACAGTTCAAACTCAACATGTACCCTATTCTAATGTCTGCGTTCCTACTGCATTTGTTATGCTGGATCTATATATTCTTAATATCAGTTGCTGTCTGAATTCTTTACTGTTAAATCTGGTTTCAGTGATTGAAACCTTGGCTGTAAAATTACTTTCATTCATCAGTTTTTTATTATGTCAATAGATATACACTTCTTACTAAAAAGTAATATGTAGAAATTCCAAAAAAGAGAGAAAAATTAATTCTATCATCCAAAGGCAGCCAATTTTAATATTTTGGTATATTAATGTTTGATCTTTCTTCTTAATTATTACCATAGACTATATTCAGATTTCATATACTAATTTAAATATGTTTATGATTAGAGAAATATTAAATACACCCATTAGAATGGCTATAATCAAAAAAGAAAGATACTAAAACATGTTCATGAGAATGGGGATAAAGTGTGTAACCTTATGTTACTCGTGGGAATGTAAAAAGGTACACCATTTTGGATAATACTTTGGATAAAAGTTTGTCAGATTCTTAAAAACCTCAACATACACCTACCATGTGAATCATCCATCCATTCCACTACTAATATTTACTCAATAGAAAAAAATAAAAAAAAAAAAAAGATGTCCATGCAAATACTTTTACACTAGTGTTGATAGCAATATTAACCATATAGCCAAAAAAGTCAAAACAATCCAAGTATCTATCAGCTGGTAAATAAATGACATGATGTAGTTTATCAACACAAAACAATGCAATGCCATTCATTATTTAAAAGTAATGAACTACTGCTTCACGGTATTGAGTATATAAACTTCCAAATGACTATGCCTAATGAAAATGCAAATTGTAAAGACTACATATTCTGTTTATATGAAATGTCCAGAAAAGGTAACACAATAGAGAATGTAGAATTGTAGCTACTTGGGGATGCGGGTGAGAAGAGGGATTAACTGGAATCAGAAGAGTCTTTTGGGGGTGTTATAAATGATCTAAAATTTGATTGCATGGTGGTGTCGTATCTATGATATATTCACAAAAAAATCAATTTATTATGTCTAAAATAACTTTTTGGTATGCAAATACCTCAATTAGGCTGATTTAAGTTATTACTCACTTTAATTGTGGCTAAAGTATGGAGTCAATGCCTACTAGGATTTTTATAAGAATTAAGATGACATGTGGGAGGCTCCCTGACACAACTTTTTCAGATTAATAGTCACTCGATGGAGAAGAGTTTCCACTTTCTAATAGACAACAACTTTAACAGATCCAGTGAATGATCCTAGAGAACAGTGACTGCATCTGCTTTCTCCGATAAACTTGTCTTTATCATCTGATACAATGCTTTACACATTGTAGCCTTTTATGTAATATCGTGAATAAATATATGCAATCTACTCATCTGACAAAGGGTTAATATCCAGAACCTATAAAGAACTCAATCAAATTTACAAAAAAAAAAAAAAAAAAAACAAACATCCCCATCAAAAAGTGGGCAAAGGATATGAACAGACACTTCTCAAAAGAAGACATTCATACATCCAACAGACACATGAAAAAATGCTCATCATCACTTGCCATCAGTGAAATGCAAATCGAAACCACAATGAGATACCATCTCACACCAGTTAGAATGGCAATCATTAAAAAATCAGGAAACAGCAGGTGCTGGAGAGGATGTGGAGAAACAGGAACACTTTTACACTGTTGGTGGGACTGTAAACTAGTTCAACCATTGTGGAAAACAGTGTGGCGATTCCTCAAGGATCTAGAACTAGAAATACCATTTGACCCAGCCATCCCATTACTGGGGATATACCCAAAGGATTATAAGTCATGCTGCTATAAAGACACATGCATATGTATGTTTATTGCAGCACTCTTCACAATAGCCAAGACTTGGAATCAACCCAAATGTCCATCAGTGACAGACTGGGTTAAGAAAATGTGGCACATATACACCATGGAATACTATGCAGCCATGAAAAAGGATGAGTTCGTGTCCTTTGTAGGGACATGGATGCAGCTGGAAACCATCATTCTCAGAAAACTATCACAAGAACAGAAAACCAAATACCGCATGTTCTCACTCATAGGTGGGAATTGAACAATGAGATCACTTGGACATGGGAAGGGGAACATCACACACTGGGTCCTATTGTGGGGAGGGGGGAGAGGGGATGGTTAGCATTAGGAGATATATCTAATGTAATTGACGAGTTAATGGGTGCAGTACACCAACATGGCACATGTATACATATGTAACAAACCTGCACGTTGTGCACATGTACCCTAGAACTTAAAGTATAATAATAATAATAAAAGAATATATATATGAACATATCATATTCAAAGAAGAACTACTTTAAAAGCATTTATAAAGAAAAAGGCCAAGCAACTAGGTGATTATATTTTTATGTTCTAATGGAAAATATTACCTTAATGATAAAAAGAAGTTACTTACTAAAATAATGATAACATATTTAACATTTTTTGAGTGAGATATTTATTATTTTAATTTGCATTAGGTTTTACATTATCAAACATACACTTAAGATATTTTAAAAACTGTCATTGAATAATTGAACATCAGGAATCAAAATCCGGAAGTCAAAAATCTTAATAGTTGGAAATAATCTTGAACATGCTATGTTCCATCTTGTATTCCACAGAAGATTTCACCTGGACATCTATGAATTTGAGACTCTTGTTTAATTACTAATTCTAATAGTAGAATCCTTTGCAAAATGGGCTCACATTGATGCCATATGATTATATAGTTCCATCAAAATTCAGCAAACACCATAATGATAAAATTTAAGTTTTCCACCACAAAGTCTGTAGAGAAAGAAAGAGAGAAAAATACATTATTAAAAGATCAGATTAAGCTCCTCTGAGAAGTGGACCAAATTCTTCTCAGTGAAGATTTGAACCTGGGACAGGACAAGGCTGTGCTCCATTTCTACAAACAGCCGGGACCCACCTGTTCACCACACCTACATATGTCCCATTGTGGGGACAGTTGACCCTTCCTACTTGCTCAGGCCAGACTCAATTTTGAAACCTGCCCATATTTAAAGAGAAGATGAATAATTTTATTTGCAGTTCTTCAGAAGGAAATGATAATAAAGGAAGTGGAAAGATTTTATGAAGGGAAACACCTTAAGAAAAATGGAAATAGGGACAGGAAGGCTGAAGGAACCTTCAGAATAACAACTCTTTCAGAGTGAACGAGAGAGGAAAGAGATTTTGGTGGAAGTGTCCTAGATGTCCCACAGTCTGAGGCAGATTTGGAAGTTCTGAGAGTTCAGGACACCATCAGAGAAATTCCTTTCAAACACGAATAAGCCCATTGTGATGAATTTCAGTTTAGCTATAGGTTCTGACTCAATTACACTTTCTGTCACTGGAGATCTGCAAACTTGGTTTTTGTGGCATCACAGAGGTTTACTGTACAGGCTCAGGGCTCCTGAATTTCATCATATTGGTCTTTAGTCAGCAATTAATAAATTATAATAAAATTAATTAACTTAAATTGATTGACTAATGCATTTGCAGAATATCCACCATGATTATGTAAAGAGCTCTGATGCAAAACTCTTTTTCAGAAATGAGAATTTTAGGTAAAGCTACAAGTGTTTGCCATACATCTTTTATAGTTATTACAGTTATTTTGTCTATGTGCTGTGCCAAGTGTATCAGCAACATGAATTTCCCTATCTTTATGCAATGATTCTTTTCATTACTTTTAAAAAACACATATTTACAATAATGTTCTTACTTCTCACTGCAGAAAATACACACATTGCAATAAGTTTGGCCACTGGTTGCACAGATTCTTTGAATCTCCCTGGTATAAGTATGCAATCCAGATTTCAATAGAAAACAGTTTGGCTGGAAAATATTAAGGCACATCACAAAATTTACCAAATAATTAACATTTTAAGAAATGTTCTTTATTTCTAACATAAAATGTCATACATCAAAATAGGACAAGTATATTCTATATGTAGAATATAACCAATGTAACCACAGTGCTGTTAAATGTAGAATATAACCAATGTAACCACAGTGCTGTTACATGTAGGATATAACCAACGTAACCACAGTGCTGTTAAAATTTAAAAGTATTATTATACCTCCTTTTACAAAAAATGTAATTTTGATGAATTTTCCAGCCAAACATTCTTTTTTCTCCTAACTCACACCATCATTTTTCTATCACACTAAAAAAATTTTTTTTTGTTTTTTTATTTTTATTTTATTTATTTATTTATTTATTTATTTATTTATTTATTTATTTATTTATTATTGAGATGGAGTCACGTTTGTCACCCAGGCTGGAGTGCAGTGGTGTGATCTTGGCTCACTGCATGCTCTGCCTCCAGGTTCACACCATTCTCCTGCCTCAGCCTCCCGACTAGCTGGGACTACAGGCACCTGCCACCACACTCGGCTAATGTTTTTGTATTTTTAGTAGAGATGGGGTTTCACCGTGTTAGCCAGGATGGTCTTGATCTCCTGACCTCATGACCTCAGCCTCCCAAAGTGCTGGGATTACAGGCGTCAGCCACCATGCCCGGCCTAAAAAAAATTGTAAACTGTATTTTCTATTTTTTATTTCCATCTTTTCCCACAGTTTCAGCACTTACACACATACCCACAGACATGCCCCACCCCTGACACACACAAACAATTTGGTTAGTTTTCATAGCTTGGCAATTTACAAAAATAAAACAATATTTTGTATTCTTACATGACCTGCATTTTGCACTTTTCCATGACCTTTATCTACTTTGATGTTCAGGGCTATAATTCACTTTCTTTTTAAATATTCCAATGTACAAATACATGGTGTCTTAGAACAGGTAATTTGGACTGGCTCTTTTTTCTTTTCCTAATGTTTTGATAGGCTAAACCTTTCTATGCTTAACAACATTTAACCTGTCTTAGATGTTTGTGTGCAATAAGATTTATGCCCCTAAATGGAATTTTTGAGTAATAAGAAATGCACACTTTCACCGTATCAGGATAATATCAAATGATTTTGCATTTCTGGCAAGATGCAATGTCTTGAACTTAATTTAATAATTACAGATTTTTACTTTTTGAAGGTTCCCCAAATCGCATATAAGAAATCCCCATAAGACCTGCAGTACTGAAAATAATGAGATGACATATTCAAAGGCACTGGACAAAGAAATCCTATCAATTAAGAATGCTGTATCCAACAAAGCTATCTGACATGGTTTGACTGTATCCCCACCCAAATCTCATCTTGAATTATGGATCCCATAATTCCTATGTGTGTAGGAGGGACTCTGTGAGAGATAAGTGAATCATGGGGGCATTTTTTTTTTTCCCCATTCTGTTCTCGTGGTAGTGAATTAGTCTGACAAGATCTGATGGATTGATAAGGGACTTGCCCTTTCACTTGGCTCTCAGTTTCTCTTGCCTGCCACTATGTAAGATGTGCCTTTTGCTTTCTGCCATGATTGCATGACCTCCCTAGCCATATGAAAATGTGAGTTCACTAACCTCTTTTTTTGTTTATAAATTACCCATTCTTGAGCATGTGTTTATCAGCAACATGGCAATGGGCTAATACACTGTTCTTTAGAAATGAAGGAGAAATGAAAACCTTCTCAGACAAAAAAACTGAGGGAATTACTCACCACTAGACTGGACTTACAAGAAATGCTTAAAGGGGCACTACAACAATGAAGGACCTCTTCAAGGAGAACTACAAACCACTGCTCAAGGAAATAACAGAGGACATGAACAAATGGGAAAACATTCCATGATCATGGATAAGAGTAATCAATATCATGAAAATGGCCACACTGCCCAAAGTAATTTATAAATTCAATGCTATCCCTATCAAGTTACCATCGACTTTCTTAACAGAATTAGAATAAAAACTAATTTAAATCCCATTTGGAACCCAAAAAGAGCCCATATAGCCAAGACAATCCTAAGCAAAAAGAACAAGGCTGGAGGAGTCACACTACCTGACTTCAAACCACACTACAATGCTACAGTAACCAAAACAGCATGGTACTCATACCAAAACAGATACATAGATCAATGGGAGAGAACAGAGTCCTCAAAAATAACAACACACATCTACAACCATCTGATCTTTAACAAACCTGACAAAAACAAGCAATGGGGAAAGGATTCCCTATTTAATAAATGGTATTGAGAAAACTAGCTAGCCATATGCAGAAAACTGAAACTGGACCCCTTCCTTAGACCTTATACAAAAATTAACTCAAGATGGATTAAAGACATAACTGTAAGACCTAAAACTATAAAAACCCTGGAAGAAAACCTGAGCAATACCATTCAGGACATAGGCGTATGCAAAGACTTGATGACTAAAACACAAAAAGCAATGGCAACAAAAACCAAAATAGACAAATGGGATCTAATTAAACTAAAGAGCGTCTGCAGAGCAAAAGAAACTATCATCAGAGTGAACAGGCAACATACAATATGGAAGAAAATTTTTGCAATATATCCATCTGACAAAGGACTAATATCCAGAATCCAAGGAACTTAAACAAATTTACAAGAAAAAAACAAACAACCCTATCAAAAAGTGGGCTAAGGATATGAACAGACAATTCTCAAAAGAAGACATTTATGAGACCAACAAACATACAAAAAAAAGCTCTTCATCACTGGTCATTAGAGAAATGCAAATCAAAAGCACAATGAGATACCAACTCATGCCAGTTAGAATGGTGATCATTAAAAAGTCAGGAAACAACAGATGGTGGAGATATGTAGAGAAAAAGGAATACTTTTACACTATTGGTGAGAGTGTAAATTAGTTCAACCATTGTGGAAGACAGTGTAGTGATTCCCCAAGGATCGAGAACCAGAAATACCATTTGACACAGCAATCCCATCACTGGGTATATACCTAAAGGATTATAAATCATTCTACTATGAAGTCACATGCACACATATGTCTATTGCAGCACTGTTCACAAGAGCAAAGACTTGGAACCAACCCAAATGTCCATCAATGACAGACTGGATTAAGAAAATGTGGCATATACACAACATGGAATACTGTGCAGCCATAAAAAGGATGAGTTCATGTCCTTTGCAGGGACATGGATGAAGCCGGAAACCATTATTCTCAGTAAACTAACACAGGAACAGAAAACCAAACACTGAATGTTTTCACTCAAGTGGGAGTTGAATAATGAGAACACATGGACACAGGGAGGGGAACATCACACACCAGGGCCTGTCAGGGGTTGGGAGGCTAGGGGAGGGATAGCATTAGGAGAAATTCCTAATGTAGATGACGGGTTGATGTGTGCAGCGAACCGTCGTGGCACATGTATACCTATGTAACAAACCTGCATGTTCAGCACATATATCCCAGCACTTAAAGTATAATAAAAAATTTAAAAAGAAAAAAAGGAAAAGAAAGACAATAATTCATACCATGAAAGTACAAAACTCACTAGTTTAGGCAAATCTATAGGCATACTCAGAATGCTCCAGTGCTATAATAGCACTATATAAATCTCTTACTATTCTATTATAATGGTTTAAAGTCTAAAAGGTCAGAAACATGAACAGCTACACTTAGTGTTGAAAAATTCACAAAATATAAAAATATAAATTAAGGTAGTTAAAATACAAATTGTGAGTGGGAGGGGGAAAGGTGTAGAATATTTTTATGTAAAAAAAGTTAAGTCTATTATAACTAAAAGACTCTTTTAGTCCATTGGTAATCATACACACACAAATACAGTAGATATGCAAACAAAAGAGAGAAAGGAAACAATGCTTAGCATTATAAAAAACCACCATATCACAGAGATAAACATCAAGATAGGAAGAATGAACCAAAGAATTCACAAAACAACCAGAAAGCAAAAACTGACTGGAGTAAGTCCTTACCTATTAACAACAATCTTGAGTGTAAATGGATCAAATTCTCCAACTAAAAGATAGGGATAAATCAAAAGTCAACACGGTGGATTAGTATCCAAGATGAAGTTGCTTTTGCCTCCATGCTTGTCAATAAATTCTGCTGAAACATTTGAATAGACACATGCAGAAGAATAATACTAGACCCCACCCCTCATCATATACAAAAATCAACTCAAAATGGATTAAAGACTTAAATATAAAATGCCAAACTATGAAAATACTGGAAGAAAACATAGGGGAAATGTTTTACAACATTGGGTTGAGCAAGGATTTTTAAATAAGACTTCAAAAGCAGAGAAAATCTGAGGAAAAATAGACAAATGGGATTACATTCACTAGAAAGTTTCATTTTGGAAGGATACATAAGCTCTGTATTCTTTCCTTGAAAAATTGCTAACAGAGTACATTTTAAATGTTCTCACCATAATAATGGTAAGTGAGGTGATAGATATGTTAATTTGTTTGACTCTATCATTTCACAATATGTATATCTATGAAAACCACATGCACCATCAATGTATACAGTTTATATTTATCAAAATGAATAAACAAATACATAAAATGTACTACTGGATAAATAAATAAATTGATACATCTATGCTCTATTAATTTTTGGCAAGTCAAAAAATGGCAAAAGAATAGTCTTTTAAACAACAGATGTTTTGACAATTAAATAGGCAAATGCAAAGGAATAAATTTGGGTCTATTCTTAACACCATATAGAGAAATCAATTCAAAATGGATCAATGAATTAAATGGAAGAACTAATACTATGAAACTCTTAAAAGGAAACATAATAAAAATATGTATTACTGGATAAATACATAAATTGATACATATATGCTATATTGATTTTTGGCAAGCATAAATATTCACCATCTTGGATTTGACAGTGATTTCTTTTATATTATGCCAAAAGCTCAAGCAGTAAGGGAAAAATAAGTTAGGATAAGTTAGAATTCATCAAAATTAAAAAACATTTTATGTATCAAAGGACACAATCAAGAAACTGAAAAGACAATCCAAAAATGTGAGAAAACATTCGCAAGTCATATACCTGATAAAGTTCTAATATCCAGATTGTATAAGGACACTTCAAATTCGAAAATAAAAATACAAATAACCCAGTGTAAAAATCAGCAAGGCATATGAATAGACATTTTATCTACAGAAGATGTGCAAATAGCCACTATACACATGAACAGTTGCTAAACATTGTCAATCATAAGAGAAATGCAAATCAAACCACAATAAGATACTACTCACATCTACTAGGAAGTCTACAATTTTTAAAAATGAAAAATAACAAGTTTTGTTGAGAATCTGAAGAAATTGGAACTCTCTTGCAGTTCTGATGGGAAAGTATAATGGTTCAGCCAGTGTGGAAAACAATTTGGCATTTCCTCAAAAAGTTAAAATAGAGTTATCATATAATCAAGTGATTTTATTCTTAAGTCTCTACCCAAGAGAAATAAAAATATATGGTCACACAAAAACTTGTACAAGAGTGTTCATAGTCACATTGTTCATAACAGCCAATAAGAATAAACAACCCAGATGTCTATCAGTTTATGAATATAAAAACAAATGTGGTATATCCACACAATGGAATATTATTTGGCCATAAAAAGGAAGGACATACAGACACATGTCACAGTATGAATGAACCTTGAAAACATTGTGCTAAAGGAAAGAAATCAGTAACAAAAGACCATATACTATGTATACATTTCTAACGTATTAAAGTTATACAAATATTGTATGATTTATTTATGTAAAGTTTTCCAAATAGAAAAATCTGTAGAGACAAGAAGCAGATTAGTAGTCACCGAGAACAGATAGAGCAGGGAATTGAGAAGTGCATAGGTTTTCTGGAGTGGGGTAAGTGATAGAAATGTTCTACAATCAGATAGTGATAATGGTTGCACAATATTGTGACTATGCTAAAAGTTATGTAATTGTAAACTTTAAAAGAGTGAACTTTAAGTTTGATACATTTTATCTCAATTTAAAAACACTTTTTTTCTTACCAAAGTTCAGTTTTCAAATATTATTACATTTCCTTGGTTTCACTCTCATTCTAGCTAAAATATGAAGCTAATGTGTATCTAACAAGATTCTTATGAGAAATAAGTTACACAACATGCAGGATGTGGGAAATTAACTCAGAGAGCTTGTGTGGAACAGTCATGCAATGAGTTAGTTTCCATTCGTTAATGGGTACTAACTTCTGTCAGTACACTGAATGTTCCTAGAGCAGGGGTCCCTAACCCCCAGTCCATGACTGGCACCAGTTCATGGCCTGTTGGGAACCCAGCAGCACAGCAGGAGGTGAGCAGCAGGCCAGCAAGCATTACTGCCTGAGCTCTGCCTCCTGTTAGATCAGTGGGACATTAGATTCTCATAGGAACGTGAGCCCTATTGTGAACTGTGCATGTGAAGGATCTAGGTTGTGAGCTCCTTATGAGAATCTAATGCCTGAAGATGTGAGATGGAACAGTTTTATCCTAAAACCATCCCCACTAACCCCCTGTTTGTGGAAATATTGTCTTCCATGAAACCGGTCCCTGGTGCCAATAAGAATGGGGACTACTGTCCTAGAAAATAGTGACAATATCTGCTTTTACTTAGCGCATTTTTGCTAGCATTATAGATAGGGCCTTATGGATACCAGAGTTTTTTTTTTTTTTTTTAATAGTATGTTGAATGTAATAAAAAAGTGTGAATTTGCTAGTATTCATTGAATAATGTTTTTATGCATGCTCTATATAATTAAAAACAGAATATGATATTGGCTGAATGCATTTTTAAAGTGTAGCTCTAAAAATGTACGTTCATCAACAATGAAGACTACATAGATAGATGAATAAGTAACTCACACTTAGATCACTGTTTTAGATGTGAAATTTTTCACTGAAAAGGAGAGCATGCCCGATATGGCATATATGGCAGATTTATAGTTATCTTCCAGTAGTCGATCTACTTTTCTGCTGCTAAAATCAAGTTTTAAATGATCATGTGACCACCCAAATAAAGTCTTCTTCTTGTTGGTTGAGAGATGAGAGAAATGGAGACACATTGAACGTGGATCACAAATGGGTATCCCAAGTTAAGGAAGGCAGGCCAAGTTGTCTGGCATCCTAGGATCTCCACCTTCTCTCTCTTGACTAATTTGTGCATGGAAAAATATACATACATAAATTTTTTTCTCCCCATTCTCAGAAATCTTACAGTATCTGGATAGACTCAACTCTGCAATGCATTTAATTATAGAAATGTCCTATGTCTTAGAATTTAAGTCCATATTACCTAACGTTCATGATCAGAAGATCCTAAGATTAACCTGGAGTACTTGTTAGAATTCAAATTACCAGATACCTCTCCTAGAAGTTCTGAATCTTTAGGATAAACAGGAGCACAGTTATCCATACTTTTGATAACCACCCAAGGAGTATATTATTTGGCCATCTTTAAAAATGTCTTTTTAGTTATAATTACCAAAAATATTTATGTATATTAATGTACTACCCAACACAAGAAAAAATGTTTTAATAAAGATAATGTTTAACATTTTGAGTGAAATATTTATGATTGTAAATTTCATTACATTTTACAATATCAAACACATAACTAAGATAATAGTTTTTCAAAATATCATTGAATAATCAAATAGAGAATAAAAAGTATTTAATCACAGGTTCTTAGAGTCAGAAAGAGTCTTCAACATCTTTTATTTCATCTTATGAGCTACAGAAGGTGTCCACTGGTCCTCTAAAAATTTATGGTTCTGATTGAGAAGGTGTTAGTTTGTTGTAGAATCCACCATAAGGAAGGATTACAATAAAATCCTCAGCAATGTTTAGTTCAGGCAAAATCTCAGCATCTGCCATAATGATGAAATTCAATTTTTCCTTTACTTTCTCTGAAAATAAAAAATAATAGAGAAGGAAAAATAATTTATTAAAAGAATATTTTTAGTTCCCTGGATATTGCATAATATGTTTCTCAATAAGGAAGATTTGAACATAGGACAGTTTGGAAAAATCTCTGCTCCACTTCTGCAAGCAGTGGGATCCCAGCTGTTCCCTGCACAAATTCTATTGCCGTCTGGGGCTACCTGGCTTTTTCTATATGCCTAGTCTTGATTCAGTCTTCACACCTCCTCTGACTCAAGACAGGAGAAGATTAAAGATTGTCTTATGTGTGGTTTCTGTAGACATGAAAACCAGTTTGAAAATTAAATGTGCAGACTTTATGGGAAATACCTGTGAGAGAGAACGTGGAGGGAGGGAGTGAAGAAGGCTGGCTGAACCTTTAGACTGCAAACTCTTTCAGAATGCAGGAGATAGGAAGGGAGATTGAGTGAAAGTGTCCTGGACTGCCCTGAGCTCCAAGGAAGGTCTAGAGGCTGTCATGGAGTTCAGGTGACAAAGTAGATCATCAGAGGAGTCCCTCCTTAGCATTAATAGGCCCATTGTGATGGACTTCAGATTTCTGTATTAGATTTCTTGCTCAGTTATACTTTCTATAGTTTGGCGCTACATCATGGAGATTACCATTCAGCACCTGGGCTTTGGAATTACATTATTCCAGTCACTAGTTTACCATTAGTAATTCATAATAATTAAATTAAATTAATTGATTTGTACTGTTATAGAATATTTACTAGAGCTATGCTGTGAGGTCAAATACAAAAATACTTTTAGAAATGCGAATTTAGAGAAAGGTACAAGTGTGTTCCTTTAACTTTTACAGAGCTAGTACAGTTATATTCTGTGTAGACTTGTACCCAAGTCATTAGAAACATGAGTTTTCCGATAATTTTGTGATGGTTTCTTTATTACTTTAGAAGAGCTAATGCTTAATCCTGTGCACTTACAATTGTTCACAGCAGAAAAGGCATCTATTGTTATAAGTCTCGCCATTGGTTGCACAGATTGGATCCATTTCTCTGGTGCAAAAACCTGCTGAACTGGCATACACACTACAATCTGGCTGTTAATCATAAAGAGTAAACATAGAATTTATCAGATAATGAACTTTTTGAATAAAATATTCTTTATTCCACATACATAATGCTAAACAGTACATCAAAATAAAATAACTGTATTTTATATCGAGATTTCAAAGCCATACAAATGACTGAAGTTGTGTGTATAATTTAGCCTCCCTGCCCCCACTTCTCCTTGGAGCCAGATCAACTATCTGCCATTATTTTATACCATTAGAAATCATAACACTGAATTTTAATTTATCATTCCTTTGTCTTCCCAATGATTTTACTTCATACTTATGTATTCATACATGTGTGTTTGCATGTATTTGTATAACTGTATAGATACAGTTAGTTATATATACTATTTCTTGTTGGAAGTACTGGTAATTTACAAAAAAAAATGCTGTCTGTATTCTTAAATAATCTGCTTTTTAAATGTTTTGTGACCTTTATTCAAATGTTCAGAACTATAGTTCATTTTCTTCACCTCTATGTAATATTCTACTATGTGACTATATGAAAATTATTATTTCATTTACCCTTATTTGTATAACTTTTTAATCTTGTTTTGCTAGAACAACATTTCTACTTTAAACATCCTTTAATGCATATTAGATGATTATGTGCAAGACTTATACCCATTAATAAAATGTTTGAATAATAAGATATTTTTACCTAGTTTATAATGCCAAATCATTTTATACAGCTGGCAAATGCTATTTCTTAACCTTAGTGTAACAAGAACACAGGAAAATTCTTTTGATTTTTTTTTATTATTATTTTTGTCTTTACTTATTGAAGAATCATTCTGTTATACTTTTCGTTTCATGAAATTTGCTTTTAAAATGTATAAGAAAGTTGAAAGATTTTTTTCAACTTCCATTTTAATCAGTATTAACTTACCTTACCGCGAAATTTTGATGAAGGTGCAAAAGAAGTTTCTGCAACCAATGCACAAAGGACAAATTGAAATTAAGAAGGAAGCAGTGGGGAAAGCACAATTTCTTGTGGAAGTGCATGTACTTCTTAGTAACAGAAAAATATGTAAATTCTTTACTCATGACCCTAAATGTAATAAAGTAAGCTTTTGTGGCAATATTGACACAATACATTCATAAAATGACTTCAAGTCTGTAAATATTTTGTTAGTCCCAAATTAAGATCACTTGTGACAAATAATTTTATGCATTGTTTAATAACTCCCCAAATCTCCTTTTGAAGGTACCATACTGGATTTGTTTTTTCATTTTTACAGATGAGACAGCCAAGTTAGACAAGTCAATGCCTTGTATAAGTGACTTACTTAATATGAATACATTAATTAAACTCAATTCTAATATAAAGGATCTATCCAACACCTCACAGTTACTTTATTCTGAAATTCATGAGCCACTTTGAGCTTTAAGAAAGATAGATAACTTGTCAGCAGAAGGATCAGTGAGTCTTCTTCTTACATAACGCCTTGACTTTGGTACACACAGAGCTGACAAGCAAAAAATCAGATTGTCAAGGAATATAGGGAAATGAGAAAAGCAATTCACTAATTCAATTTTATATAAAGACACTTATTCCCTACTTCATTTTACCAGTTTAAGGATGGCAAATCCAACAAAACAGGCCCTTCATTCCTAGGTTAGAGCAGTTATTTCCTACATTTTCTAAGAAATGTGAAATACTTCATGCAGGACTGAAAAATTTACTCACCAGAGTGAAGAAGAAATACCAAGGCAATGATGAAAATAGCTTTGATCCATGATGAGAAGAAATACATTTTATGATGTCTGTGGATGAAACATTTAGAAATATTTAAAACACATAGAACCGGAAAGAATTACCCATTTCTAAATGAAAGTTTCTCACAGGTAAAGGAACTATTCTAACCGTCCAGATTACTAATCATTGTGGACTCTTCCCTTCGTTCTTCCCCAACCCTCAGGAACAGCAAGACATGACATGTGATTAGAAGGCTCTGAAAGACTTGGACACCTCAGGAAAAATCCTCTTCACACATTTAAGAAAAAGCTGTTCACTCTCCCAACCCTCTGGGTTAGCCAACAGGGAGCCTGGCTACATTTAAGGCAATATCTGCATTGAAATCTCAGTTTTCCTCAGAAAATAGAAACCATTATTTCAGGAAGGATGAATCTGGAGCAGTCCTCACGACAACCAGACACCAGGGCTGTGAACTCCAACCCCACGCATTGAAAACAGAAAAGTGGTGATAAATGAGGCCCACAGCTCTAGAGACTGTGTTTATTTTATTTATCTTTTCCTTCTCCAGCACCTTTACCTAGCTGAGGAGTCTCCTTTACTGATCTGTTGATGAGCTTTATGGGGATAAGACAGATAGATGGCCCAGGGCAGATAACACACAGAGGCATGAGGAGTTCTGCCTGGAAGCTGTGAAGTAGCTCCTGTGACGTACCTCGCATTTTTCTCAGCAGATCTTCACTCAGCAGGAGGTTTGGGACAATTTGATCTGATGTATCCAGAAGCCATAAGAGTACTTAGAGATCCAAGATAGAGAGCAGATGTGAAAGCTTTCCAAGCTGCTGAGTTGGAAAAGGCAACAGCATAAAAGAAAAAGAAAAATGAGTTTGGGGAATTGTAATTAAATTAGACACTTAGTATTTTGCAACCTTAGAAACTTAATTGGAGATTTGGATTTTATTAGACTTTTTATTTTGAAGTAAATGTAAATTTACATAAAATTGTAAGTACAAATGCAGAGTCCTTGGGCTCCCCCTTACCAACTTTGTAAATGGGAACATCTTGTAAAACTATAGTACAAATTCATAACTGAGAATAGACATTACCTAGAGACATTTAACTCACCTCCAATTCCAGGTCCTAGAGTCCAAGGAGTAGGATAGCTTTCTGTGACTGTGGTTGAAATGCCGGAAGTATGGGTGTTGACATGGTGGCCGCAAAGTTAGGATTCATCATGCAGGCACAGAGAGAAATCCAGGCTCCATAGCCTGGGACAGTGCCAGCCCGAAACTGCAGTTGCTGCGGTGCTCTAGGCTTGGACATGTGCAACGTGGTCACATAGCTGGAGTCTGAAATATTGACAGTTGTGAAGGAGCTGTGGAGCTGAGATCTGGAGAGTAGGCATGAGTGAAAATGCTGTGACTCTTGGGTTAGGAGCTTGCACAAGGTTGGGAGAGATAGAGAGCTACATCAATGCCTGTTTTTTGGGTGTGAACTCAGTCAGATCTCCTGTTGTTACCTTCATTGCAAGAGATTCCAGTGGCTTCTACAGACCAGGCTAGTGAAGGTTACATGACTGATACTGATACTGATAGTCATCATCCTTCTTCTCTGTACCTAGCCTTCTCTAGACTTCTAACCAATCTCTCCAAGGAGCCTTTCTGTATGGTTACTCTCCATTTTTTTTGTTTGTTCATTTGTTTTGTTTTGCTTCACTGTGTTACTGTGGATATTTTTTATTAAAATTTTATTTTATGTTTAATTTTTGTTTAATTAATTTCCTTCTCTACCACCTCTACCTAGCTAAGGAGTCTCCTTTATTGATCTGTTGATGAGCTTTATGGGGGTAAGACAGATAGATGGCCCAGGGCAGATAACACACAGAGGCATGAGGAGTTCTGCCTGGAAGCTGTGTGAAGTAAATTTTGTATAATTTAATTTATATATAAATGGTAGGTGTATATATTTATGGGGTACACAGGGTACTTTGATACAAGCATGTAATGCATAAAAATCATATTACTGTACATTCTTAATTGGACCCTTGGCCCTGCCTTCAAAGGCTATTTTTGTTTGTGGATAACTGGATAACTGTCTTTGTGTGTGTGTGTGTGTGTGTGTGTGTGTGTGTGTGTGTGTGTGTG
>NC_045437.1:142512946-142521263 GCF_002776525.5 Piliocolobus tephrosceles | reverse complement strand
TGTGTGTGTGTGTGTGTGTGTGTGTGTGTGTGTGTGTGTGTGTGTGGATGAAGGCTGGTATCTGCCACTCCACTTTATTGCTGATGAGACTCCCTACTAGCTTTTATTGAGTAACTTTTTGAGAATATGACAATTCAGAGGTCTGTTTCCTCACAAATTAAAAGGCATTTCTTCTGTTTGAAGAAGAGTTTAAAATGCCTTCTGTTTAAAGGCATTTCTGAATCTCCACATGAGAATCACGTCTCAAAGATTTTGAAGTACAGGTTGTCCCTGACTTATGATGAATTTACTTATGTTTCTTTGACTTTGCAATAGGTTTATTAAGATGTAACCCCATTGTAAGTCTAGGAGTATCTGTATAATTTTTCAACTTTATGATGGGTCTATCAGGGTATTAAATACATTTTTGTCTTACGATATTTTCAACTTATAATGAGCTTATAGATACACAACCCCATCATAAGTTGAGGGCAATCTGGAGTATGTTCATGAGTAATTTTTTTGTCTCCTAGTAGTTAGCAATTCACTTTTGGTGTGTTGGATCACTGTTGTGGAATCTAAATGGTTTATCAGACCAAATAACACTGCCAACTCTATTTAGATATTTGCATTTAGTCTTGCTATTAACATTATTCCTCAAAGAATTTAAGCAAAGCTCTAGTACAAATTGTATCATAGTATGTGTGTGATTCTTTTATAGAATGGTGTTGCCTTTAAAAATGCAGGACTTACAAGTGCAATGTTACAGTGAATGATCATTTATACACCACGATTTTAGATTATTATATTATAATTTATATATAATGTATACACTCATGATTTTAGATTATGTTTATCCTGAACAAGTTGAGTTAGAGTACCCACTTAGATAAAATTGGTTAGATTGTTTCATGAGGCAGTTTCTAAAGTCGAGTATATGGTATTTGCATAGGTTTTCTTAAAGTAGATGAAGGTAAAATGAAGTTTGATGGTGACCAAGAGAACTTTGCAGAAATCTCTTCTGGAGGTTCTGAACCTTTAGAAGAGAGAAAATCTAAAGTATCTGTACGTTTTATAAGCACCTAAGAAATGTGAAACTTGGTCTTTGGAAAGTATTTCTTTGTTTATAGGTACATATACACATGTCTTAACCTACTACCATAAACAAAAAGGCATTTTAATGAATATAATAAAATATTTTAACATTTTATTGTGCAAAATATTTACATATTTACATTGTATTAGGCTTTAGCTTTAGATTATCAAACAAAAAATTAAGATAGTTTTTTAAGCCGTCATCGAATAATTGAAGATAGAGAATAAAAATCTTGCAATTATAAGACCTAAGAGTTAGAAAGAGAAGAGTATTGAATATTTGGTATTTCATATTGTGTCCTGTAAGAAAAATGACTTGTTCTTCTAGGAATCAAACACGCTGATTGTGAGACTCATTGTTTGTAGAATCCACTGCAAAATAGTATCACAATAAAAGCCATGGTAATGTGCAGCTCCAGCAAAAAGTCAGCATATACCATAATGAACAAAATTAAGTTTGCCACCACTTTGTAGAGAGAGTCAGAGAGGAAAAAAAAAAAAATGAATCATTAACAGAACACTCTGAACTCCCTGGTAGTACACAGAATGCTTCTAAATGAGGAGGATTTGAACTTGGAACACAATGGAGAGGATACGCTTCACTCCTACCTGCAACTGGGCCCCACCTTCTCTTCAACCCCACTTCTATCCTTTCCTCATTATGGGGATACTTCTGCCTTCTTACTTGCTCAGTTATGACTCAATCTTTAGAGAAGACCTACAAAAGAATGGCATTATATTATGTTATTCTAGGTCCTCCATGAGACAAACATAATTTTGGGATTAAACGGGCAAAGATTGTATAAAAGTTACCTCCTATATAAGAAATTTGGAAGTAAGGTATAGAGGTTGGGAAAGCCTTACACCACAAACTTTTCTGGAGTAAAGGAAAGAGGGAAGGCAGTCTGGGTAGAGGTGTCCTGGACTGCCTTGAATTCTAGGAAATGTTTGAAAAGCCATCACGGTTTCAGGAGGAAATGTTGAAAATCACATGATTTTCTTCCTAGTATTAATTGGCTCATTATGGTGGATTTCAGAGTGCAGCACTTGTCCGGTTCTTGCTCAGGTAGGATCCCTGTAGCTGGAGGTCTGAAAAGTTGATTTTTCATGGCACCACAGAGATACACCATTCAGCATCACAGTTTGGAATTACAGCATATTGGCTTCTAGTGTGCCCTTGGTAACTAATAATTAATTAAAAATATGTTAAATTAATTTATGTATATGTATGAAGAACATGCAGCATGATTATACTGATAGTTCAAGTACTACTTTCAGAAATAAAAATCATAAGGAAAAGTATGCATGTGTTCCCTCAGCTTTTTCAAAAATGTTAGTTATTTTTAGTATATATTGTGCCTAGGTTACCAGGAACATAAATTGCCCCCTTATTTTTGTGATGATTTCTTCATTACTTTGTAAGAGCAAACATTAAACATTGTGTTCTTACTTCAGTGCAGTGCAGAAATAACATAGATTGCAATAAGTGATGCCACTGATTGCACACACTGGAAAATAATCCTTTGTGCAAATATTTATAAAAATAAAATATGTACTGCAGTCTGGCTGTAAAACAGAGAGAGAAAACATAATTTGTAATATGAAATGTCATACACCCAAACTGAGGAGAACATAATGTATATTTAGGTTCAAAGACAAACAGTTAAGTGCTCACATCCCAGTATAAAATAAAACAGTATCAATATTTGTATGAGTTTTCTGTTAAGAAAAATGCCATGCAACTGGCTGAATGAGTTTCTATAATGTAACCACCCTTTACTACCATTCATGATCTTCTCTCCCATGTCACATCTCCCTCACTTTTGCCACACTCAGGGAAATCATCAAACTAAGTGATTTATTCACCCATCCACGTATCTCTTCATAATTTCACTACATGTCAATATATTCATTTCCTACCTTTATGTAATTTTCTGTAGTTTTGGATATCTTGATAATTTACACAAAGCTAACAATACTACATGCATTCCTATATGACTCGCTTTGCACACACTCTTGTATATATTGACATCTAGAGCCTTATTTTACTTATTCTCACCTAAATATAATGTTTCACTATCTGAACAGAGAGAAGTCATCACAGTTTATCTTCCTACAAATTGATAGTTGGGGTGCTACTTTATTGCCTTTCATTTCGTTAGGGTGGACAATTCTACCCTAAATACACTTTTACAAATCTCTGTTGTATACAACAGCAAGTAACTGCCAGTGGTTGAAATACTGGATAAGATAAACACATTATTACCTTGTGTAGATATTAAATTGGTTTTGTATTGCTTGCTAGCTTGTGTTACTTGATCTTGGTGTAATGACAATACATATATATATATATTTACTTTTTGAATAATCTGTATTTTGTACTTTTGCTAAGTCAATGTTGTGATTGGAAAATTTTTTTAAAAGTTAAAACTTACATTTTTCAAACTTCAGATAAACCACTAGTAACTTACCCAATTCTCTTTATGTGATTGTTTTAAAATGGTGGCTGCTGCAACCAAAGGAAGTTTTAAAAAGGTAGGAAGCCAACACATACATTGGTAGTAGAAATGTATGCAAGTGACCTTAACACCTTGCTTGCAGGTACCAACTTTAAGAGCTTTATACAAGAGGTCCTTTGTTGTGATGAAAATAACCTATGTGAAGTTGCTTAGATATGAACAAATTCTGCTCAAATATCAGAATATCTAATTCAATACCTAACAGCTACCTCATTCTGAAATTCATGAACTTCTTGAGCTTTAAGAAAAATAACTTGTCATTTACATTATGAATAAGTTATTTTCTTATATAATGCCTTAATTTTGGAGACTCAGAGTTGATAATTAAAAATAAATAAAACATCATATTGCCAAGGAATTCAAGATCTAGAAGAGATTATTCCTTGAACTTTGTATTTAGCATCCATGGAATCTAATTTTCCAAAAATAACAGCAACAACAGATTAGTCAAAATTCTTTAGTTTAGCAATAGAAGAAGAACTAAATTCTATTGCCCATACTAAGCCTTCACTATGGCTCCAATTTCTAATAAGGGAAATTAGAAAACACAATGCACTGATGAAATATTTTAAAATAATTTATAATATGCTCTGTGTCATTTTAGTAATAGACAAACACAATAAAACAATAAATAAAATAAAGTAAAATAAGTAATAAAATAAACACAATAAAACAGTCACATTTTTACTAAGTTACACCGGCAAGTTTACTGCATTTCAAGGATATATAAAGTGTTCCACTATGGGATGAAAAATATACTCACCAGAATAAACAGCAAAGATCAAGATGATGAAAACAGTTTTGGTTCATAATGAGAATAAAGACATTTGAGCAAGTCTGTGGTAAAAACTCCTCAGAATGTTTATTAAAATGGCACAAAGACATATGACCTATTTCTAATGGACGATCAAATGGAATCCAGGGTTCAATTTTAGTAAGTTCTCACTTGTAAATAAATTTCTCCAATTCACCAGATTCCTAGCTAATGGAGACTGTTTCCTCTCTTGTTTTTCCAGCCCTATTTTTCAACAAGAAATAACATGTAAAGAAAAGGCTTCCCTAGAGATGTGAGAGAAAACCCAAGAAAGGTCCACTGTAAAGACATGAGAAGGAGCTCACACCTTTCTCAACACTTTGGGTGGCCCACAAGGAGCCTGGCTGCATTTAAAATCATCATTTGAAATTGCGTTTTATTCAGATAAAAATGGGAAAAGATATTTCTTGAGCAGTCCTCACAGCAAAGGTATACACCAGGGCTAGCTCCCTAGATTCCCCACATGACCTACGTCCCACAGACAAATAATGTACTGTGGGAGCCACAGCTCAGGAGACTGTGATTACCTTGTTCACCTTTCCTCCCTAGCCACCTCCCTCCCTCCAGCTAACTCTATTTTATTGATATGACAGTGAGAAGCTTTATGAGGTGAGAAGAATGGCTCTGGGCAAATGAGATAAAAATATTCTCTGACCTCCCTGAAGTCTGTAAAGTAGATCATGAGAAGTGTCTCACAGATGCTTCTCAATAGATCTCCCCTCAGCAGGAGGCTTGGGGATAATTTAAACTGATGAACCCTGACGTATGAGGAAAGGAGAAGATAGTAAGTATGGTTATAGATCCTGAGATAGAGGAGATATGTGAATTATTTCTTCTAAGCAGGTGAATTGGAAAGGGATAAGAGAATCAAGCAAGAAAAAGAAGAGAGAGTGAACATTTTAATTCAAAATGTTCTAAACCGTTAGAAGTTTTTCAAACTAAATGTATACTAGAATCACCTGGAGACAATTTTAAGTCTGTAAGATGCACCATGGTACCATCAGGATTATGAACCAAGTGTTCATAAGTGAGTCCTGGTCTTGGCATGTGTTTTAGGGTCCTAGATGAAACTTAGGTGCAGTCAGGTGTGGGAAAGCCAGAGAAAGTGCACAGAATGTAAATTTCTTGGATAAAAAAATAAATAAGGATTTGGATCAAAGTTGACACCAGGTAGGCCATTACCCTAAATTATATGTTAAGTAATTTGATATTTACTTCAGAGTAGATGAGAGACATTGATGGGTTTTGAAGTAAGAGAGATAAAGTATCACTTCCTTCTTCAGGATCCAGTTTTACAGCTGATTCAGTGGAAAGAGCTTTGGGAGTTCAGTTCAAATCTCATCCATCACTGACTAATCTAGACTCAAAGTCTACATTTTCCAACAAATGATTACTCATTTTAAATATAAAAATAATACTTCTAATCTCATAGGTTTGTCATAAATATTAGAAGTAAATTACTAAAATGATTGACATTTGGTTATGTGAGGACTATATTTGACACTCTAAACTTTGCCAGTGATTTTTAACACTAAAGAAATCCAGGATACAGAACGAGACGTCAGAGAGTATGTACTCTAGGGTAAGAGATTTCACTAAATCATTCCAGGTATTCACCGAAGAAATAGGTCAACAACCAAAAGCAATAGCACGAAACCCCAGGAATTTCGTGGTGGAGGGATTGGTATATACATTTTCTATTAAGTGTGATTAAAATGCCCCATTTTCAAAAAAAAATTGAGAATTACAAGTCATTGGAAAGTATGTTCCATATACAAGGGAAGGGTTGGGAAGCAAGGCAATCAGCATTGCCTTTGAGGGGGCTAAGATGTTGATTCTAACAGACAATAAAATAAAAGCAGTTTTAGAAATATAGTTAAACACCTAAAAAAACACGTTCAGAGAAGTAAAGAATGGTATAATGACAGTTTCTCACTAAAAAGAGAATAACATTAAAGTTGAAAACGTATTTGTAAAAAATGAATAGATGAATGAATAAATGGGATTTCAGTAATCGAAAAATGCAATAGTAAAAATAAAAAACATTAGAAGGGCTGAACAGTATTCTTGAGCTGGCAAAAGAAAGAATTCATGAATTTAGATCAACAGAGTAAGAAATCTGAAGAATGGAAAGAAGTGATGTTATAAGTTGAACAGAACTTCTGTAAATGTGGAACACCATTAAATGCACCAACATTTACATTATAGCAGTAGCAGAAAAGTAGGAGAAAGAGAAAAGGGCAGAAAGATAATTATCAAATGAATAACACCTTGTTTTATTCAATGATGTGTTTTATAAATAATTTCTAAGGGCCAATGATACTCTGTTGTGTTCATTTCACAATTTCCCTATTGTTGAACATTTATCTTGTGTTTTTAAAGGAAAAACTGCATATATTGCATGTACACAATTTGGTGAGTTTTGGCATGTGCATACACCTGAGATATTATCATCACAATCAAGGTAAGGAACCCATACATGACTTCCAAAGTTTCCTTATCACCTCTTGGAATTTTTGTTAGTTTAGTTTATTTAGTTTCATTTTGATTAGAAAGGCACTTAATGTGAGTTCTATCCTCCTAATAAACATTTAAGTGTACAACACCAAATATTTACCCATAGATACTATGTTCTCCAGCAGATATCTAGAATTTATTCATCTCATATAACTTTATACTCACTGAACACTAACTCCCCATTTTCCCCTCCTACAGTCCCCTAGAAAAAAACCATTCTATTTTCTGCCTCTATAAATGTAATAATTTTAGTGCCCTTATGTAAGTGGAATCATGCAGTATTTCTGTCTTTCAGGTTCATTCATGTGGTCATAAATGGTACGGTTTCTTTTTTAAATCCCACCTGAAGAGTATTACATTATATGTATGTACCACAGTTTTTATCCATTTGTCTCTTAATGAACATTTGATTTCTTTCCATAGACTGTAATAATAGCTGAAAAGTTACAAAACTTGTTTTAAAAACCACTATTCTAAACATCCAGGAAGCTGAACTAACTTAACGCAAATTAAACAACAACAAAAAAGACACATCATAGTCAAAATATTAAAAGCTAAAGATAAGGATAGTATTTAAAGCAGCAAGCTAATGTTTCTTGCAAATATATTGACATACATTTTAGAAATCAGACAGAAATCTTAGACCTGAGAGAAATATTTGCTGAACTAAAACATTAATTACAGTTTATCAACTGCAGAATGGATCAAGCAGAGAAAAGAATCAATGAGCTCAAAGACAGGCTACTTGAAAATACACAGAAGGGAAAAGAGAAAAAAGAATGAAATGGCATAACAAATGCCTGCAAGATATAGAAAATTACCTCAAATGAGCAAATCTAAGATTTATTTGTGTTTAAGAGGAATCTGAGCAAGATCTGAAATGAAACAATGAACAACGGCTTCCTTGTCTGGGATGATACCTGAAGTTCATTGTTTCACGGCCGAGGAAATCAAGAACGTGGACATGCAGAGTGAGGCTAAGAGCAGAAGTTGAATAGACAAAAGAAAGAGAAGAGCTCTCTGCTCCAGACTGGGGTCCTGGAAGAAGAAATGGGTTGCCGCATCCGCGGTGAAATGTAGGGATTTTATAGATGAACTGAGGAGGAGGAGGTGTCTGACTTACATAGGGCACAAAAGACTGATCGGATCAGGTGTGCCATATTGCATAGGGTGTGAAAAACTGGTAGCCCCCACCCTAATCTTTCATTATTCAGGTGGATTCTCTGCCTGGCTTGTGCCATGTTGCCCTCCCTTCCTTCTTTCCTTCCTTCCTTCCTTCCTTCCTTCCTTCCTTCCTTCCTTCCTTCCTTCCTTCTTTCCTTCCTTCCTTCCCTTCTCTCTCTCTTCCTTCCTTCCTTCCTTCCTTCCTTCCTTCCTTCCTTCCTTTCTTTCA
>NC_045437.1:142506274-142512546 GCF_002776525.5 Piliocolobus tephrosceles | reverse complement strand
TTCTTTCTTTCTTTCTTTCTTTCTTTCTTTCTTTCTTTCTTTCTTTTCTTTTCTTTTCTTTCTTTCCTTCTTGATGGGGTTTTGCTCTTGTTGCCCAGGCTGGAGTGCAATTGCACGATCTCGGCTCCCTGCAACCTCTGCCTCTCAGGTTCAGGTGATTCTTCTGCCTCAGCCTCCCAAGTAGCTGGGATTACAGGCATGCATGTCACCACGTCTGGCTAATTTTTGTGTTTTTAGTGGAGACGGGGTTTCACCACGTTGGTCAGGCTGATCTCAAACTCCTGACCTCAAGTGATCTGACTACTTTGGCCTCCCAAAGTGTTGGGATTACAGGCATGAACCACCATGCCTAGCCATAATTTATATATATATTATATAACTAATATGGTGACTTAGCCTGTACCTGAACAAATACAGTGAAATTTTCCTGAAATATGTATGGAAGCTGGATTGCTCTCAGTGTTAAACTTTTTTTAAGATTAAAAGTTTCTGTCAATGTTTGCCTCACCTAGGCTGCTGATTAAAATTTAGACACTAGACCTTTGTCCTGAAGATTTAGATTTATTATAATCTGGAGGGTCTTAGGCACTTATACCTTTTTTTGTATATTAAAAACAAGTTTACAGAACATTGTTTTGAGTATCATTAGCTATATTATACATTTGTGTGCGATCACAAAGTTTATTGAGCAAAATATTGATTGAGAAATATCTATGTTTCATCATTAAAATACACAATTATATTACTATTTTCTTTCAGAGCTTCATCAAATATTTGAACACTAACGGATAATTATAATTTTAAAATAGTAGTATTTTGGAATTACAAGAGTATTCCAATTTTTAAAATCTATACTGCATCTAAAATAGGATTCATCTACTTCTGTAGGAATTTAAAACACTACAGACTACATTCTGTAGAATCCAACAGTGGAGTAGGATTACAAGAAATGTCATAGGAATGTATAGCACCGCATCGACAAAGGTCAACTTGTACCCCAACAGTTAAAAGTAACATGAGGTTAATTTTTTCTGGAAAGAGAGAGAGGGGGAAAAAATGTGATATCCTGCATAATGTCTAAAATGCTTCTCAGTGACTAAGCACTTAAATAAAATATAAGTTGGAGAACTCGGACTTCACTTTTTCAAACAGCTGTACCCTGCTATTCTCCAGCCCCTGCAAATGTATTCTGTCTTCTGTGGGGCTATTGTCTCAGTTCTGATTCAGTACAGAGACCCACCCTGAGTCAAGGAAGGAGAGAATGAGAAAGACACAGTTTAACTCTTCTTGAGTCTCACTTTACAGCATACAGATCAAGTTCTAGTTATTTTTAAAGATTATATAATATTTGGTATGGTTAACTAAATTGAGTATTTGAAAACAAGCCAGCATCTTTATGTATGTAGTTCAAGTTAATCTACCTTTAGGACTGGGGGTTCCCAGTAAAAGTTTAAGAGTGTTTCAAGTTTAGTAGAAAATACAAGCTATTTACTGTGTGTATGGTTGTAGATTAACAGAAACTAAGTAGTCCCTAGCATACTGACACTCTTATTTTAATAAGCAAGAGGAAAAAATATTTACTATTGTGCCCTTACCTTACTTGCAGGCAAAATGTGCATTTGTTACTATAGGAGATTCCATCAGATCCACAGACAGGATCATATTCCCTGGTGCAAGCAAATGGTGGTTCCCCATATGCCTTACAGTTTGGCTGTAAAATGGAGAGAGAATTTAAAATAATCAGAGAGTACGCACTTGAAAATAATATTCTGTTATGAAATCTCATACATAGAAAAGACAATGAATCTACGTTTTTATTACAGGTGCATAAGAAACAAACATTCCTGTAAATGGAAACAAAATTTAAAAATAGGAAATTTTCATAACCTTTGTAGACTACTCTTACAATTTCTCTCCTCGAATCTCATTCCATTCCAATCTCAGAGGCAAACATTACACTCAATTATTTATTTATCATTCACTTGCTCTTTTCATAGTTTCACCACACATGCAGTAATTCAAAAAATTGGGTATTACTTAATTTTGGGAGTTTTTGAAATTTATGTGCACAAACAATATAACCTGTTCTGGTTTTCTAAAAGTATTCTAGCAAATATAGATTATTTTCTCTGAAAGCTTTAATAATTATTTATTGAAATTACATATTTTCTAATGTTTGACATATTAATGAGGCATATCATTATATCCTTATTTGAGTCAATAATAGATTGCTAGTAAAAGAAACTCATATTTTGTCAACATTTTTATATGTTGCTATATTTTTCATGCTAAGATTTTATTTAAGATTTTTGGATCTATGTTAAAGACTAACATTGTCTTCCATTAAAGTTGAGAAATCAGCTGACAATTTAGTTGCATCTCTTTGTAAATTATTGGTTTTGTTCTCTGGCACTGCTAAGATCACCTCTTTGAATTCATTGACTTACTGTTTTGTTACAATGGGTTTAGAGGTAAAGTCTTAAATTTTTATTGCTGTTGTTAGAATTCATTAAGACCTTTAAATGCATTCATAATAGCCAAAACATGAAAAGGACCTAAATGTTCATCATCTCATAAATGAATAAATAAAGTGATATCTCTTCAACTAATGGGATATTCTTCATGGATGAAAAAATTAAGCACTGATTCATGCTACAGTATGAAAGATCCTTGAAATCATGATACCAAATTAAAGAAGCCATTAACAAAGCACATATATTATGCAATTCCACTTGTGTGAAATAACTTTACAAAGGAAATCTATAGAGAGAGAAATTACATGAGTAGTTCCCTGGAATAGGAGGTACAAGGAATGGTGACTAACAGTAAAAGGGTATATATAACCTAACCACAGTGATGAAAAATGTTCTAAAACTGAATTACAGTAATTATTTTACCACTTGGTAAACTAATTTTTAAAAGATATTAAATTATTTATTTAATTGGGCAAATTATATGGTATGGAAGTATGCCTCACTAAATTTATTTAGAGAAAAAAAAAAACACTGAAACACTGAAGAGAGAGGTGGAGCCAAGTGGCCAAATAGAACCCTCCAACAATAGTCCTCCACTGCAAAAAAGTCAAATTGAACAATTATCCACACAAGGAAACACCTTCATAATAACCCAAAATTATGTGAGTATTCTTAGTATCTGGTTTTAATATCACATCAAGGAAAGAGGCACTGAAGAACATGGGAGAGACTGTCTGGAATCATCAGTGCCACGCTTCTCCAACACCCTGGCAGTGGCCATGTGGCATAGAGAGAAAATCTGTACGCTTGGTGAAGTACAGTGATAGAGGGACTTTGCATTGGAGTTCAGTGTTGCCCTGTCATAGCAAAAAGGAAACTGGTGCAGAATTCAGCCAACACTCATCGTGTCAGCATTTAGACCAGCCCTAACCAGAAAGAAATAATCAGTTCCAGCAGTCATAACTTTCTTTATGATTAGCTCCACCACCATGGGCTAAGGTGCCCTAGGGTCCTAACGAAATTGAAAAGGCTGTATAGACCATAAGAACTGCAATTCATGAGCTAGTACTAGTGCAGTTCTGGGCTCAGAGACAGAGAACTTGGGGTGCATGTGATCTAGTGAGACATCATCTGGATATCAGTCCCAGACAGTGTAACTCACAGCTCCAGGAGAGACTCCATTTTTCTGCTGGGAGAGAGGAGAGGAAAGAGGCAAAAGGACTTTGCCTTGCAACACGGTATCAGCTTAGGCACAGTAGAATAGAGCACCAGGCAGAGGTCTTGGGCCTCCATTTAAGTCCTAGCTTTTGGATGACATTTCTAGACACACCTGAGCCAAGGAAACCTGCTGCCTTGAAAAGAAGGACCTAGTCCTGGCAAGATTCATCACCCTCTGGCTAAGAGCACCGGACCCCAAAATAATCATCCGTGGTAACCAGGAAGTACTTGCCATAGGCCTTTGGTGAGAACCAGGGCCGTGCCGGCTGCAGATGTGACCCAGCACACTGTCAGCTTGGTGGCTGTGGTGAGAAACCCCTTCTGCTTTAGGAAAGAAGAGGGAAGAGTAAGGGGTACCAGCTTGGCCACAGTGGGGTAGAGCACCAAGAGGAACTTCGGAAACTGTATAAACACCTGGAAATATTTGTATAATTTCTTCAGTGACCCACCCAGTGGCAGTAGCTGTGTGGCACACAGAAGAAATCTGAATGCTTTGTGAAGAGAGAGCACAGTAATAGTGGGACTTTGACCCACCAAATGTGTCAATAAAGAAATTAAGAACAAAATTAAAAATTTCCGTGAAACAAATAAAAATGGAAACACAACATCCTCAAATCTATGGGGATACAGCAAAAGAAGTAACAAAAGGAAAATTTATAGCAATAAGTGCCTATATCAAAAAAATAGAAAAACTTCAAATAAACAACCTAAATATGCATCCTAAAGAACTACAAAAGCAAGAACAAGCCAAACCCTGAATTAATAGAAGAAAACAAATAATAAAGATTAGAGAAGAAATAAATGAAATTCAAACAAAAAAAGTACAAAATATCAAAGAAATAAAAAGTTGGCTTTTTGAAAAGATAAACAAAATCAACAAACATTTAGCCAGACTAAAAAGAAAAGAAAGAATGCCCAAATAAATAAAATCAGAGATGAAAAAAGAGACATTACAACTGATGTCACAGACATTCAACAGATACTTAGAAACTACTTTGAGCAACAATCTGCCAATAAATTGGAAAACCTAAAATAAACAAATAAATTCCTAGAAACACACAACCTACCAAGATTGAATCATGAAGAAAGGGAAAACCAGAATAGCCAATAAGAAGAGATAGAAGCTGTAATAAAAATCTCCCAGCAAAGAAAAGCCACAGACCCATAGGTTTTACTGCTAAATTTTACCAAACTTTTGAAGAACTGATAACAATTCTACTTAAAGTATTCCAAAAAATAAAGGAGAGAATACTTCCAAACTCGTTCTATGAGCCCAGTATTACCCTGATACCAAAATCAAAGACACATTAAAAAAAAAGAAAAAAAGAAAAAGAAAAGAAAAACACAGCTCAGTATCTCTGATAAGCATTGATGCATAAATCTTTAACAAATACTAGCAAACTGAATTCAACTCCACATTAAAAAGATTTTTCATCATGACCAAGTAGGATTCATCTCAGGGATGCAAGGATGTTTCAATATATGCAAACTAGGCAATGTGATACATCATATCAATAGAATTAAGAACAAAATGCATGATCATTTCAACTGATCCTGAAAAACCATTTGAAAAAATTCAACGTCCCTTCATGACAGAAATTCTCAAACCCTCAAAAAACTTGGTAAGAAGGAACATATATCAACATAATAAAAGCCATGTTCTACAGGCCCACAGCAGGTATCATACTGAATTTCCTGTTAGATGTTGAGTAAGACTAGGATGCCCACTTTCACCACTGTTATTCAGCATAGTACTGGAAGTCCTAGCTAGAGAAATCAGACAAAAGAGAAGAAATAAAAACACATCTAAACTGGAAATAAAGAAGTTAAATTATCCTTGTTTGCAGATTATGTAATCTTATATTTGAAAAACCCTAAAGATGCAACTGAAAACCATTAGAATTGACAAATTCAGTAATGTTGCAGAATACAAAATCAATATTCAAAAATCAGTAGCATTTCTATATGCCAACAGTGAACAATCTGAAAAACAAATCAAGAAGGTAATCTTATTTAAAATAGCCACAAATAATATAAAATAACTAGGAATAAACTTAACCAAAGAAATGAAATATTTTCACAGTGAAAATTATAAAACAATGATGCAGGAGATTGAAAGGAACACACACACAAAATGAAGAGGTATTCCATGTTCATGAATGGGAAGAATCAATATTGTCAAAGTGTTCATACTACTGAAAGCAATTTACAGATTTAATGCAATCCCTATCAACAAATCCATTGACATTCTTCACAAAAATAGAAAAAAATATCTAAAATTTACAAGGAACCACAAAGACCTGGAACAACCAAACCTATCCTGAACAAAAAGAACAAAACCAGAGAAACCACATTACCAGATTTCAAATTATACTACAGAAGAACTATAGCAACCAAAACAGCATGGTACTGATGTAAAAACAGACACATACACCAATGGAACAAGATAGAGAACCCAGAAATAAATCCATACATACATCTAAAGTGAACTCATTTTTGACAAAGGTATCAGAAAGATGCATTGGGGAAGCCTGGTGCGGTGGCTCATGCCTGTAATCCCAGCACTCTGGAAGGCCGACG
>NC_045437.1:142400761-142506174 GCF_002776525.5 Piliocolobus tephrosceles | reverse complement strand
AAAAAAAAAAAAAAAAAAAAAAAAAAAAAAAAAAAAAAAAAAAACAGATGCATTGGGGAAAGGACAGTCTCTTCAATAAATGGTGCAGGAAAAACTGGGTATCCATATTGCAGAAGAATGAAACTTTACTCCTATCTCCCACCATCACAAAAATGAAATCAAAATGGATTACAGACTTAAATCTAAGACTTCAACCTATGAAAATACTAAAAGAAAATACTGGGAGAAATTCTCCAAGACATTGGTCTGGGTAAATATTTCCTGAATAATATCCCACAAGCACAGGCAACCAAAGCACAAACAGGATCACATCAAGTTAGAAAGTTTCTGCACAGCAAAGGAAACAATCAACAAAATGAAGAGACAACCCACTGAATGGGAGAAAACATTTGCAGACTATTCATCTGAAAAGGGATTAATAGCCAAAATACAAGGAGCATAAAACACTCAACAGTAAAAAATCTTATAATCTGTGTAAAAAGTGGGTAAACATCTGAATAGACATTTCTTAAAAGGAGACATATAAATGACAGACGGGTATATGAAAAGGTTCTCAGCATCATTTATCATCAGAGAAATACAAATCAAAACTACAATAAGATATCACTTTGCTCCAGTTTAAATGACTCGCATCTAAAAGACAGACAGTAACAAATGCTGTTGAGAATATGGAGAAAAGGGAACCCTCATATCATACACTGTTGGTGGAAATGTAAATTAGTACAGCCACTATGGAGAATATTCCAGATGTTTCTCAGAAAACTGAAAGTAGAACTGCCATATGATTCAGCAACAACACTGTTAGGTATATACTCAAAAGAAAGGAAATAGGAAATAAGTATATTGAAGAGATATCTACATTCTCATGTTTATTGCAGCACTATTTACAATAACCAAGATTTAAAAGCAACCTAAGTGTTCATCAATAGATGAATGAAGGAAGAAAATGTGGCACATATGCACAGTGGAGTGCTATTCAGCCATAAAAAATAATGAGATCCTGTAATTTGCAACAACATAGATGAAACTGTAGGTCATTCTGATAACTAAAAGAAGCCAGGCACATAAGGATGAATTCAACATGTTCTCATTTATTTGTAGGAGCTAAAAATTAAAGCAATTGAACTTATGGAGATAGAAAGTAGAATGATGGTTACCTGAGTTTGGGAAAGGTAGTGAGGGTGAGAGAAGAGTGGGGATGGTTAATAGGTATAAAAGATACAGTCAGATAGAATGAATAAGATCTAGTATTTAATAGCACAACAAGGGGACTACAGTTGACAATAATGTATTACACATTTTAAATAGCTAAAAGAGTATAATTTGATTTTTTTGTAACACAAACGATAAATGCTTGAGATGGATACTCCATTTATTCTGATGTGAAAATTACACTATTGCATGCCACATCAAAATATCTCATGTAATCTCTCTCTCTCTCTATATATATATATACATACATACATACACACACACTATATACGCACAAAAAATTTTTTAAAATGAAAAAAACTGACAGCAGAAATTTAAATGATATGGTTTAAATGTATTGAACTTCCAAGTAGCCCAAAGGTAATGGGGACCATCTAAATCTCTCTAGTGGAATTATCCAAAAACTATACTAGTTAATAAGAAGAACTAACAAAAGCACATAAATTACTTGTACTCAGCATATTAGAAGACAGAATAAAACTGCATATTTACTACTTATGTGTATACAACAATCACCTAATTTTGAAATAATTATTACTTGAACTCCCAGTGCAAGCAAGCTTCCTGCAAAGTACAGTGGATGGTGAAACAGGGCTGAAGGGATGGCGCAGGGGAAACATGTATATCCTATAATAAACTACAAAGAGAAGAGGGGCGCTGAAGACCTAAGATGTGGTGAAAATCGACTAAAGTCCATCATTCACTATGAAATCCTTAATAGAGACCTGGTAGTCAAGGACGTGTTTAGAGGGAAGGCTATAAAAAGTAAGTGAGATTAAGATGGAAGTCTGAGAAAGGCATTCTCCATGAGAAGAAAGGAAACAAGTTGGGAAGTGGTGGTGAGGGGAGAAAGACACCCTTAAGAGAGAGTGTGGTAAAAGTTAAAGGAAGCATGTGGAGGGCTTTTAGAATAATGCAATGCAAAAGAGGAGTAAAGAGTGCAAAAGGATAGCAACACACACCCTCACTCACTCACTTACCTGTCATCACCTTACTGAAGTAACTACATTTTGCTGTACTGACTGAAAAGGACTCTCTTTCACTAGGAACTATGTAAACCAACCCACATTGACAATCACTGTGTCCACAATATAGGAAACGAATGTGGTCTTAATCTAAATAAAATATTTATTAGAAAATAAACAAGCAAAAAAAATGAGAGTCACATAGCTGCAGCTGAAACTCTTAGCCTCAAAAATAGAAATCCATGAAGTAGGAGAAAACTTTATTGAAACACTCAAAAATGAATTAAATAATCTCCAGCAAATAATTGAGTATGTTAAAACAAACTCCTTGAATTTAAAGTTGAGGTTCAGAATAGATATTGATTTGTTGAAAAATATGTGAAATAATACTTGATTAAAATCAAGAAAGAAATACAAGTTAAAGTGAATACATGGCAGAAATAAATATTGTGAATAGTACTGCAATGAACATATGTGTGCATATATCTTTATAATACCTGCACGTGTACCCCTGAACTTAAAATAAAAGTTGAAAAACATAAATAAATAAAATGTGCCCAATAAAGAATAGATCTCAATGAATATTGAGGCAAAAGGAAAACCACACTTACTTAGGCAATACTGCAACTTACTTAGCATTTTTTAATAGGCAAGTTTTAGCTAACAAGAGACTATTGGGCACCTTTTTTCAAATGAATGATCACGGGCATTTAATATATTTAATTTTTATTTAATACTAAAACACAAGTGGATAAAATGTGAAATAATGTATAAAGTTTATGCATTCTGAAACAGTTACAACTTATCATTTTTAGGAAAAAAAGGACGAGAAGGATAAAAAGAGTCTAATGAAATCATTGATTATGTATAGGAAATAGGCAAGAGAGAAGAAATACCATGAAACCTAGGCAAACAAGGCACACTCAATAAACGAATAACTATTTCTAAAAAACAGAGAACTACACACATTTAAAAGGTGTAAGTACAAGACTAATTACCAGAACAAATATGAAAGCTTTCTTAATGTAAAATGCATTACTGAACACACACACACAAAAGAATCACACAGGAGATAAGTAACAATAATATAGCATAAAAACATAGTAATTTTAACAAAATATTGTATGTGATTATTGAAGCCAAATTTATGTCATATCAATAAGCAAGAATGAGCAATACTCACTAATTAAAATAAAAACATTTTCAATTAGGCACACATACAAATACCCAATGTATGGAATGTGTATAATACACACCCAAGACTAAGTGAACTTAAAAATTAAAAATAAGGCCGGGCGCGGTGGCTCAAGCCTGTGGTCCCAGCACTTTGGGAGGCCGAGACGGGTGGATCACGAGGTCAGGAGATCGAGACCATCCTGGCTAATACGGTGAAACCCAGTCTCTACTAAAAAATACAAAAAAACTAGCCGGGCAACGAGGCGGGCGCCTGTAGTCCCAGCTACTCGGGAGGCTGAGGCAGGAGAATGGCGTGAACCCGGGAGGCAGAGCTTGCAGTGAGCTGAGATCCGGCCACTGCACTCCAGCCTAGGCGGCAGAGCAAGACTCCGTCTCAAAAAAAAAAAAAAAAAATTAAATTAAAAATAAAAAGTTATGCAAATACATGCCAAGTATAAGGACAGGATCTGAAAGTATGTATTGGACTTCCACTATAAAACAAAGTAGAGTTCAAGCTAAAAGCCATTAAATATTATAAGGTATGATACTTTATAATGCTAGAAGCTACAATTCATAAGAAAGGTACAACAGTTAAGAATATCTATATATTATATAACTGAGAAGGCACAAATATGAAACAAAAACTCATAGGGGTAACAGAAATAGATATACACACAATAATAATAGGAGATTGCAACACACCATCTACAATGTAATACGGAGCAGTGCATAACAAACAGATTAGAATACAAAGACTAAGCAATATAAACATAACAAATATTTATGGATACATATCAAATGATGTACTCTGGTAATAACCATACACCTTCTTCTGAAGTACACAACTGACATTCGTAAAAATTGTTCTAAATGAGATAATAAAGAATCATCAGTAAGCTCCATTCATTGAAAGTAATATAAATAGCATTCTAATCACAATTGAATACAATAAAAAAAAAAAAACAGATAACAAAATCAGAAAACAAAAATCCCATCACACTGGGAAAAAATAAGAATATTTTCAACAACATTTGAGAGAAAAGGAAAATACATAATGAAACCAGAGTATTCCCAAAATAAAATTAAAATGATAAAAATCTGTATTAGATTCAATTTGATGCATTTGAAAGCAGTGATCAAAGGAAAACTCATAGCCTTAAATATGTTTATCAACAAAAATGAAACAAGATAAAAAATGAATTTCCCGGGCCGGGCATGGTGGCTCACGCCTGTAATCCCAGCACTTTGGGAGGCCAAGGAGGGCAGATCACAAGGTCATAAGATCGAGACCATACTGGCTAACACAGTGAAACCCCATCTCTACTAAAAATACAAAAAATGAGCCAGGCATGGTGGCGGCGCCTGTAGTCCCAGCTACTCGGGAGGCTGAGGCAGGAGAATGGTTTGAACCCAGACACGAAGCTTGCAGTGAGCTTAGATCAAGCCACTGCACTCCAGCCTGGGCGACAGAGGGAGACCCAATCCCAAAAAAAAAAAAAAAAAAAAAATCAAACAACAACAACAAGAAAACTGAATTTCCAATTAAAAAGCTCTAAATAACCAAATTAAAAAAACAGTTTAAAAAATTGTTTAGCTTTTGCTATTAAGCATAAAGCACAAAGAAGATACTTACAAACATAAAGCCACATATGAATACAGTAAATTTAATAAATAGTATGTCAAAATTTAGGTTTCTTGAAAACAATAACAAACAAGAAGCTAAAATAGTAAGAAAAATGTGAGAGGCACAATGATGCAATGTAAAATAGAAAGAGTTACAGGAGACTAATATCCAGAATTTACAAAGAACTCAAAAAACTGAACAACCAAAAGACTGTTGATCTTACTAAAAATTGGGTAAAGGACAAAAACAGACATTTTTCAAAGGAAGGCATACAAATGCTCCAGTACACTTCTGAAAAAATGTTCAACACCACTAATTACCAGAGAACTGCGTATTAAAACCACAAAGATATATCATCTTATACCAGTCAGCACGGCTATTATTAAAAAGACCAAAATAACAGATGTTGATGAAGATGTGGCAAAAGGGGAACACTGTTGATTGTAATGTAAATTAATAAAACCTGTATGATAAACAGAATGGAGATTTCTCAAAAAACTGAAAATAAATCTATCATTCACTACAGATGTTACTACTGAGTATCTATGCAATGAAATGAAATCATTCTATCAAAAACATATCTGTATTCACATGTTTATTACAACACTATTTAAAATAACAAAGGTATTAAATCAACCAAAGTGTTCATCAGCATGCTTGGTCAATGAGAATGTTGGATATATACACAACAGGATACTAATTGTCATAAAAAAGAATGAAATCATGTCTTTTGCAGCAACACAGATGAAACTGGGGGCTATTATCAGGTGAAATACATCAGACAAAAAAAAAGACTACATGTTCTCACTTGTAAGTGGGAGCAAAATAGTGTGTACACATGGACGTAGAATGTGGAGTGATCCACAATGGAGACTCAAAAGAGTGAGGGGGTGGAAAAGATGATGTGAAATCACTTAATGTATCCAATATACTGTATTTGAGTGATGGATACCCTAAAAGCCTTGACTTCACCACTACATGATCTATGAATGTAACAAAATTACACATATAACCCATAAATTTATGCAAATAAAAAATCCTTGACAGATCACTCTGGTGACAAGGCTGTGAAGACCAAGGCACTCTAATTTTTAAGGATAACGAAAACTAGAGAATAATTTTTTCTGATACGGTTAAATTTATGGAAACATCTAGCAAAATTAACTATCTTTTTACCTTTTATCCTAGGATTTCCACATCTAGAAATTTGCTCTGGAAATAGATACGCACAAGGTTATTTACTAAAACATTATCTGCAATTGCAAAATCTTGGGAACAATTTAATGCTAAAATATAAACAATTAGATTATCTCTTGTACTTCCATGACATGTAGTACCATAAAGCTAATGAAGAGGAATGTCTGCATGAATAAGAGTACTTTTGGAGTGCTGGAATTTCTATAGCTCCTTCAAAAGAGGGTCAATAACTGACACTTTTACTTTTTAATACATAGTAAACATTTTTCCATATAACATTTAATTATACATAAAAATATTTTATAAATATTAGATGTTTTTGACTTTCTAAAAAATTTGAGGTAACTTACTGGTGTCCTGTTGTCAAGCAACTGAGATATTACGGTATCCGCACAAATAAAAAAGATTAAAAACTTAGTATATCCTAGGATATATCCACATCTCTTACAAGACAGTACAGATGCAGGTCCTTCAGTGAGGAAACTACAAGCCATCAAGTGAGCCTCCTCTGGCACTGACTGCTTTGGGAAAGTCAGATTAAAACACTAGAGCAACCCTGATTCCTACAGTTGATCTCGCTCAGTCTCAAACGCATTACATCTTTTAACCCCACAGAACCATCCCTTGAAGACATCATTTTCCTTGTTATCTACATGATATAGATGAGGAAACTGAGGACAGAGGAAGACAATGACTTTAAATATAGAGAGAAGTCAATCAGAATTGAGCGTCAAGCTTTCTGCTCTATTTTCAATGCTTTTTCCAGTTCCCACATATTTCATTCACAGTAACAGTAATAGATAATAATAGATAATTTTTGGATTTAAGGCAGACTGACTATCCCAAAATTATCAGAGACTTACTTGATACTGTATTTTGATATTAGAATTGATAACTTAAAGTATCAAACCTGAAACTGTATTCTAACGAATTCCACTGGAGAATATGACCTGCACAGCAGAGAAAGAATTTCGTTTGAGTTACTTAAACTCAATTCAGTGGCGATTCATATTAACTATAGTTTCTCTCTTTTTATAATGTGGGGAGGGGGATTCACCAATGTTACTTTAAAAGGGCATTTGTCCTGTGTTTATTTGATTTACCAATTCAAGTATACTAAAACAAATGCAACAATCAATTATATTCCTGGGTGACATCAAATCTTGCCTGTATTTCCTAGGATGTGAGAAATGAACCCAGAATTACAAAATATACTCACCAGAGGAAAAATAAAATGCCAACATAATGATAAAACTGGCTTTGATCCACAATGAGAACTGAGCCATTTTGCCTCCTCAGTCACTCTTAAAGAAATATGGGGAGAAACATTCAGAATATTTATGACACAGGCCCTACAAAGCTTCAGTGAACACAATAAGATAGAGGGACTGCTCCCTGTACCCTCCTACTTGGGAGAACAGTCACAGCTCCTGAGATTCTATTTTCCTTTACTCTTTATTAGAGGGGAGAACAGTCACAGCTTCTGAGAGTCTATATTTATTTTCCCTTCATTAGAGAAGACTATTCCTTTTGCTCCTCTACCCTTAAAATCAACAACAAAAAATATACATTAACAAATACATGTGGAAAAATGCTTAGGATAACTTTTGTGTGGCATTTAGTACCCATATGCAATTTTGAGAGTTCAGTTTATCTTTTATAGAAGTTGGAACAGTTATTACTAGAAAGACAAGGTCTGGAAAAATCCTGACAGCAGTTCTACACATAAAAGCCACCATATCATATGCCCCAAATTACTCACCTCAAGAAGGAATGGTGCAAAAGAAAACTGTGACTGTCTTGTTCACTCTTGCCTTCTCATCTACCTCACTATATTGAGGAGAGATACGGCACAGAGAAATCAAGTGTCCTGGCAGGTTCTGGGAACTTACTTCATACAGATATTATCAAAGCAATACCTAAAGCAGAAAGTCGTGGCATGGACAATTTCATCTGATGGACACAAACAAATAAGAAGGAAAGAAAATGATACGCCTATTTATTGATCCTGAAACAGATAAAATCTGCAAAATCTTTCCCAGCATGGGAGCAATGTAGTCAAGAAAACTAAGGTAAGAAAAGTAGAATTTCAAGAATTACAATTTATAAATATGAGTAGAACCTCAAGTTTTAAAATAGACATAGATTTATAAAAAGCATCTGGGAACTGTTTCGAAAATATCAGTGCCTAATTTCATTTCCCAATACTGTAACTCAATTTTCTACATTAGATTCTAGTCATTGATACTTTTTATATGTTTCCAACGTGATAGCAATATGCAGATTCAGTTTGAGGTTACTGAGCTAAGGCTATAGAATAATCACTGGAACTCAATTACATCAGTCTTTATATTTCTCCATACTAGAGTTTTTTAATTGAATGGAAATGTATAATTCAACCTTATCTGTGGCTAGTTTATTCACATAATACTTATCTATTTGTAATTTTTAAAATAATTTCAACTTATATTTTAGAGTCATGGAGTACTTGTTTGTTCCATGGATATATTGCATGATACTGATTTTTGAGGTACTTATGATTCTGTCACACACTTAGTGAACATAGTATGCAATAGGTAGGTTTTCAGCCCACATCCCCCTTCTCCTCTCCCTGTAGTAGCCACCATGTCCATTTTTCCCATTTTTATGTCCATGTGTACTCAATGTTTATCTCCCACTTATAACTGATGTCATGTGGTATTTTGTTTTTATCCCTGTCTTAATTCACTTAGAATAATGGTCTACAGTTGCATCCATGTTGCTGCAAAAAACAAAAAACAAAGAATAAAACATTATTTTGCTCTTTTTATGGCTTCACAGTATTTCATGATGTATATCTACCATAGTTTCTTTATCCAATCCACTATGGATGACACCTAGGTTAATTCCATATCTTTGCTATTGTGAATAGTGCTACAATGAACATACAAGTGCATGTTGGTGAAAAGAACATGATTTCATTCATTTGTATCGCTCTGTAGTATTCCATGGTGTATATCTACTACATTTCCTTTATCCACTCCACTGTTGATGGACATCTAAGTTAATTCCATGCCTTTGCTACTGTGAATAGTGCTGCAATAAATGCACGAGTGCATATGTCTTTTTGGTAGAACAATTTATTTTCCTTTGGGTATATACTCAGTAATGGGATTGCTGGGTCAAATAGTACGCTGTTTTGTATTATTTAGAAATTTCCAAACGGCTTTCCACAATGGCTGAATTAATTTACATTCCCACCAAAAGTGTGTAAGTATACCCTTTTCTTGATAGTCTCACCAGAATGTATTTTTGGATTTTGTAATAGTAGCCATTCTAACTGGCGTGAGATGGTATCTTTTTATTGTCTTAATTTAATGTAACTTAATTTAGGAGAGCTAAATAATTAAACATGAGGCCAAAGTACATAAGAAAGCGGCAGCCCTTTATTGCAAATATACACACACTCTCAGGCGAGTTTGCCTGGTCCTCAGGTGTGGGGGGCCAGGGAAGTGGCCCCGGAGCTCTCGGGTGAGGTTCCCCGGTTCACGAATGCAGGGGCCGAAGAAATCAGGCCGGCTCTTGCCGGCAGCGGACTTTTATGCATTGGTACTGGAAGGGGGAGGGCAGTGAGTGGGGATAAGGGCGTGTCGGGGGGCGTTCCGTAGGTGCCGCCAGGTAAGTCTGGGTCTCTTGGGATTGAGGTCACCTGGCGCATGCTCGGTTGATCTGCATCTTCCTGGGCACGGGCTGCATTTTCCCCTGCACGGGTAAGTTGGTGATGAAGAACCCGGAAACAACAGGAACTGCTCCATCTTGTTCACCTTCCTCCATTTTGTACCTTCTCCCTCACCCAAACAATTATCTTTTAGATTTACGTTTCTATGATGATTAATCCAGCCCTGGAAACTCTGCTCTGTAACTCAGCCAAAGGATCTTCCAAATCAGATTTACTGTTCATCAACACCATGCTATAGGAAATATGGTCCATGGTTCTCCAGGGCATAGACCCCTAGCAAGTCTTCCCACACTGCTGGGGTATCCTCTTTGGGCCTTCCTCCATATAGATATACTGTGTTCTGAACATTTGCTAGTGTTGAGGGAACTCTGGATTTAAGGCACTAATATGTGCTGAAAATGAGGCAGTGACATAGAAAAAACAATTAACAGGTATACTACAAAACTATCTTGAAGCAAACATATCCAACAAGAAACTAAAGAAGCCAGACAGAGAAGACTGGAATAAATAACTAATACTTCAAGACAAAAACATGGGTGTCCGTCCACAAGAAAGAATAGCAAACAGAGAACAATGATCTCCCATATGAATCACACAAGGAGCTAGTGATTAACCCTAATGAAACAATGATAGGTAAGCTCTCTGATCAATAATTCAAAAGAGAATTTTCAAGAAAACTAAGTGATCTCCCAAATTGTACAGAAAACCTACTCAGAAATTTATAAGGGAAATTTTACAAAGAGATTGAAATAATTCAAAAACTGCAACAAAAATCATAGAACTGAAATGTATTTTCTGAACTGAAAAATTAGTGGACTCTCTCAATATCAGAATGCATCAAGCAGAGGAAGGAATCAGTGAGCTCAAAGACAAGATATTTGAAAACACACATTCCTGAAAGAGGAGGGAAAGGAAACAACTTGGAAAATATAAATGAAGATATAGTTCATGAAAATTCCCTAGTCTCACTAGAGAGGTTGACCTGTAAATGCAGGAAATTCAGAGAACCTCTACAAGATATTATACAAGAAGACCATCCCCAAGAGACATAGTCATCAATTCTCCAAGGTTAATGTGAAAGAAAGAGTCATAAAGACAGCTAGAGAAAAGGGGCATGTCACTAACAAAGGGAACCTATTCAGGCTAACAGCAGGACTTCCAGCAGATACCTTACAAGCTAGAGGAGATTAGGGGCCTATTTTTAGCATCTTTAAGGAAAAGAAATTCCAACAAAGAATTTCATATCCCACCAAACAAAACTTCATAAGTAAATAAGAAATCTTTTTTTTTTTCAGATAAGCAATTACTAAATGAATTTATTGCCACCAAATCTGCCTTACAAAAGATTCTTAAGGGAGTTCTAAACATTAAAAGAAGGAACTGAAATGGCTCCGTTTTTTGGGAAAGCACCCAAGTTTCTTTGTCTGGCACAGAGAAAATTAGCAACACAGAAACACATGTGGAGTGGATTAAGGAACGGAAACTCTAATAGGCAAAAAAGAAGAGAACAGCTCTCCCATACAGAGGGAGGAGGGCTGAGAATGGAATAACCCCGCTTACAGTGGAAAGTTTTTGGTTATATTGGGAGGCTCAAGGAGGTGATGTCTGATTTGCGTAGGGCCCAGGTGTGTCATTCACATAGCCCGCAAAAAGACTGGCCCTCCTACCCTGACCTTTTATTATGCAAATGTGGCTTCTGCCTGGCTGTCTCCACGATACCTGCACAAGTGGCTTCTACCTGGTGGCCAGCCGCTGTGACACCGGCACACATGGTTTCTACCTTGCCAGTCACCATGATACCTGCACACATGCCTCTACCTGGCCAGATGCCATGATACCCATCCACGTGGTAACAAATCAAAGACAGCAGGAACTTTAATATTGGGTGGACCTGGATTTTAGCCACCTGTATTTACATATGCAAGCCTGTGTGGCTTGCATATCAACGCTTGCAGATCTGGTATTTCAGGCTGCTTTCTGTTAGAAAAAATGTTTTAGGGGCTGCTTTTTTATTAAAAGAAAAAGTCTTACTGGGGACTCTTTTACCCTTTCTAGCGGCCTTAAAATAATTTCTTAATAACTCCTATAATAGAATGATACCTGACATCACAAATACATACTTAAGTACATAGGCCACTGACACTATAAAGCAACCACACAATTAAGTCTACACAACAACTAGCTAACAACATAATGGCAGGATCAAATCCTCCCTAGTCCTTATAAATGTATTAGCACATGAAATGCAGATTGTATAATCAGTTAAATCTGGACATTATCAAAAGTTTATTTGTTTTCAGTGAATAATACAAATAAGCTGCTATAGGGCTTTAATGTGACCCTAGAGAACAGGTTGAAAATTACTAGCCGGTACATTTTATAAGAAATAATTATGAAGCTTTGGCATACTTTGATACATACTAAAAGGTAACTGAAAACCTAAAAACCATAGGGATTTAAGGTTCCTATACCAATTAATGTACTACCAGACCCGACACTTAAACTTTGGATTATCAAATAAACATATAAAGGCCACCAAAAAGAGACAACAAATGTGCAAACAAAGGAATAAAACAAACAGAAACCAGAGGTCATTTTGTGACACAATGCAAATCATTCCCAGGTAATTTCAGAAAAAGAAAATAAAGGTAACAGATATAAATCCAACTCTTTTTGGGAACCAAGATTTTAATAAGGTTCTATAATTTATCTGCATTGTTAAATACATCTTTTCAGAATAGATACGTTCATAAGGGCAAAAATCTGGCCTTGTAACTGTCAAGAATGGGCTTTGAAATCTGAAAAAATTCTTCAAGATATGGGACAAATGCATTTTAAATGTGAGATCAACTCCCAAGGTACCACATTTTTAGATGATTGAGTATTTAATACCTCTAATTTATTTGCTGACATTGTCTCTTGTCAGGACCATTGATTTTCACAGGTTCATTATTTCATTGTTCACAAAATTATATTTTACTACATGTCTGCTACGTTAAAAATCAGCATTCTAGGTACTTGAAATAGCACAGATACATCTATTCAAGGAATATTTCCAAAACAATAAACAGCATTGTGTCCCAAATTTAGCAGGAAGCCACTTCTCATCCCAGTTTGAGGTGAATTTTAAATATTGTTAAAATTATATTTACATATACATTTTTATTCACTATACTCTTATATTCCTCACTTTATCTTTGAAAGACTTGTTCTTCAAAATTTTCTATGTGAGTGAGCTCCCCAAAAACCTTGCTAGATGTGCATACAGTAAAAAAGGCTGCTTACAGATAAATAGAACTTAAAGTTTTAGAGAAAACTGACTGCTGTAAATAGTGTGTTTTAACTCCACATCGTAGTTCATTTTGATCAAAATAGATATATCTATTTTGAATAAACTTGTTAATTTTGTAATCGAGTAAAATTTTACCTCCTATTTTCTTATTTTTTGTATTACTGAATTCTTGATTTTGAGGCTTTAAGTGCTTCAATTTGTAGGCTACATTTATTGGTTTTCTTCCTTGTGCTTTTTTTTTATAATATGGGAATTATGAAAAAATTGCTAAACATTTTATATATATTATTTACACTATCTTCCTCGGTCTCATTTATAGCTCTAAGCTTTGAATTTTTCTGATATCAGTGTTGTCACACTTATTTTCTCTTTTTTATATTTGCATAATTTTGCATTTTTAAAGTTCTTGTGCTTCAGCTTTTCTCTATTGTTTTAAGTATGTGTCAGGCACATTGTGAAAAACTTTTTCTCAAGTTGCAAATCACTTGTTTGAACTGTGAAATTTAATCCATTTACTGTTATTGTGTTAATTATATTTTGAACTTATTGTAAATATCTTTAAAGTAGAGAAATAAAGAAAATTAAATCTATTGTGTAATAAACTTGCTGTTTAGAGTTGGGATGAAGTAGACCCAAGTAGCCCCCCGGAAATAAGAGTTAAGAAAGTGTATTAACTGCCTCTCTGTGAAACATTAACTGTATCTCTCCTCCACATATTTTGTAAACTCTGTAAGATCCTGTTTTTCCACTGGGCAGCTGCATGGTCATAGGGCAGATAAACACAAGCTGCAAAACTTGCTTTTCCCAAGATGTAAGACATGTCACAAAATGATTAACTGACTTTGTTCTCGATTCTGTAAGCCTGCTTCCTGTTTCACATTTTTCCCACCCCAAGATGCATAAAAGACACTTGCTTTCTTTGTTTGATGCTCAGGCTTTCTGGATGTAAGTCCACTGAGCTGGTGTACACCTTAAATAAACCCTCCTGAACCCCTCTCAGTCCCTCTGGTTCTCTGATTTTCTCACTACATCTTAGTTTATTGTTTTGCTCTGTAGTGCTTTCTCATGATTGTCTTTATTACAGTATTTTTTAAAATCAAAATAAAAAGTACAGTTCTGAGAATTTATTTCTTGAAGCATTCAAAGAAAATTAGTTTTTACATATTTATTTAACACTGGTTTAAGTTAGTTTGTGGAGAACTTTGATTAGGTGAGAAAAATTCACTTTTTCACAATGTCATTCAAACATTAATTGCGTAAAAATGACTGCACTCTAAATGTTTTACCTAATTCAGCTATTTTGCATGAAATTAATGTCTTTTATCCCATTTTATTACTGAGGGGAGCAAAAATCACTTGTTGACCATCAAGTAGACCACATGGAAACAAAAGGTCCTTATTTGAAGAATTTAGAAGTAATTAGACTTCCTCATTTTCTACAGTCTGCACTTGGTTCCAGGCCTCTTATCAACTTAAAATTTATAAATAACTAGAATTTCTATACATCTCCAGAACGCATGCATACTGAAACTCATTGTGCAACCCTTGCTGACATTAAGGCATCAAAATGTCTGCAAATGTAATCACTTATCATGCAAAGTGCCCTTCAGCTCCTGCTTTCAGGTCCATAAATGTTCCTAAGGAAAATACACCACTGTGTGCTCAGTCCTGTCTTGCTGAGCACTCCACTGCATTCTTCTGCAGCATTCTTTCTTCCTAATAAAACTTTCCTTTTTCAAACCTACAGTGTTGTCGATAAATTATTCTTGCTAACCTGTGAGTTGACCATTTTCCAATGCCAGGGCTCTAACACCTTGCCTGGCAATTACAAATATAAATATAACCTTTACATAAGAAGCAATAGTATGCTTTCACTTTCTTTTTGATTAGAGGGAAACTGGCAGATTAATTGGTTTATATAATCTCTTAGATGTAACATTTATGTTCACCTGTAATCCCAGCTACTTCAGCAGCTGAGGAAGGAGAATCACTTGAACTTGTGAGGTAGAGGTTGCAGTGAGCCGAGATTGCACCACTGCGCTCTAGCCTGGCCAAAAAAGTGAGACTCCATCTCAAAAAACAAACAAACACACAAACAAAAAACAAACAGATATGCAATATGAACAGGAACATCAGATAAATATAACATCCATTTTTTTCATTGCCAGGAGAATAGTTCAAATCTCCCACTAAGAAGGGGAATAAAAAGAGCCTATTGCACACAGGTTAGCAAGGTTTGGTAAGATTACTATCTCTAAATTTTGAACTTTGAAGCAGTGGTAGTCTGCATCTGAACAAAGATTATAGTAATGAGTACAGCACAATGACATACAATCATGTGGAGGACAAAATATTCTGAATAGATTGTGCCTGGAGGGGGCCGGGTGAATAATCCAAGCCACCAAGTTCTAAGTAGAAATGGAGCCAAAACACTGCAATGTGAGCAGGAGGTGGTCTATAGCTCCTTTCTCGTTGACCCCATGCTTGACGATGCTTCAAAGACTGATGGGACAATAATTCCAGATCCAAGGGAAGCTTAAAATTTTAAGATCAGAATTCTCTCAAGGAAGTGTGTAATGAAAGAAACAGTATGTGATAGAACTAGCCTGTTTGATTTTGACAAATACCACCTATGTCAGGGTGCTGGCCCACGACTTTCATGGCATTAATCATCAGTCTAGCTAAGTGTCTGTTAACTACCTTGGGCATCCAAAGAGAAAATCAAATAGACCTTTGGAGGCAGAGGCAGGAGCTAATATTTGACACAATTCCCTGCCTCTCTTTGCCTGTTCTACTGAATCAGATTCTCCACTGGAGGAACCAAGGAGTCAGAAGTTTTTCATAGAATACTTTGTGGTTTTTAATTAGAAAAGTGTTGACTTTCCAAGGTCTTTGGAAAGAAAGGAAAAAATAAAGGGGTGGTGTTGGCAGGGTTTAATGTTTCAATTTGTAGGTGAGATGTGGCCATACTAAAGTGGATATATTTTTCCAAACAGGTTTTTTGATGAAACAGCCTGAGAAGTCTGACTTGACAGAGTTTAATGATTCAAGGGATAAACTGAAAAGCACAGATTAATGTTGTTAAAACTGGGCCAGGGGGTTTATGTACCACTGTCATCATTTGTGTGCCACTGATACCTTTTTCATATAGTGCAAAAGAAATCAGGCAAAATTAGAATATGTATAAGGCACTACACTTTGAAATTGTACAACGTGGTGATAATTAAAACAATTAACTCATGGAGATATAGAGAAAGGTGGTTTTACTCTGTGAAATATGGAGTATATAGAGTAGAGGGTACAAAAGGTAGACAGGAAGTGGAGATAGTGGGGATGATTAAGGTAGAAAAAGTAGTTAGAAAGAATGAATATGGCCTTATATTTGACAGTACAACAGTGCAACTATAGTTAATAATAATTTAGTTATACATTTAAAAACTATTAAGAGTATAATTGAATTGTTTGCTAAACAAAGGTTAAAAACTTGAGGTGATGGGTATCCATGACATAGATTATTACACATTGTATGCCTGTATCAAAGTAGTTCATTAGGCCGGGCGCGGTGGCTCATTCCTGTAATCCCAGCACTTTGGGAGGCCGAGGTGGGTGGATCTCGAGGTCAGGAGATCGAGACCATCCTGGCTAACACGGTGAAACCCCGTCTCTAATAAAAATACAAAAAATTAGCCAGGCATGGTGGCGGGCACCTGTAGTCCCAGCTACTGGGGAGGTTGAGGCAGGAGAATGGCATGAACTCGGGAGGTGGAGCTTGCAGTGAGCCGAGATTGCGCCATTGTACTCCAGCCTGGGCAACAAAGTGAGACTCTGTCTCAAAAACAAAAATAAAAACAAAAGCACACAAAAAAACAAAGTATTTCGTGTACCTCATACATACATACACCTGTTATGTTCCCACAAAAATTAAAAATTAAAAAAAATAAAGTGACATCAGTCTAAGAAATCTTGTATTATGTTGAGTTTCTTCTTTGTAAATCAGTGATTTTCCAGTGTTAGATTTACAGAATAAATCCTATCATATACATATACAAGGCACAACTATATTATTCTTCTGCCCAAAATAATTTTTCTGATTTGAAAAGAAGCCGCCACAAATGTGAAAAGCCTCTAATATGAATATATATGGTAACTGTGCCTAAGGATCATTTAAAGATATGTTTATAGCTCAGCAAGGGCTTGGCCCAGAAACGAAAATTATTCTTGCCCTGCCCTCCCCAACCAGTTCCATACAATTTAGCTTAGTGAAATAAAATTAAAAAAAAAAAAATAGTTCTACTGTCACAATCTGTCAAAAGCTTGACCCAGATCATTCCCCCCACTTGGGTTACAGAGAACATCTCCCAGGAAGGAACGAGAGCCTTTTGTGATGTTCAAGGAATCGAGTTTCTTTCCATGTAAAACATGTGTCTACCTTCTAGAAAAAGTTCTACAATATAGGGGTGTACACATTTCTTAAGAAAAATAGGAATATTAAAAAGTTGGCAGGACTCATAATCAGCATTATAAGTTAAAAACTAGTATCAGAATTTACAAGAACTATGGCATTTTTGAAGTAATGATGCAGGTTTTCATTGATAAATATGTAATATCTAATTGAAATAAAAATAAATATATATTAAAGTAAGAAAATTGAATGATTTTCACACTTGCAGATGTCATTGTCATATAATAGTTGTACATATTTAAGGGGTACAACTTGAAGTCTGACATGCCTATTCATTGTGAAATGGTCCCGCAATCAACTTAAATAGCATATCTGTTATCTAACCATAATTGCCATTCCACGTACGTGCTTGTGGTCAAATTTAATTTGACTTACTCTCTTAGCAAATTGCAAGTATACAATACAGTATTGTTACCTATCATGCTATACATTAGATCTGTAGAAATTACTTATCTTCCATAACTAGAACTTGGTACCATTTGACCAGCATCAGAGGGGTATGTAAGTCTTCCCTCCCTCTTTTCTTTCATCTGCTCATGTCCTGAAAATACAAAATTTGAGCTTTATGCATTAAGTTTGACAAATATATACATATGTATTATATATATTTATATATAATATACATGTATTATATATCTATATAAGATATATATATATATATATATTAGTTTGGGTCCCTCCAGAAGGAGATTCTGTGGCAAATGTTTGAGTATAAAGTGGTTTGTTTGGTAGGCAAATCCAAACAAATCAGTAGGAGACTAGGGGAATAAGACAGGAAAGTGAACAGAGTCAATGAACAGGGTGTTATCAAGCAGGTTATGACTGTGGGAACATAGATCCTTCTCCCATAGTGGGATTCTAGAGGTAGTATGAAGGATAAGCTCATTAGCATAGAAATACAGACACTAGCAGTTGGAAGTGGTCAGAGGAACTGATACGAAAGACCCAAAAGGACCTGAGCAGAGCACTGACAGCACTGCAACATCATAGTGAAGATATGAAGACTTGGAAGCTGAGGAACAATGATTAGAAACATAAATTTGGGATACATTGAAATAGAAGAAGAATAAAAATTCATGAGAGTAGATGAGATCAATTAGAGAACTAGAGAAGAGAAAAGAACAGTACACTCAGTACTAGCACAGATATAACAACAAAGAAAAATCAATAAAAGGTTCTGATAAGGAGAAAGAAATGATATATGAGAAAAACCAAGAGAATTTGATATCATGGGAGCAAAGTTTTCTAAAGAGTATCAAGAAGAGAATAATAAACCATATCAAAAGCTGCTGGAAGATAACAAAACTGATAAATGAGAATCCTCTCTTATCTTTAAAAATATAGACGTCATTACTGACCGCAATAAGAGTCTGCAGAATGATACATGTGAAAACCTGATTAGAATGTGATTAGGAGAAAATGAGCTGAAGAGAAATAATCCACCTTTCCAATGTAATTGAGTCCATTGGTAATTACACAACAATGGACAAGTTTTCCAGTAGACACATGTCCTCATCAACATTTGGTATTACCAGAAAAATTCTAGCCACTTTAATGAAGGTTTAGTGATATTTTACTGTGGTTTCTGTGGTTTAATTTTTATTTCTCTGTAGCCAATGATGTTGGATCTCCTGATGCAATGCAGTATGATAGAAGCTACCTGTTGAAGACTGAACAACTTCTATCAAATTATTTCTCTGAATAATCGTCCTATGGAGAAACCCACTTCCCCAAAATTTGGAACCACTTTGGATTGTTTATGTGAGCAAGAATGTATGTCTATTGTGTATCCTGAGCCATCGTACATGTTTAGGATTATTTGTTACCTGAATTTGCTTGCATTAATAAGAGACATTTTCATTGTCATAATCGTTGAATAGTGTCTAATTTTCATCAAAATGTCCATTTTAACTAAGGTAATAATTAGACATTAATTTTTAAGCCTATGGATAATACATTTATTATTCACTATTAATTTCAACTATTTCCACATGTATTTCAGACTACATAGTCTTTAATTCCTTAGAATTTATTGAGGCTGCCTATATGACCTAAACATGGCCTATTTTTTAAATAAATTTTCTCTGTGTGCTATAGAGAACATTTACTCTGGTTATTTGATTTAAATTTCTGCATTTATCTAAGAGCTCAAGCTAATTATATTTATGTACAACTCATGTTTGCTTTTGGCAATAATTATTTTCATTGGTTTCTAGTGTTCTGATCTTTGTGTTTCTTTCGAAGTAATAGTGCTTCTTAGCAGCCTAAGTGATTTGGTGTAGAAGTCCATGTTCCAATAATTCTGACAAATAATATAGACCAAGGAAGGGCTCAAGTCCAGGCTCTCATCTGTGTTCTTCCTGGTAACTGTGAGATGTGAATATAAGTCCAAACGCAGAGAGGCCTGGAGAGAACCTAGACAGAGAGACCTAGACAGAAATTCAGTTGTCTGCTTCATATGCTATCCTAAGTCTGGGACCTCCTCAGGTCAAAGGTCAGTTGCAAAGCATTGTGAATGCTTGCAATTTAGCCTTAATTCTTACGCAAATACAATGGTGGTAATAATAATTACCTTGGGAGTTTAGAGGGCAAGAAGTTGGAAGAGGGAGTAACCAAGAGAAAATTATCAGCTTACTCCTATTTACATCAATTCCACGCCAAAGCAGGACTTTTGCACTAACATATTGTTTGCAGACACTACTGGCCTGAGCTGTTGCTGCTGATATCCATGGCCTAGAAGAAGAAGATGTCTGCAGTCATTGAGTATATTATTAACCTTCATATTAGGAAGTGTTTGTCAAATATAGGCTCCCTCAGTCTCTTGGGTGGCATCATGACCTGGAGCACCTGCAACCTGATTGCTGCCCATGCCAGGATCTCTTTACCTCAGCATGTCTTATAAATATTATTTCTTGTGTGGGCCATGATATGAAAAAACTTGGGCCGGGCATGGTGGCTCATGCCTGTAATCCCAGCACTTTGGGAGGCTGAGGCGGTGTGGATCATGAGGTCAGGAGATCAAGACCATCCTGGCTAACACGGTGAAACCTCGTCTCTACTAAAAATACAAAAACAAACAAACAAACAACAACAACAACAACAACAACAAATTAGCCCGGCGTGGTGATGGGAGCCTGTAGTCCCAGCTACTTGAGAAGCTGAGGCAGGAGAACGGCGTGAACCCAGGAGGCCGAGCTTGCAGTGAGCAGAGATTGCCCCACTGCACTCCAACCTGGGGGACAGAGTGAGACTCCGTCTCAAGAAAAAAAAAAAGAAAAAGCTTGTGAAAAACTGTTCTCTATGTGTGTTCTGACTGAGTTGCTGAGAAGGAGAATTTCCTCAAGTTTTACTTATTGATAATACAGTAAAATGATGGTGGCATCCCATTGTTTGCAGTTCCAGCTTGCATTCCTTTCTTTTCCATCACCACTGCCTGAAGATCTCTGTCACTCACTACCTCTGTTCAGTCAGCTGCAGTCTGGCTCCTGGGTACTCTGATGTGGAATGTAGCAGATCCTTTCAGCTCTCCCTTCAAAATTTGTCAAGAAGCAAGTTCCTTATTTCCATCCTTCCCAACATCTGGACACATGTCTCTTGAAACACTGCAATACAGTCTCCTAACTGCTCTTCTGAATTTCATCTTTGCTCTCTGTATTTATTTTCAACATAGCATTGAGAGAAATGCCTTTAATACTCACTCCCTTTTTCAAATTATGCAATAATTTCTAAGTTCCTTCAACATAAAAGTCGAAGCCTCGACAAGTCTGTAAATATTTGCATAGTTAGCCACCCTCCCTTCTCACTTCTGCTTCATTGTTGTCGGGAATAGTCTAATGTGAAAATGATTCTTGCTCTTTGAAGATGATCTGAACTCTTATCCTACCATTCTGTCCTTTGTCCCTCTTCACCAACCATAGGGGTCTCCTTGTTCCCTAACTAACCACCCACATTTTAGCATCAAGGTCTTTGAACCGACCCTTCACTCTGTTCAACTATAACATTTTAAATAATTAATGGCTACATTGACCTCACATTTAAAATTGCATCATCTCTCCAGCTTCTCAACTTCCCTTTCTAATGAAAAAATCTAAAATGCCCACACATGGCCCCAGAAGGGTAACAAAGGAGAAGTGTTTGCTGTTTTTGAAGTCATCTCATCAAGATGGGTGCAGGACTACCCTCATATTTTATTAACACCATCCACCAGTGGCAGCCACATTCCTTTGGACTACAGTTAAAGGTAAGCAGCACATTGGTTAGAACATCAAGATGTCTTGGCCTGTGCTTCTTTTTATGAGCGTTTTCTTCATATCCAGTTGCCTTTCTACTTCTCTAACAATAAATAATGCTTAGAGAGTAGCAATCATTTTACTTTTGATATTATATGATGACATGTGCAAAATGCAGACAATAAACATAAAAAGAGTAATTCAAAATCCATTAAAAATTATACATAATCTCAAGAATGAACAATCATTGTTAACAATTTGGAATTTATCTTCATATTTTTGCATGTAATTGTATACAAAATTGTTTATACACATTTTTATCTTGTCTTTTATTTATTATAAATTATATGAAATTTAAATCATTCTATAAGGTGTAAATTTATTAGTTACAAAGCATATAGTGAATTAGTTCCATGTCTAAATAATTTTTTAAAACATTCCTTATAATTGATATTTATTTATTTTTTTTCATAGAGAAACTAAAATCCAACCAACTCTCTATAGGGTGATTTCCATTTTGCAGTATCTCCAAAATTTCTATTATGAGTATATTTATATTGATTGACATGACTTTATGATGACTACCTGGAGTACAAATTCATGCACTTATACCAGAAGTTTCACCAACTTCAAAAATTCACAATGTTAATTTTTATATTTTACCATTTTCTTTCAAGCATGAATTAGATGTACATTAACAAGTGCCTCATCTCCTAGCTGATTGCCTTTCTACTTCCTAGTAAACCAAAAAGCTTTATAACCTGTTCTCTGGAAACAGCTTTGGGAGTCCAGTTCAAATTTCATCTACCGTTGGAAAATCTGTTCTCATGGTCTACATTTTCTATTACACATTTTATTTGTTTTAAATATGAGACTAATAATGCTAACTTCATAGGTTTGTCATAATTGTTAGAAAGAAGCATTAAAACTTTGCACGCTTAAGTTGAGTGAGGTCCATATTTGACACTCTAAAGCTACCAGTGATTTTTAGCATGAAATATTCCAGAAAATAGAAGGAAATATCAGAGACTATGTACCTTAAAGATAATAGACTTCATTAAATTATTCCAGATATGCACTGAACTAATAAACAGGCCAACTACCAAACACATTAGCACAAAGCCTCAGGAGTTTATGTGAAAGGAAATAGGATACAGACTTTTTGTAAAATGTAGTTTAAAAGCCCGATTTCCAAAAAAAAAAAAAAGAGAGAGAAATACAAGACACTGGAAAGTATGCCCCACATACATGGGAACAGGGAGGGAAATAGGCAAATAACATTGCCTTTGATGGGGCTAAGATGTTGGACCTAATACACTAGAAAATCAAAGCAGCTCTTAGAAGTATAATTAAAGACCTGAAGAAACCAAGTTGAAAGAAGTAAAGTGCATTATGATGAGTTTCTTACCAAAAAGTGAATAACATTAAAATTTAAAGCTTATTTATGAAAAAAGAATGAATGAATAAATAAATGAGAAAGATACAATAATGGAAAATTAAAAATTCACTATGCCATCAACAAAATACTTGACATAGCAGAAAAAAGAATCGGTGCATTGAGTTTAGGTAAAGAAGAACAAATATGAAGAGGAAAAATACAATGTGTAAGTTGCACAGAGCCTCAACAAGTATGGGACACCATTGCATCCACCAATACATGCATAATAGGAGTAGCAGAATGAGAGAAAGAGAAAAGAACAGAAATACATTATCAAAAACATAATGGCTTTCTTTACTCAAACGTATATTTTATAATTAATTTCTAAGACAAAGTGATAGTCTATTGTGTTTCTTTCACAATTTCCCTATTGTTAAGCATTTATTTTATGCTTTTAAATATGAAAATTGCACTTATTTAGTGTATGCAATTTGATGACTTTGGACATGTGCATCTACCTAAGATCACCACACTCAAGATGATGAACATATGCATGACTTCCAAATGTTTTCTTGTGATTCTTTGGCTTTTTTTTTTTATTGTTGTTGTAAGTTTGTTTAGTTCATTTTGGGTTTGTTGTTGTTGTTATTCTTGATCACAAGAACACTTAAGATCTATTCTCTTAACAAATTTTTAAGTGCACAACACCATATTGTTATCTATAAGCATTATGTTGTTCAGCACATATCCAGAGCTTGTTCATCTTGTATAAGTGTACCTTTATACCCATTAAGCAACAACACTTCATCTACAATCTTCTGGATGTTGACAATCTTTTTTCTGCCTCTACAAATGTTACTATTTTAGGTTTCTCTTATAAGTGGAAATATGCAGCACTTGTCTTGTGACTGGCTTATTTTACTTAGCATGATATCCTCCTCGTCCTTCCACATTATCATAAAGGGTAGGATTTTTTTAAGGCCACCTGAATTGTATTCCAGTATGTGTATGTACCACATTTTCTTTATCTGTTTGTCTGTCAATAAACACTGGAGTTTTCTCCATATCTTGAAATAATTGCTGAAAATTTCTCAAATCTGGTTTTAAAACCATTCTTCTACACATTAAGGAAGCTGAACAAACTCTAATTAGGGTAAACTAAAAATAATCCAGACACATCTTAATCAAATATTTGACAACCAAAGGGTAAAAAGGAGTATACTAATATAGCAAGAGAAAATGACTCATTATATAAAAAGGAACAAACATATAATTATCAGCTAATCTCCCCTCAGAAAATATGAAGGTCAAAGGCAGTGGTATGAATTATTTCCAATACTGAAAGGAAGAAAAAACTGTCAATCAAGAAACCTACATCCTGCATAACCATCTTTCCAAAATGAGGGCAATATAAAGATATTTTTAGAAAGGTATACTGGACAGTTTCTTGGTAGAAGACTTTGGTCTCACCTTACAAGAAACACTAAGAGCAGTTCTTCTAGATAAAAGCAAATGGCACGAGGCAGTAATTTGTAACCACATAAAAAGTGAAGAGTGAAATCAACTTCTGACATGACAGATGGGGATCTCCACTGACACTCACTTCAGAGAAACTAATGTAAATTATTTTTTAAAACTTAACAACTCTGGAAATGGTTTTAAGGGCAAAGAGCAAATGAAGAAACATCTATTTAAAACTTTGTAAAAAAACAAACAAGGCAAGTCTGCTGTACTTGAAATTGTATGCTCCCTTTCTCCCCTTGCCAGATTAACAAGGTGGACTCTCCAGTCCAGACTACTTTAGCCAAGAACACAGTCTCCATCCCCCTGTGGCACCCAATGAGAGGATCTTCTTCTCAGGAAAAGTGGGACTTTAACATTTCTCATGCCTGTTGCTGAGGCTAAGTCCTGGGTGGTTGAGTGCATACTGATAGTAGGATTTTTCTTCTTCTGCCTGTTTTCGGAGCTCCCAGGGAAAGTAAGATTAGGGTGCCAGAATGACTACCGTGCTCTAACAGAAAATAAAGCAGAACCAGAATCAGGGCTTACAGTGTATCTTTCATGCAATACTTTTTTACTTGCCAAAGGTCACAATGCCTACTTTTCTGATCCAGGAGCAGAGTGTTCTCACACAAGAAACTTGTTTCTATTGACAGATGTGCTCATGGCTCTTCTCCGACCTGTGTTCAGTTTATGCCTGCTTGACCATTGCTCACCTGCTAGGGGTCTGATGTGTGTTCTCTGGCATTCGGGAAAAGCAGCCTGGAACTCCCCCTAGCACTTCAGAAAGATGGCACAAATTTAATATACTAGCAGAACAGGAAAGAAGTTCAAAGATAAATTACTTATAGACTCTAGGCAAGGAGGGAACAATGAGTCTCGAGGGCAATCTTTCATTCTTACATCACAACAAGCCAGAATCAAGAATAAGGTGGAGAGAGAGGAGCATGTAACAACTAGCAGTATATAAAAAGCAAAAGAGTGTGGGTCACTGTACATTCACAAGCAAGTGCCTGAATGTTTTGATTAAAAGAAGTGGCAGGAAAGCAAGGAGCACAGTCTGCTAGGCCTGAGCGATGCCCCTAAGTTCCTATCACCAGCTTGACCCATTTGTGAGGGGTTGGGGTCTGAAAACTGTGTCAACGGTAACTAAGTCCTGCTTCTGGTGGGAAGTTAAACTTATATTCAGAATGAATGACAAGACAACATAAAATTATAACAATTTACTACACACCCAACTCCTAGTTATGAAATGGAAGCTCTACCTTGAGTGTGGCATACTGACAATATTACATTCCTGTAGCCCTTCAATGAGAAGTAGGCCATTGTCCCCATGCCCAGCTCCCAGGCCCTGACTGGGAATTTCTGCCTTAGAGGACAAGCAGGCCTTAAAACAGATAACTCCTGATTTCTTCCACAAGGAATGGACTTTATTTACAACAGAATGTGGATAAGTTGAAACCTAAGAGTCCCCTTAAAAACAGTGAAGGTTGTGAAGCGAATTAGAAGATTCATGGATCAAATACAGATATAGCCTAGATTGAAGGTCAGCCAGCTTCCAGGAGGGTACTCCAAAATAATATGATTGAGAGTGTTCTCTTGCGGCAAGAACAAACATCAAACACTGACCTCACAAACTATTCGACTCACGGAGATAAAATTTGATCAGATTAGTTTGCAGATAAATTTGTTCCAAGACATTGCTTCACACAATAGAGCAATCTTTAGGCAATTAAGGAGATTAATAGGTAGATGTGCTCAAAGTAAGGGGACAAAAGAGCCCAGTCTGTACCACTGCAATTCAAAGTCACCGTAAACACACCCAGTGTTGTGCCCCCAAGAAGATAAATATCAGAGACAACATTATTGGCAGTGGTGGAAAGTAGATAGCAGTAAAATTATTCAGCCAGTCACCAAAGATATAGCAATCAAATAACAGTAACAAGCCCCCGGGGAGCGGGGTAATAACCAGAGTTGCTACTAAGCTGCTACAATATATTATCTAAAATGTTCAGTTTTTCCAACAACAGAATTAGGAGTCAAGCAAAGAAATAGGAAGGTATAACCCATACATTGGGAAAAAGTAAGCAACAAAAGTGTATGTGACAGAAATCAGATGTCCAATTTAAAAGAAAAAGAGAACAAAATAGTCATTATTAGCAAGCTCACAGAACTAAAGGTAAGTTTGTTTTAAAAAGTAGCAAAGACATGATGAAAATGGCACATCCAATAGAGTTCCAATGAAGAGATGGAAATTTTGCAAAAAGAGGCAAACAGAAATTTTTGCAATAGAAAACACAAATATAGTTTTTTTTTTTTTGAGATGGAGTTTCACTCTTATTGCCCATGCTGGAGTGCAATGCCACGATCTCAGCACACTGCAACCTCCACCTCCCAGGTTCAAGCGATTCTCCTGCCTCAGTCTCCCAAATGGCTGGGACCACAGGCATGCATGCACCACCACGCCTGGCTAATTTTGTATTTTTGGTAGAGACGGGGTTTCTCCATGTTGGTCAAGCTGGTCTTGAACTCCGACCTCAGGTGATCCACCCGCCTCCCAAAATGCTGGGATTACAGGCGTGAACCACAGTGCCCAGCCACAAATATAATTTGTTTTTTAAAAATCACTAAAGCGACCTAACAGTAGATTTCAAGTACAAAGAAATCGTGAATTTTAAGATAGATCAATAGAAATTATGGAAGCCAAAGAACAGAGAAAAAAATGTCAACAGAACCTCAGATAAATATGGGATGCCATGTGGACACTAATATATGTGTTATGATAGTATTAGAGGAGAAATTCATTTGGAAAAAGATCAGAAGGAAGGACAGATGAGGAAAGGAAAAAACTATTTGAAGAAACTACATCTGAAATCTTACAAAGTTTATTTAAAAAGAAAAACCTGCATATCTAGAAAGGCTAATGAATTCTAAATAGAATAAACATAAACCCACAAACATACACATCATGCTAAAACTGCTGAAAGTCAAAGAAAAAGGGAACTCATTTTGAAACAGCAAAGAAAAAAATTATATTTTACTTCTAAGTAAAATCCAATATGGATAGCAACTGACTTCTCAAAGAGAATAACAGAGGCCACAAAGCAGTGAGATACCACATACAAAGTGATCACAGAGAAAAGGAAAAATCTATCAACCAGAAACTCTATACCAAGTACAACGATCATACAAAAATGAAGCTGACATAAAGACAAGAAATGTATTGCTAGCAGATTCACATTACAAGAAACTCTAAAGGTTCTTAAGGCAGAAAATAAACTTCTTCAGATGGCAATTTGAACCCACATTACAAAAAAAAAAAAAAAAAAAAAAAACACCAGTAATATATAAACATTTAATTATAACACACACTATTAATGTGTATTTTTTCAATTCTCTTAACTGATGTAATAAACAATTGTACAAAATATTATGTATATAAATGTATGTAGTATATTGTTGAGCCTATAACATCTAGAAATACATGTGTAATATATTTGCCAATAACCGCACAAAGAAAGTGGGAGGGAGCCAAGCTGCATACGTTTAAAAAATAATGACAGAGAATAAAGTCATAATAACATATTGTTGAGATTGTAATATTAATAGATGTAATATTAATAACAACAACACTTCAGAAAGGAGGAAAGAGATATAGAGGAGAAAACTTTCTATATATGACTGGAATTCCTCTAGTATAAATCTGAAGCCGATTCTGATTAAGATATATAATTTTCTCTAGCAACAGCCTAGAAAAAACACTAGAAAATGTAAAAATGTGCTAGAAATTATTACTTAAGTTTAAAAGTTAAATTATTAAGTAGTCACTTGATGCAAAAGAAGACAATAAATAAAAATGAAGGAATAAAAATACATGAGACATACAGAATATGAAAAATAAGGTGGCAAACATAAATCCAACTATAACATTAAATATGAATAAACTTAACAATCTCATTAAAAGACAGATGCTCAGACTGATTTCAGAAATCATGATTCAATTATATGTTGTCGACAGGAGATCTACTTTTCGATTCAAAAGACACAAAGAGATTCAAAGTAAAAATATGGCAAAAGATACATCGTGCAATAGCACCCTTAGGAAATCTGGCCTGGCAATACAAATATCAGACAAAATAGATTTTAAAACAGAAAACATTACTAGAGATGAAGAGGAATGTTTTACAATGTTAAAAAGTGTCAATCTGTAATTAAGTTATAAAGAGTATATATGCACAGAATAAGAGAAACAAAAATTGAAAGAAATGAGTAGAGAAATAAATAATTCAATAATACCAGTTGGAAACTTTTATGTCTGGATTACAGTAACAAACAGAACAACCAGAGAGAGTTCAATGAGAAAATAGAATGCTTGAACAGCCTCAAACACCACCAAGACCTAGTAGACATCTCTAAAACACTCCACCAACAATAGCATAATATATATTCTTCTCTAGCACACACATAATATTCTCCAGTGTAGATAATAAGTTAAGTCATTAAAATTTTTAATAAATGTCAAAGGATCCAAAAATAAATGTCAAAGGATCCACAGTGCATTGAATCATTAAATTAAGAATCAAAAAGTAGCAGATACTTGAGAAACTCAGAAACATTTGAAAATCTTGCAGCACATACTTAAATAACAAATAGGTTCAAGAAGAAATCAAAAGTTAAATTATAAAGCATTTGAGATTAATGAAAATAATGACAAAGACACACAAAGATGTATGGAATGCAGCTTAAAAATGCTTAGAGGAAGATTTATAGTTTTTAATGTATATATCAAGGTAAAAGAAAGTTCTCAACTCAATAGCCCAGACTTTTACATTAGGATACTTAAAAAAGATGGGAAAGATAAATATAAATCAGACAGAAGACAGGAAATAATAATGAAAAGGAGTGATGATTTCTCTGCACCCAGCTAGAATCTTTTTTATTTTAATTTTTAAAACTTCCTTTAGCATTTCTTGTAATACAGGTCTCACCCTTTGTTTGGTAAAAAAAAAAAAAAAAAAAAAAAAAAAAAAAAAAAATTAGCTACCCTTTTTTGAAGGACAGTGTTGCAAAATATAGTATTTTTGTCAATTTTTTTTCTTTTGGAATTTTGGATATGTTATACAACTGCCTTTTGTCATGAAATATTTCTGCAGCAAAATGCACTGAGAATATAATGAGGGCTCACACGTAAGTGGCAATCGTTTTTCTCTTTCTGCTTTCAATATTGTCTCTTTTTTTCTTATTGAGAACGTGATTATAATGTGTCTTGATTTTAATTTCTTTGAGTTCATCTTATTTGGGACTCATTGAGATTCCTACATATGAATGTCTACATCATTCCCCAAATTTGATAAGTTTTCATCCATTATTTATATGATAAGCTTTCTCTCATTATGTATTTACATAGGCTGACATTTTCTCTATTTTCCTTCTGAGCTCCCATAATGCATATATTGAGTACACCTAAAATTTGTTCACTCATTCACACCTTTTTTTTTCTCTTTTTCTCATCTCATTGGATAATTTGTAATAACATGTCTTTGAATTCACTGATTGTTATAGTCTGAGTGTTTTTGTTCCCCCAAAATTCATGTTGAAATCTTAACTCTCAAGATGATATTAGAAGAGGGCTCCTTTGGAAAATGAGTAGGTCTTGAGAGTGAAGCCACTAGGATTAGAATTTGTGCCCTTATAAAAGAGACTCCAGAGGTCTCGCTCACCTTTCTTTCTGTGTGAAAATACAGCAAAAAAAAAAAAAGATTGTCTCTCAACAAATAAGTGGGTTCTTATCTACTAGTGCCTTGTTCTTGCATACTTCAGCCTCCACAATGGTGAGGAATAAATCTGTGGTGTTTATAAGCCACCCAGCCTATGGTATTTTGTTGTAATAGCCCAAATGCACTAAGACACTGATTCTTTCTTTTTTTTTAATCCAGTCTGCTGTTAAACATCTTATGAATATTTCAGTTAATTTATTGTATTATTCAAACTCATGATTTCTATATGGTACATTTTATAATCTTTTTTCTTTGTTGAAGCTCTCACTTTGTTCATGCATTGTTCTACTAACATCACTGACCATCATTATGACAATTATTATTAATTCTCTGTCAGGAGATCACACATCTTTATTTCATTAGGGTGAATTTCTGGATGTTTATCTTGTTGTTTAGTTTGTAATATATTTTCTTAACTCTTTGTTTCCTAGAAACTGTTTCCTTATTTTCCTTGACTTTTGACGTCAGCTCATTATAGAAATCAGCCACTTGCATAAGCCTTTGCTGGCAGGCTTCATACAAGAAAATATCCTAAACGTTCTACCCACTCAGTGATTCTAGGAGACTTTGTGTCACTTCAAACAACTGTCTTTGTTTTTCATATCATCCAGGTGTCTGGGGAATGTAATATTCTGTCATCTCTGTCCTGACAGGCAGGACATACCCAGTGCTTCCAATGGCTCAACGCAGTCGGAATTTTGGATGTATGGCCCAGTTATTTCTATCTCTCTCAAAGAATAAACTGGGAAGTGAATTTTGATCAGCTACTCACTTTATGCTAAGCCAGGTAATGTGTCTGTGGCATGTGCTAGCTTGCTGTTGAAAACTGCAAATTTTCCATAACCCTCAGTTGGCTACAGTATATGAGGTTGCATCAGTGTTCTGGCATAGGTAGAAAGCAGACAGTGCCTTGGGAGCCCCCAGAAAATTAAGAATATTGAATGTACTATCTTGTCCTTTGATTCTCTTTCCATGGAGAAGCTGGGAAGTGCTTTTTTTTTTTTTTTTTTTTTTTTTTTTTTGGAAATCGTGTGGAGCTGTGCTGTGATAGGGCTTTTGATGAGAGTTTGTCTTGAGCCCTCTTAGTGCTTAGTAACTAATTTTATGCTTGCTCAAACATAGGATGCTGTCAACTAGTTTGTGGTCTTCTCACAAAAGAAATTGCTCTGTAGTGTGTCACTGAATCAGGGATGGTGAGTGAGGAGAAAGGATCCAGGGCTTCTCATCCTGACATTTTCTTGATAATGTCTTTATGCTCCCCTGTTTCAAACAAATTTCAAAAACATTCAATGAGGGAAAATAGTCTTTCCAAAACATGGTGCTGAAACAAATCTGTAGTCACATGTAAAAGAAACAAATCTTATTTCACACCATGGATAAAAATAAACTCAAAATTTATGAAACAACTAAAAAAATTTAAATATATACTTATATATAATTTATTATACACAATATATAAACATATAATTTTATATTTAAATATATATAAAACATATATACATTATATATATATATAACTTTACTGAAGACACTTGGTCAGCTCTAATTAATTTCTTTTGGCTAAACTAATTGGTTCCATGATACAGTGAGGCCACTCAAGATAAAAGCACCAATTTATAATATGCTTGCCTTTGTATCTACATGGCATTAGGTTGTGCTTGCTGGTGTTACCATGTATTCTTACTACCCTAAAATGCTGTCATCTACAAAACAAGAAGTGTCATTAATTTAGTCTAATCCGGTGTGTTTTGCCATCAAGTTTGACCTATGTTTGGCATTTGGACCATGAGATCTTCATCTCGAAAGTCAGTACAAATATAGCATCCTAACTGGTCAATTCTTGAATTCTGCTTACCAAAGGTAAGTCAGAACTTTCAGGTCACTGTGTGCTGACCACTACTGGTTGGTTGGGGCACTCTGTGAGTATTCTTTGTGATCCTACAACTCTAGCACAAGACTGGAGACAACCCTTTGTAAGATTTGCTGAAAGGAAGGAGAACACCCCCTCAGGGAGCATTACATATGGCACCTAGATTGCCTGTAAGGAGTTATTTTTCAGGTAAAGGTAACAATCTTGCTCATCTTTTGAAATGCTGCTTCTGTTGCATGGGCTTACCTAATACTCATGGCTGTCAAGGTGCACATCCATGACAGTCAGTGGCCTAGGTGCTGATGAAAAACGAAAAACAAGCAAACATAAAACAGGCAGGGAGCATTTGGTACCAACTCCTCCTAACACAGCAGAGAAGGTAAGTGAACTGCTCTCTCAATGCAAAATCCCTAGCCAGTGTGCTTGCGTGTTGTTCAGGAATGCTATTCTGCTGTTTAGCAGAACTTTAAAGAATAAATGGAGAAGGAGAGAGAGAGAGAGAAGTCACTAAAATTAGAAATGCATGTTAAGACATTATTACTTATCTTGCAGAACTACAAGGCCAAATGAAGGAAAGCAAAATATTTCTCCACAAAATATAGAGGAATGTTAAGTTAAAAACACTGTACACAGGCTATACCCGTCACGTGGGTGAACACTCATCTTACGCTTACCTAGTGGCTGGGCATCAATCCTTCCTTACTGAAAACAGCTCTTTCTTATTGGCCCAGTGAAGGCCACAGCAGATACCAATCTAGGAACAGATTTTACTATCTTCCTACATTTTCTCACGTTTTAAAAAAACTGGAACTTCTCTCTCCTTTGTCTTGTCACTATGAAGAATGTATGGCTCTTTGTTAAAATGGTATTTAAGTAATATCCCTAAGCCACTTCTTTGAGAGAGAAATACTTTTAAACTCAAACCACTCCGTGATGGCTACAGCCTGTGTTACTAAATTACTGCTTGCCTTTCTTTTGTTACTCTGACTTTAGTTTTCAAGACAATGTCTTAACTAAGAACATATAAAGGGAAATAAAAGAAATTAGGCTTTCTCTTTTACACATATAGTGAACAAAAATATGTCAACAAATTAACAAATGGACGAATTCCTAAAAAGACACAAACTAGCAAAAATAATTAAACAAGAAATAGAATATCTATATAGAAGATATCTATATTAAAGACATTAAATTAATACTAAATCATCCCACAAAGAAAAGCACAGGCCTAGAGGATTTATTGAGGAATTCTAACAAATACTCAAAAGGAAAATCTCCATCAATCTATCTCAACCCTTTTCAGAACAAATATATGAAAACATTTTAACTCACCATACTTACCATGTATTAACCTGATACTAAAACTGGACAAACATCTCAAGAAAAGAAATATCCTTTAAATATCTCCTATGAATCTAGATGCAAAACTCCACAACAAATACCGGGCAGCCAAATCTAGCAAAATACAAAAAAGATTATACAACTTAATGAAGAATGATTTATCATAGAAATTTAAAATTAATTTACATTTAAAATGTATTAATGTACTACTTCATTTCATTGAATACATGGCAAAAGTCAATTATTTTGATAGACAAGGAAAGCTTGTAATAAAATAAAATACCATTTAATGTTAAAAACGTGCAACAATTTAGGAATAGAAGAAAAAAAAATTCTCAACCTGATTGTTTTTAAAAAGCTAGCACCATACTAAGTGGTGAAAGACAACACTTTTCTCCTAGGATTTGGAAGAAGACAGAGGTCTCCATCTTGCTACTTCTATTTAAGATTGTATGGGATGTTGTATCCAGGGTAATTAGAAAAAAGAAAGAAAGAAAGAAATAGTAAGAAGGAAAGAAAAGAGAAAGAAAGGAGGGAGAGAGGGGTGGATAAAAAGAGGAATGGAGGGAAGGAGGAGAAGAAAGAAAAGGCATCCAGGTTAGAAAGTCTAAAATAAAACTATATCTGTGCCAAGATGACATGAGCTTGTACATAGAATATTGCTATTATCTTCTCAGAATTTAATGTCTTTTATATTTTATTTAAGTTTTCTTTTATTAAGATATAAGATGAAAACCCTAATTATCATTCTATAAGCCATTGTCTTACATAAAGTAAGGATAAAATCCTACATTCCAGAGCTTTTCCTTGAGAAAATTAACTGCCTTGTACCCTAATATTACAGCCTTCCCTATGGTCCAGCAAGCATATATCATCCCTCAATAGAATTATTATGTCTGTTTCAGTATTCACTATGTCAAAATTGTTAATAAGAAAATAAGGATATGAAAACTATATAAATTTATTATTTCCAAAGGCAGAATTTTGCCACTCACTGATATTGAATTGATAAACACTACAGAAAAATATCTAACATTAACTTTATTATATGTTAAATACCTATATATGAATTTTTGTCAACTATTTTATAAACTATATTAATAGACACCCTATTATGCATGGTAGTATATTTGCTCAAGTAAATCTCTAATTGAATTATGTGATTACCACTAATGTAAGCCTTCTCAGATTTTTAGTGTTAACTTTGAGCCATTGGTTCATTTCCAAAAGTTATTCTTTGGAATTTTATTAAAATTCCTCAATCATAGTAACATACAGCATAATCTCTCTCATTCTACTTTACAGTGGGCCCATCTGAAACATATCTGTCATCATTTAGAAGTCTTATATGTGTGCTGAAAATGATGGTTTCCAGCTGCATCCATGTCCCTACAAAGGACACAAACTCATCCTTTTTTATGGCCGCATAGTATTCCATGGTGTATATGTGCCACGTTTTCTTAATCCAGTCTGTCACTGATGGACATTTGGGTTGATTCCAAGTCTTTGCTATTGTGAATAGTGCTGCAATGAACATACGTGTGCATGTGTCTTTATAGCAGCATGAATTATAATCCTTTGGGTATATACCCAGTAATGGGATGGCTGGGTCATATGGTACTTCTAGTTCTAGATCCTTGAGGAATTGTCATACTGTTTTCCATAATGGTTGAACTAGTTTATAATCCCAACAACAGTGTAAAAGTGTTCCTATTTCTCCACATCTTCTCCAGCACCTGTTGTTTCCTGACTTTTTAATGATTGCCATTCTAACTGGTGTGAGATGGTATCTCATTGTGGTTTTGACTTGCATTTCTCTGATGGCCAGTGATGCCGAGCATTTTTTCATGTGTCTGTTGCTGACGAGTTGATGGGTGCAGGACACCAACATGGCACAAGTATACATATGTAACAAACCTGCACGTTGTGCACATGTACCCTAGAACTTAAAGTATAATTAGAAAAAAAAAAGATGGGAAGAAATTAAAAAAAGAAAAGACATTAAATATTGTATTAAAGCTATTGTAATTTGACGTTGGAAAAAAAAAGAAGTCTTATATGTGTGAAGAAATTATCACTGCCTGATTGAATTAATATTTTCTCTCCTACAAAATGAGAACTTTAGAATATAAAAATCATTTTCAAATTTACCTAGCAAAAACTCCTTTTCAAATAAAATATTCTGCAGAAATTGTTGTTATGTAGAATAGAAAATAGTAGAACAGTTGTGTGAAATAGTAATGAGTGAGTTCTGATCTCCTACACTGTCATGGCCTTTACACTCGGAGTGTTCTTGGTTGAAAATAGTGAATTAGGTAATCAGTGCAGTCTCCTCTCCAGCAATTAGGAATCTATGAAATTTACAAAAGCCAGTTGCACATTGAAAACAGGAAGAGTCAAATTTATGGACATGGATACAAAGAGAAATATTTGCCATAAAATTCTATGTAGGCAGGTAATTTCCAATATTAAGGCCAACAGAGAAAACTAAATCTGTAAACTGGAGGCTGGTGAAAAGTAATTACATCTTCCCGTTTTATGCAGATGTACACTGTGGTCAGGTAATGGTCTCTATTCCTGATGAAGTTAGAGACAGAAATGCTCAGAACACCTTATTTTTGAAAACATGTCATTACCCAAGTTACGGAAGTTTAAAATACCACACTCATCAGAAAAATTTGACTCATGAGATTCTCTGGGGGGGTATTTTGTTTCACACTCTCATTGAACAGAAAGTTGTGTTTACATAAAGCAAATTGTCCTTCATATGAAAGACAAGTTTGTATGTACCAGGTCAACCCAGTAGAGCAGTTATATCAGTCTAAAATATCTGTGTTAAAACCATCTTCCGTTTTGAATCTTCTGGTCACCAGTTTTCTTAGTCTCTTGAGGTCACACATATATAAAGGCAACACAAAGGGCTTAAGTAGGTCCACAGAACAAAGTCCTACAGGGACCAAGGTAAAGGCATCTTTGAAACTGCTCAGCAGAGCTCCTGATTGTGAGTGGTTGCTCAAGGGCCCCAGTTTCCATTCATTATTGGAAAATAATTCTAACTGGTGTATATTCAATGCCTGGAGGAGAGTGGCTATATCTTCTTGTGCTTGCCATCTTATGGCTAACATAACGTATAGATCCTAATAGATAATGTTTATGGACATGTCAACAAAGAAAAAATGACTCCTTGCATAAATATATCACTGTTTGCTAAAGCATACCTTGTACAAGATCTCTACAAAGAAAAGTGCAAACACTTGTTTCAAAGCAAATTTATCAGAGACCAAGTTAAGATAGCCCAGTACATTTTCATTCTTATTGTTTGAGCTCTGTATGTATTCTAGCAAATAATCCTTTGTCAGATGAAGAGTTTGCAAATATTTTCTCCCATTCTGGGTGTGATCTCTACTTTGTTGACTGTTTCCTTTGCTATGCAGAAGCATTTTCGCTTTATGTAATCCTAATCTATTTTTTGTTTTGTTTTTGCTTGTGCTTTTAAGGTCTCATTCAAAAAGGTTTTGCCCATGTGAATGACCTAGAGCATTTTCCCAATGTTTTCTTCTAGTAGTTACACGATTTGGGGCCTTAGATTTAAGAGTTTAATCCATTTTGATTTGATTTTTGTGCATTATGAGAGATAGGGGTCTAGTTCATCCTGATTATTTTATCTGATTCTCCCAGCACCATTATTGAAAAGACTGTCTTTTCCCCATTGTGTGCTCTTGACACCTTTGTTGAAGATGTGTTGGTTGAAAATATGTGAATTTAAATTTGGCTTCTCTACTCTTTTCCATTGTTTTATGTGTCTGTTTTCTTGCCAGTGCCATAGTGTTTTAGTTACTCTAGCTTTGTCGTAGATTTTGAAGTCAGGTGATATGATGCCTTTAGTTTGTTCTTTTGCTCAGCATTACTTTGGCTATTCAATGTCTTTTGTGGTTTCATGTAAATTTTAAGAGTTTCTTCTATTTCTATAAAGAATGTCACTAGTATTTTTATACAGATTGCATTGAATCCATAAATTGCTTTGAGTAGTATTGTTATTTAAATAATAATAATTCTTCTAATTGATGAGCATGAGATATCTACCTATTGTTTTTTATTCTTTATTTTTTCATTTGAGTTTATAGTTTTTCTTTTAAAAGTATTTCCTTTCTTTGGTTAAATTTATTTCTAGATATTTTATTCTTTTTGTAGTTTTTGTTAATGGAATTTCAGTCCAGGCATCTAGTACTGCCTGTTGTATCCTAAAACTTCACTGAATTGGAAATTGCTTTTAACAGTTTTTGGTGGAGTCTTTTGGTTTTTGTAGGTATAAGGTCATGTCATCAGCAAACAGGGCTAATTTAACTTTTTCTTTCCAATCTGGTTGCTCTTTTTTTTTTCCCTTGTGTAACTGCCCTGGCCAGAACTACCAGTAGTATGTTGAATAATACCAGTAAAGTGAGCATTCTTCTTTTCCATCTTTGGAGGAAGATCTTCAATTGTTTCTCATTCAGTAAAGTGGTAGCTGTGGGTTTGTCACATATGATCTTTATAATTTTGTGGTATGTTTCTTCTATACCCATTTTGATGAGGGTTTTTATCATAAAGTAATCTTTAAATTTATCAAATGCTTTTCTGTAAACAATTGAAATAATCATAGGACTGTGTTTTGTCTTTCTTTTGTTAATGTGATGTATCACATATATTTATGTGCATATGTTGAACCATCTTGGCATTATTGGGATAAATCCTACCTAATCATGATGAGCGATGCTTTTAATACATTGTTGAATTCAGTGTGCTAGTATTTCCTTGAGGAGTGTGTACCTCTGTTCCTCAGTGCTATGGGCCTGTAGTTATATTTTTTTGTTGTACCCTTGTTGGATTTTGGTCCTGGGTAATGTTGGCCTTGTAGAATGAATCTGGAAGTATTTCCTCCTGTTTAATTTTTTTTTTTTTTTGAAGAGTGTGTGTAGGATTGGATTAGTTTTTAACATGTCTGGTAGAATTCTGCAGTGGGTTCATCAGGTCCTGGGTTTTTCTTACTTTGAAGACTTCGTTATTATGGCTTCAATCTTGTTACTCATTACTGGCTTTTGAGGTTTTCTATTACTTCATAGTTTAATCTTCATAGATTTTATTTCTTCAGGAATGTATTCATTTCATCTAACTTTTTCCATTTGTTGCCATTTAGTTCTTCATAACTGTTTTTTAATAATTGTTTTTGTTTCTCAGCTCTCAGTTATAATTTCCTTTTTGTTTCTGACTTCATTTATTGAAGCTCTGTCTCAATTTTTCTGAATTATTCTAGCTAAAGTTTTGTCAATTTTTTTGTAATTCTGTTTCTTTAGTCTCAATATTATTTATTTTCACCCTGATCTTTATTATTTCTTTGCTTCTACTAATTTTAGGTTTGATTTGTTCTTAATTTTCTAATGCTTTCTGCTGAATAATTAGGTTATTTAAAGTGTTTCTACTTTTTTTGTCATAGGTGTCCATTGGCAGACACTTTTCTCTTAACACTGCTTTTGGTGTATTCCATAGATATTTAGTATATTGCATTTCCATTTTTATTTGCTTCCACAATATTTAAATTTTCCTCTTAAATTTCTTCATTAATGCATTGGTTATTCAAGAGTATGTTATTTTATTTTAATGATGTGTTTGTTTATTTTCTGAGGTCCCTCCTGTTACTGATTTCTAATTTTATTCCATTTTAGTCAGAAAAAGATATGTGATATAATATCTATTTTTTTCAAATTTGTACAAACTTGTTTTGTGGCCTAAGGTATTTTCTACTCCAGAAAATGTTCCATGTGCCAATGAAAAGAATGTGTATTTCTCGGCAGCTGGTGAAATGTTTTGTAAATATCAGTTAGGATTATAAGATATAGTGTGCAGTTTAACACTTCTTTTTCTTGTTGTTAATATTCTGTCTGGATGATCTGTTCATTACTGAGAGTATGGTATTAATATCTGCTAGTATTATTGTGCTGCTGATTATCTTACTGTTCAATTTTATTAATTTTTATATACTTGGGAACTCCATTTTGGATGCATAGATATTTAGAATTGCTATATCCTCTTGCTGAATTGGCACCTTTATCATGTGTGGCCCTCCTTGTCTTTTTTACAGTCTTAAGTTGTAGTCTACTTATCTCATACAAGTGGCTACTCGTTCTTTTCATAACTTTCAGTTTCATAAGATTTTTTCACGCCCTCACTTTCAGCTTATGTGTGTTTTATAGATAAAATGGGTTTCTGCAAGGCAATATGTAGTTGGGTCTTGCTTCTTTATCTATTCAGCCACCCTATGCCTTTTAATTGGAGAATGAAGACAATTTTTATTTATTGTTATTAATGATAAGTAAGGACTCACTTCTGCCATTTTGTTGCTTGATTTCTGATTGTTTTGAGACTCTCCCTTTCTTCCTTTCATAAGGTCTTTCTTTATGGTTAGACAATTATTTCTTATAGTATGTTTTAATTTGCTGCTTTTTGTTTTAAATGATTAAGCTGTATGTTTATGCACGGTGGTTACCTTGAGTCTTACAAAAAACATCTGTTAGAGGTAACAAGTTATTTTAAAGAGATGACAGCTTATCTCAGATCACAAATTTGAAAACAGAAACAAAGGAAATAAAAATACACAATAAAATTATTTAACTTCATCCCTCTCCCCACATTTTGACTTACAGTTGTCTCAATTTACATATTTGTGTATTACTTATCTTGTAACAGGTTGTTGTAGTTAGAGGATTCATGTTAGAGTTAGCAGTGAATTAAACATCACAAATACAGTAATACAGTATTCTGGAATTTTCTACTTACTTAACTTTTACCAGTGAGTTTTACATCTTGAAGATATTTCTTTTGCACATTAGGGTTTTTTTCCTTTCAGTTTGATAAACTCCTTTTAGCATTTCTTGAAAGACGAGTCCACTGGTAGTGAATTCTCTCTGCTTTTGTTTGTCTTGGAAAGGCTTTATATCTCCTTCATATTCGAATGATATTTTTACTGGTTACAATATTCTTGGATGGCAGTTTGTTTTTGAGTCCTTTAAAAATGTTGTTCCACTTCCTCCTGGCCTGTACGATTTCTATTAAGAAGTATGTTGACACACAAACTGGAGTTCCTTTATATGTTATGTGCTTCTTATCACTGCTTTTATGATTTTCTGTTTATTCTTGACTTTAAAAGTTTGAATTCTGCGTGCCTTGGGGTAGTCTTATTTGGATTGAATCTGTTTGGCATTCTAAGATTTTTCTGTACCTGGATATTTATATGTTTCACAGGTTTTAAAAAGTATTTTCTTGTTATTTCTCTGAATAAACTTTTGATGCCTTGTTCTTGCTTATCTCTCCATTGAGCACTAATAATTATTTAATTTTCTGTGTTGAAGTAATTGTCCATATCTTTTTGGTGGTCTGGATCTTATTATTTATCTTTTCTTTATCTCTTCTGAGTGTGTATTTTCATATATCTGCTCTTCATATTCATGAATTCTTTTTCTGACTAACTCTGCTGTTGAAAGCATCTAAAGAGTCCTGCAGTTCAGCAAGTGTATTCCTCAGTTGCAACATTTTAGTTTCAAGTGTTATTATTTAAATCTCTTTAAGTGTAGTACATATGTACCAGGGAATACTACACAGCCATAAAAATAATGAAATTATATTTTTTGCAGCAACATGGGTGCATCTAGAGGCCATTATTCTAAGCAAAATAATGCAGATATAGAAAACTAATTACCCTATGTTCTCTCTTAAAAGTAGGAACTAAACATTGAATACACATAGACATAAAGATGGAAGCAATAGACTCTGGGGACTACTAGACTGGGGAGGGAGGGAAGAGGATGTGGGTTGAAAAAACACTTATTGAATACTATGCTCAGTACTTAGGTGACAGGATCATTTGTAACCCAAACCTCAGTGTCCCTCAGCATACCCATGTAACAAACCTGTATATGTTCCATTTAATCTATCATAAAAGTTGCAATGATAAAAGAACTGCTCAATCTAGCTAATGTAAAGCATAATCTCTGTCTCTTACCTTTAAGTTATATCAAAAAACATTTTATTTCTCTCACCACTTATTCAAATTGTGTATGTTTCAAGAAGTTATTGTATCTTCATTGAATTAACATCTAGATATTTTCTGTCATCTTTGAAAATAAATGTAAAATTTACATAATAAAACTCCTTTTCCAAATGAAATGTTCTGCATAAATTCTTGTTATGTAAAATAGGAAATGGAATAGCTATATAAACAATGATAAGTGAAACCTAATCTCCAAGCCTGTCATGTTCATTTAAATGCGGGATACTAATAAGGTCTCCTCTCCATGACTTTGAAATCCAAGAGCCAGTTAAAGCTTAAGGCAGAAAACAGCGAAATTTATGAAGGTCATTATAGAGAGGAATATTGATCATGTTCTCTTGAGGACAGCAACTGTACCTTATTATGCTAATCATCTTACAGCTAGAATAATGCATCAATCTTGACAGACAGTAAGTATTTAATCAACATGTCAACCAGCAAAGAACAAATAACTACTTGTGTAAACATATCACTATGTGCTGAAGCATGTATGGTACAAGATTTCTACAAAGGACAGGACAAACACTTGGTTCAAGGCAAATATATTAGAGGCCAAGTTAAGATAGCAATATACTTTCTTTAATTTGTAATGAATACATAAAATAAAGAATAAACACATAAGATATCAATTTTTACCTCTATCATGTTTATTCACTACTGCAAGTATTTGTGGTGTAATAACCATAAACCAGATACAGCATTTATAATACATTGTTGTATTCCAATATCAATTCTGTATGTATTTGGTTAAATAAATTTTAAATGGGTATTTCATCTTTAAATTAAGCATAATTCTGAGTTGCTAAGAGGTGAAGAGGAACAAACTACTGCCTGTACAGTACACCAAAATGCAAGATTTCAGTTGTAGATGGCAGAGCTTCCTTCAGCCCAAGGCTATCAGCTTACCTCAGAGCCAATATGTAAAAAATAAGCAAAATCACAAGTTACTTAGGGTTCATATTCTTTATTGTCTGTTGTATTGACTTAACCTGTACCTGAAAAAATACAGTAAAATTCTTCAAAATTTCATATAGAAGCTGAATTCCTCTCAATGTGAACTCATTTTAGGACTAGAAGTCTCTGTCAGTGTTTGCCTCACCTAGGGTACCAGTTAAATTTTAGGAACCTGACCTTTCTCCTGAAGATTTTATTTATTTTCTTTTCTTTTATTTTGTTTTGTTTTATTTTATTTTAGACAGAGTCTCGCTCTGTCGCCCAGGCTGGAGTGCAATCGCGTGATCTCGGCTCACTGCAATCTCTGCCCCCCACGTTCAAGCGATTCTCCTGCCTCAGCCTCCCAAGTAGCTGGAATTACAGGCACACTGTAATTTTTGAATTTTTAGTAGAGACGGGGTTTCACCATCTTGGTCTGGCTGGTCTTGAACTCCTGACCTCGTGATCCAACCGCCTCAACCTCCCAAAGTGCTGGGATTACAGGCGTGAGCCACTGCGCCTGGCCTCTCCTGAAGAATTTGATTCATAAGAACCGGGAGTGTCTTAGGTATCTAAACATTTTATAGCTACTGAAGATAAGTCTGAGAAACATTGTGGTAAGTGACATCATCTATATTATATATTTGTGTAACCACATTGTAAAATCACAATGGTAAAAATCATTTTAATAAGGTAAAAACCATGCAACATATTTATTGAACAAAGCTTATAATTGAGAAATATCTATGTTTCATCATTTAAACATATAAACTATTGATTTTTCAGAGTTTCATCAAATGTTTGAACGTTGACAGAGAATTATAATTTTTAATTTAAGTGATTTTCACATTGCAAGAGTATTCCAATTCTTATAGTCTATCCTGCTTCCAAGTAGAATTCATCTACTTCTGTAGGTCCTTAAGGCATTATAGACAAATATTCTATAGAATCCAACAGCAGAAGGGGATTACAGGAGGAGTCATGAATGTATACTGTCACAACACAAAGCTCAACATTGGCCCCAATGACTAAAAGTAATTTCAGGGTTACTTTGTCTGTAGAGAGAGGAAAGAAAAAAAAAAAGTTTGTCATATTCCCTCATAGTGTCCAAACTGCTCCTCATTGACTAAACATTTGCAGAAGACATAAGTTTGAGAGCTTAAACTTTATTTCTTCAAACAGCTCTACCCTGCTATTTCCCAGATCTTGCACATGTCCTCTTTCTTGCTGTGGAGCTATTATCTCAGTCTCAATTCAGCACAGGGACTTACCCTGAGTTGAGGAAGGAGAGAATAAGAAGGATGCAGTTTAACTATTGAGTCTCTCACTTTACGACATATTGATCCAATTCCAGTTACTATAAAAGACTATACTAAATGAAGTATGTTAACTAACTTGAGTATTTGAAAGCAAGTCAGCTGCACCATGTCCATAGTAAAGTTAACCTACTTTTAGAAATAAGGTTTCCATGTAAAGTTCAAGGATGTTTCCTTAAGCTTTAATAGAGCAAAAAAGGATCTGTTTACTGTGTGTATGGTTGTAGATTAAGAAGAATCCAGTAGTTCATAGCACACTGACATTGTTACTTCAGCAAGTAAGAAAAGAAAATATTTATTATTGTGCTCTTACTTTTGATGAAAGCAAAATGCACATGGGTTACCGTAGGTTTTCTTATTAGTTGCACAGATGGGATCACTTTCATAGGTGCAAGAAAATGGTGGATCTGGATATGTGTCACAGTTTGGCTGTAAAATGCAAAGACAAAATAAAAATAATCAGAGAATATACATCTGAAAATAATGTTCTTCATATGGCATTATGAAACACCATATATTAAAAAAGCAATAAAGAATCTATATGTTTTTACTAAAGACTTGTAACAAAACCTTGTGAACAGAAATAAAAATATATTTTTTTCATAAACTTTGTAGACCTCCCTCTTAATTGCTCTTCTCAAATCTCATTCTGTTACTGTTTTAGAGGTAAACATTAAACTCAATTTCTACTTATTATTCAGAGTTTTTTCATAGTTTAATCTTACAGGCATTTTTGTTTTCTAAAAATATGCTAGCGAGTATAGATTTCTTTCATTGAAAGCTTTCGTAATTGTTTACTGACATTGTATAAATCCTAATGTTTAACACATTAATGAGGTAAATTATTATATCCATATTTGAGTCAATCATATACTGCTAGCAAAAGAAACTATCATATTTTGTGAATATTTTTATACATTATTATATTTTGTATGTAAGATTTTAAGATTTTTCGACCTATGTTGAAGCCTAACATTTTCTTCCATTGTTGATGTTGAGAAGTTGGCTGACAATTTAACTGTATAATTCTTATTTTTCTCTGGGTACTCTTAAGACCACTTTTTAAAATTCATTGATTTGTAGCTTTATTACAATGGGTTTAGATGTGATTCTCAAACAAATTTTTATTAGAATGCATTTAGACTCTTAAATCTATTCATAATAGCCAAAAAGCAGAAAAAACTTAAATGTCCATCACCTGATAAATGGATAAATAAATGTGATGTATCTTCAATCAATGGGACATTTATTGATGGATAAAAAGAAATTAAGTACCAATTTATGCTGCAATATGAGGATAATTGAAAGCATTATTCTAAGTGAAAAAGCCAATCACAAATAACACATAACACGTAAGCATATGAAATGTCTAGAAAAGGTAAATCTATAGAGACAGAAATTACATTAGTGGTTCCCTGGAGTGAGAAGTATGGTGAATGGTGACTAACAGTAAGTGGGCACATGGAACCTAATCATAGTGATATAAAATGTTCTAAAAATCAATTACGGTGATGATTTTACTGCTTGGTAAATTAATTTTTTAAGAGATTAAAATTTATTTTAACTGGGTGATTACGTGGTATGTAAAATATGTCTCAGTAAATTTATTAATATAAAACATACACTGATAGAAAATAAAATATTTTTTAATAAATGCATTTAACTTCCAAGTAGCCCAAATGCAACAGGGACCACCTTAATCTCTCTATTAATCTTCCAAAAACAATATTAATTAACAGCAAAAACTAATAAAACCACGTGACTTGTAATCAACATAGCTAGAAGACAGAATAAATAAGAATACTAACTTCCCATTACCCATACATACAAAACAAGCACCAAATTTCAGTAGGATTATTACTTGACCTCCCAGTGCAAGGGAGCCTCTTGCAGAGAACAGCAGGTGGGAGAACAGGGGTTGAAGGGAGGGCAATAGAAGAAAAAAGAAAACCTACAAAGAGAGAAGAGGGGAACTGAAGATCTAAGAGTCAGCTCATATCTGCCAAAGAAAGCCCATCATTTGCTAAAAACTATAAAAGAGAAGTGCCACTAGTACAAGTGCATGTTTAAGGGAAAGACATTAAAAGTAACTGAGATTCAAGGTGGGAGTCTCAGAAAGCCATTACTTTTCCATGAGGAAAACAAAACATTAAGCAGGGATGGAGTGGAGAAAGGCATCCGGGTGGCAAAAGTACAAAGAAGCACATATAGGACCTTTGGAACAATGCAGTAACATAGATAACCACACAGTGCAACAGGATAATAACACGCACACATACTCACCTCTCATCACCTCACTGAAGTAACTACATTTTGCCCTATTGATTGAAGAGGGCACTAGGTACCTTATAAACCCACCCATATTGACAACCACTGTATCCATAAAAACATAGGGGAAAAATGTGGTCTTTACCTATAGAAAACATTTATAAGATAAAAACAAACAAGCAAAAATACTGAGAATCACATAGCTCAGCTGAAACTCCGTAGCCTGAAACACAGAATACCATGAAGCAGAAGGAAAGCTTAATGAAACACTCAAAACAAAATGAATTAAACAACATCTGACAAGTATTTGGGGACAATAAGACAAACTATATATATATCTAAAATTGAGGCCCTGGATAAAACTGATCTGTTTAAAAAATATGTGAAACAACCCTTGATTGAAATCAGGGAAGAGATATCAGGTAAAAATGAACATATTTCAGAAAAAAAAATTCAGTTAAAAGTGTCCAATTAAGAATAGATTTCAATAAATATCACAGCAGAAGAAAAATCATGCTTACTCAAGCAATATTGAGCTGTACTTTAGCAACTTACTAATGGGCAAGGTTCTCCAAACAAGATTATGGGGCAACATTTGCCAAAGGAACGATTGTGAGTGTTTAAATATTTAATTCTGACTTTATATAAAACACAAGTGAATAAAATGTGAAAAATACATACATTTTTATTCTGAAAAAGTAAAATTATGCAATTTTTAAATACAAGAAAGGAAAAATAGAGAGTATAGTGAAGGTCATTGCTTTTCTATAGTAAATAGATAAGAGGAAACAAATACCATGAAACCCAAGCAAACCAGACACTCAATAAATAAATAAATACTTTAACAAACTGAGAACTACATGAATTTAAAAGGTATAAGACTAATTACTAGAACAAAAATGAAAATGACCTCAATGTTAAATGCTTCATTGAACATAAAAAGAAAGAAAACAAATTACACAAGAAGCACCAATAATAGAGCATTAAAAAGCATAGTAATTTTAACAACACATTATATAACATTATTGAGACCAAATGTATCTATCTGTCATATCAATAAGCACATATGGACCATACTCATCAATTAAAATAAACAGATTTTCACTTTGTTTAAATATATATTTATATATTTAATATACATAATATATATTATATATAATATATAATAAATAAATATATATTAAATAAATATATATTTAAATAAAATATATATTTTAAATAAATAAATATATATATTTCACATATGTAACAGTACCTACTCTATGCTATGTATATGATATACTCCCAAAACTCAGTGAATTTTACAATTAAAAATTTTAAAAATAGGCAAATATGTGCCAAGGATAAGGATAAAATTAAAAATCCTGTGTTGTACTTCCACTATCAAACAAACTAGAGTTCAAGTCAAAAGTCATTAAATAGGCTGGGCGCGGTGGCTCCCGCCTGTAATCCCAACACTTTGGGAGGCCGAGTCAGGTGGATCACGAGGTCAAGAGATCAAGACCATCCTGGCTAATATGGTGAAACCCTAACTCTACTAAAAATACAAAAAATTAGCCGGGCGTGGTGACACGCAGCTGCAATCCCAGCTACTCGGGAGGCTGAGGCAGGAGAATCACTTGAACCGGGGAAGCAGAGGTTGCAGTGAGTCAAGATCACGCCACTGCACTCCTGCCTGGGTGACACAGCGAGACTCCATCTCAAAAAAAAAAGTCATTAAATATGACAAAGAGTGATACTTTGTGATGCTAAGAGCTGCAATCCTCAAGGAAGGCACAACAGTTACTGAGATAGGAGGTGGGACTTGACTCCGGAGGCAGGGCTTGAACACCGGATCAGATTGAGGATTAGCTAAAACAGGGCAAAAGCAACTTTCAATCAGACATGCCCACCAGTGTGCCACATCAATTTTGTGTTGCCATGGCAATAACCAGGCATTACCAACCCTTTCCATGGCAATGACACAATGACCCAAGGGTTACTATCTCTTTCCTAGAAATTTCTGCACAAACCTCTTCTTTATCTGCATGCAATTTAAAGTGCATATAAGTGTGACTGCAAAATTGTCCTGAGCTTACTCTCTCTGTCTATAGGGTAGCCCTGCTCTGCAGGAGCAGTCACAGAACCATAACACTGCTGGAGCTATAACACTGCCTCTTCAATGAAGCTATTTTCTTTTACCTCTGGCTTGCCCTTGAATTTTTTCCTGAGCAAAGCCAGGAACCCTCATGGGCTAAGCCCCATTTGGATGCTTGCCTGCCATGCATAAGCTTGGCACCTAATGTGGGGTGAAGAAAGAAGATACCTTCATGAGAGATGGTAGTTGGCGATCCTAGTGTGTCAGTCTAGGAGTCAGCGATCAGCCAGATGCAGTTAGCCAGCAGTGGGACAGTAATTATAAGGCAAGAAGGCAACCGGCAGGAGGGCAGTTGGCAGGGCGGTGATCAGTCAGCAGGACAAGAAGTCAAGAGGCAGCAAAACAGTTTTAACACCAACACTAACCATCTTTTTCCCTGGCAGGTAGTGGAGCCAATCAGATGGGCAAATGGACTGTAGTGCTGCTCCGATGTGAGGTGCCTACCTCTCTGCCTGGCAGCCCAGTAGGTTACTGCCTAGTGCAGGTGCCCCCACTGCAGCCTCCAAGGAGAACCCACCCAAAGTGAGATATCCTGGAAAGATCTCACCCAGGTCCCACGTGATAGGTGAGTCAGCACCATTCCAGCACCATTTCACTCACCAGATGAGTAAGTATCTCTTCTGATTCCACCCCCATATTATGGGGAGAATAAAATCAAAGCCTTTGGCTAGGTGATCGATTGGAAGTCCCTCATTGTTTGCCCTAAAGCATGTTCTTGTCACCACTTCCCCTGGTTCTTTCTCTTCTGACTCCATTGTATTGTTCCATCAGTCATTTTATTTTCAGTCCTAAAATGTGTACAGTTTTATGTTTGCTTTTTTAACTTTCTGTTAATTGTATGTGGGTAACTAAGGCAGGACACTTGGTTGTGAGAGGTCCCCCATTGTGTTAACTCTGGGATGCCAGAGTCACGTTGTTCTGTGACCCCAACTTGTTCTTGGGTTCACTGTTGGCTGCCCCATGGTTACCCCAAGGTTTTTGCCATTTGGTGAGGGGACCCTCGTTGGCTGAAACTTGGGCATTCTGAGTTTTCAGCACTGATATTTTGGCTGCCCCCTAGATTCTCTGGAGTAGTAGATGCTGACATTTCCCTCTAGGATTGTTGGTTATTGCCCCTCTGCCTAGGGAAATACTGGTCTTGCCTTTTTCCACCCTCGAGTTAAACGTATTTTCCTAATAGCTAGTTTCTAGTCCTTTCCTGTGTGCTGTCTTAACAACTTCCTTGCTCAAGCCTCTCTTAGTCAAAGGAACTGGGAGTTCTCAGGCACCTGGTCTGATGAACAGCCTCCTATAGTGGTAAACAGGTAGACACTAGAGTATTTTTTTCAGTGTCTTCACTATGGGTTAGGTTCTCTGGCAGGTGAGAGTCTCTGAGGTCTCCCCTGGGGCAATGCTGTTTACCTTTCTTTTCCTCCATTCCAGTCTCCATTTGATTAGCCCCTCTCTCTGCATAAGCCTCGATCTCTATGATCTCTGTAGAATTTAGGCTTAACATCCGATTGCTAATTTAAGGCTCCTAATCTGCTTCTGTAACTCCTTGCTATCTAAAGAAAGTGAGAAGATAAAAGGGAAAAGTAAGCAGGCGTTTGCTAAACTTCGGCTAACTGAAACCTCTTGTGGTGAGCCTTAATAGACATGGGGACAACAGCAAGCATCCCAAAAGACTCATCACTGGATGTCTTTTAGGCAACTGGAATAAGTTCAGATTAATAGACAAGGTGAAAAAGAAAAAAAAAATTCATTTTCTATTACAATAATGTTAAGGTTCAATACGAATTGGCCAACCAACAGATTTGGCCTAGACATAGTTCTTTACATTATAATGATATTGTACAATTAGATTTGTTTTGTAAAACAGATATAAAATGGAAAAAAATGTTGTCTGTGTGCAGGTTTTTTATGACCTCCTGTCAGGATCCTAACTTAAGGGCTAGCTGTAATATGTTTCTGGCTCATGATACTCCCATGTCCCCAGAAGCCACATCAGATAACTTAGATGACCCCCTCCTTGCTGCATCCCCTAAGAGGTCTGCGTGCCCCACTTCAGAGCCTCCCAAGTCCTCTAGTGCTGTGGTGAGCCCCACTAGGTATGTAGTACAGGATTCCACCACAAGGTCGTTAGGAAACCCTCCCCACTTATCCAACAAATTCTGGTCCCTATACCCTACTGCCGGGGGAAGTAAGACCAACCAGTACTACCAGAAGTGGGGCCCCATATCAGTTCCCCAAATCAAACTTGTGTCCATTGCGGGAAGTAGCTGATGGAGATAGAGGAACAATCAGTATGTGCCTTTTTCCATGTCTGATTTGGCTTCATACAAGGAAAGATTTGGTCAGTTTTCAGAAGACACAGGGACGTTTGTAGAGGAGTTTATTAAGTTTACTATGTCTTTTGATTTAACTTGGCATGACATGCAGATATTATTGTCCACTTGTACTGTAGAAGAAAAACAAAGACTCTAGGTCCTGCTCATAAACATGCAGATAGAGTGGATGCATGAAATCCAGGACATGTCATTTACCACGTGGGAGGAGCTGCAGTTCTAGATCTAGACCCTCAGTGGGATTACCAGAGAGGATCTCAAGATCTTGAACATATGTTAACGCCATATGTTAACTTATTTAATAGACTGGATGAAAAAGCATGTGGTTAAGCAAGTCAATTATGATAAGGTGAGAGAAATAACTCAGGAAAAAGATAAAACTCCTGCTCCATTTCAGGGCTGTTTAGTTGAGGCACTCAGGAAACACACTAACCAAGACCCAGGCTCCGCAGAAGGGTCAGCTCTCCTGGGTGTGCATTTTACTACTATCTGACCCAGACATTAGAAGGAAGTTACAAAACGTAGCAGTGGGATCCCAAACCCTCATGAGCCAACTCTTAAACATTGCTTTTGAGGTTTACAATAAAGGGACATGGCAGAGGAAGATGCAAAAACCAAAAGAATTGGCCCAAAAGCACAATTGTTAGTGGCTGCCTTAGGCCTCCTGCTGCCTCAGGGTTACTCACTTCAAGGAAATGCAGTGAGATCAATGTCTAGAACACTCAGATGAGAGCCCCCTACTTGCTGGCTTCTAGGCCAAAATCAGCATGCCCTCTGGAAGCAAGAAGGCCACTGGAAGAAAGATAGCACCAACCATAAGAGAAAGTCTGAGTGACCTAGGCCCAAAATGACTGAGAAAGTAGAGGACTGTCAGGGTCTGAGGTCCTCTAAGGCTACCACTGGACACTTTGCCATCTCCACAGAGGAGATGTGGTAGGTGAAAATACTGAGTTCTTATTGGATACGGGAATAGCCTACTCAGTTTTAACTCATTTCTCAGGGCCACTGTCTTCCCACTCTTGTGAAGCAATAAGAATTGATTAGGAACCAAAATTTAGGAGATTCACTCACCCCACTGGTTACACCATGGAGGACCGTATGTTTTTCCACAGGTTTTTACTCATGCCTGAGTGTCCTATCCCTCTACTGCGGAGAGACTTACTGTGCCAGTTATAGGCCACAGTTTGTTGGGGGTGTCTCATGAGAAGTCAACAGGTAAAGGAGCACTTTTCCTATCTCTGAGTGTTTGCCTTAACACAGACCAGGAAAAGACCTCCCTTCCACCACATACTGCTTCCCAAGTAGACTCCTCTGTTTCGGACATGGAAGTTCCAAGCAGAACTGCTAATGTACCCCAGTCCAGGTGGTTTTAAAACCTAGTGTTAATTACCCAGAGAAAAAACAGTATCTTCTGTTACCTGAGGCTCTGAGGGGCATCCATTTCCTAATAATGAAGTTTCTAAAGTATATAATATTACAATCCTGTCAGTTTCCATGTAATGCCCCCATTTAACCTGTAAAGAAACCAAATGGGGAATGCATTACAGGGTCTAAGGGCAGCTAATGAGGCAGTAGTCCCAAATCACCCAAAATTTTTTAATCCTTACATAATATTGACCCAAGTCCTAGAAGATGCTCATTGGTTCACAGTGTTACACTTAAAGGATGCTTTCTTTTGTATATCTGTACACCCAGACTCCCAGTATATTTTTGTTTTTGAATGAACTGATCCAGACACTCATGCTGAATCTCAGTTTACCTGGACTGTCCTTCCCTAAGGTTTTAGGGATAGTCCTCATCTCTTTGGACTTAATTATCCAAACAGTTAAAGGAGTTAAAGGAACTACAGCTAACTAATGGGTTTCTCTTGCAATGTGTAGATAACTTATTAGTTTCTAGGCCTACTAGGGAAGACTGACAGAAACACAAGCAAAGTTAGAGAAATCTTTTTTAAAATGACAACAAAGATAATAAAATAGCTAGGAATACAGTTAACAAGTAATGGGTGAATCTTACATGAAGAATAATAAAATTTTCCCCCAAACCACAAATGTATACTTGGACAATTGGAAAGACATTTTATGTTCTTGGATAAGATTATTGAACATCTTTAAGTGATGTCTATTTTACAAGGTAAAAATAGATATTCAACAATAGAAAAATGCTGGAAAACAATAGCTATAAGCTGGGTGAAGTTTCTTTACTGGATGTTGAGATATTTTGTAAAATTTCTATAATTTGAAAAATATCTTACAGATCAAATAAGCAGGTACAAAAGCAGTGTAGAATAGAAAGTCAATAAACACACCAAAGTGCATTTGGAAACTTAGTATATGCTAAAGGTGACACGTCAAGTCACTGTCCCAAAGATGGACATTTTAATAAATGATCCAGGGAAAATGTATTTGTTATTTAGAAAAGATATAATTTGAGATAAACTTCATATTATGGCAAAAAATAACTCCAAGGATATCAGAGAGTTAAGTGTAAACATGAAACAACAAAAACACTAGAAGCCAACAAGAATGAACCTCTAAAACTAGAAGGTTGGAAATTTTCTAAATATAATCCAAAATCTATTTTTATGTACAAAAAGAATGAAAAATTTAACTACCTAAAATCTTTGTATGGTAAACAAACATGATAATCAAGTTATAAAACACTGTCAATATTTTTGACATGATAGCATAATAAAGTGATTATAACATTCAAACTCATAAACAAAAAGGGGTTTTAAAAAATTAATGCCCAAGATAAAACTTTTAAAATACATGAACAGAAACTTTCCTCTAGAACTTGGAGAAATGCTTCTGAAATATGTGAAAAGATGTTCAATTTTACCATATTTAGAAAAATAAAAATAAAAATTTTATGATCACTTAAAAAGATCTACAGAAATTTAAAATCCTTGACAAAGAAGGCAACCCCATTTACAATACCTGCAAAAAAATAAAATGCTGAGGAATATAATTTATGACAGAGACAAAATATATCTACAAGGAAAACTACAAAATACTGATAAAATAAATTATAAAAGACACAAAAGAGTAGAAAAACTTCCCATGCTTAAAGACCGAAAAAATTAGTATTATTAAAATAAGCATATTTCCCAAAGTAATCTTCAGATTCAGTGCAACTCCTATAAAAATACCAATATTGTCATTTTTCACTGAAATAATGAAAACAATTCTAAAATTCATGTGGAAACAAGAAAAAGAATGAATAATCAAAGCCATAGTAAGCATGAAAAAACAAAAACAAAAACAACATTGGTCTGGGTGAAGAACTCATGACCAAAATCTCAACAGCAAATGTGACAAAATCAAAATAAATAAATATGACCTAATTAAACTAAAAAGTCTCTGAAAAGCAGAACAAATGACAAAGTGAACAGACAACCTTTAGAATGGGAGAAAATACCTCCATACTATGACTCTTACAGGAGATTAATATCCAGAATTTACAAAGAATTCAAATAACTGAACAACCAAAATCTAATAATCTCATCAAAAATCGGGAAAGGACAAAAACAGACATTATACAAAAGAAGACATACAAATGGCCAACAGGCATATGAAAAAATGCTCAACATCACTAATCACCAAAGAACTGCAAATTAAAGTCACAAGGAGATATCATCTTAAACCAATCAGAATGGTTATAACTAAAAAAACAGAAATAACAGATGTTGATGAGAATTTGAGAAAAAGGAAACTCTCATACACTGTTGGTGGGAATGTAAATTGGTACAATTTCTATGGAAACGAGTATGGAGATTTCTCACAGAACTAAAAACTGAACTGCCATTTGATCCAGCAATCCCACTACTGGGAATCTACCAAAAGGAAAATAAATCATTGTATCAAAACACTACCTACAATCATATGTTTGTCATAGTACTATTCAAATTAGGAAAGATATGAAATCAACTCAGTGTCCATCCACAGATGACTGGACAAAGAAAATGTGGCATATATACAAAAGGGAATACTACTCATCCATAAGAAAGATATCATGTCTTTTGCAGCAACATGGATTGAACTGGAGGCCAATATCTCAAGTGAAATAAGTCAAAGAAAGACAAACACTGCATATTCTCACTTGTAAGTAGAAGCTTTATGCACAAGGACATAAAGTATGGAATAATAGACAATGGAGACTCTGAAAGGTGGGCGGAGAGGATGATGAGAAATCATTTAATGATACAATGTAACTTATTGTATGATGGATAATCTAAAAACCCTGACTTCACCACTACGAAACCTGTGCATGTAACAAATTACACATGTAACCCATAAAGTTATACAAATTAAGGGGACATCCTTGACAAGTCACTTTGGTGACAAGGCTGTGGAGACCAAGGCATTCTCATTGTTAATGAGAATGAAAATGAGGACAACCCTTATAAAGGATATTTTTTTCCAATGTAGTAAAATTTATGGCAATATCTAGAAAAATTACATACATTTTTACATTTTATCCTAGTACTCCCACATCTACAAATTTACTTTGAAAATACATATTCATACTTTTATTCAATGAAACATTATTTGTAATTGTAAAATCTTAGAGACAATTTACATGCTAGTATAACAGACTGGATTATCTTGTATTTCCACAAAATAGAGTACCACACAGCTAGTAAATAAGGAAGGATGCCTGAAGGAATAAGAGCAAATCTGTAGTGATGGAATTTCTGTATCTCCTCCTGGAGAGGGTCAATAACTTAGTGTTTTACTTTATAATACATAATTTTTTGTGAGCATTTTTTCTACAGAACAGTTCATTTTTCAATAACAACATTTTACAAATAACATGTTTTCTACTTTCTAAAAAATTAGAGGCCACTTACTGGCATCATGACATCAGGCAACTGAGACAATACAGCATCTGCACAAATAAAAGAGATTTTAAATAATCTGGTATCTCTTATTATACATCCTCATCTATTTTAAGAGGACATCGATGCAGGTCTTTCAATGAGGAAACTATAAGCCACAAAGTGAGCCTTCTCTGGCACTGACTGTATTGGACAAAGTCAATTGCAACAGAAAAAAGCCTTGAATCTGATAGTTGAAATAATACTGTCTCAAATGCATTCTATCATTTAAACCTGCAGTACTCTCCCTTGAAGATATTATTTTATTTTTTACATTTTCTAAATGAGGAAACTGAACATAAAGGAAGACTATGACTCCCAAATATGAAGGGAATTTATAAGTACTGAAAGTCAAGATTTCACCTCTATTTTCAATGCTTTTCTCAATGCCAGTACAATTGCCTGGCAATGATGTTAATAAACAATAATTTTTTTAAGACAGACTAATTGTACCAAAAGTTATCAGTGAAGACTGGCCCGATACAATACTTTGATGTTAGAAATGATGACTGAAAGTCTGAGACCTGGAAGTTTGTTCTAATCAATTTTATTGGAGAATGCAATCTAAAAAACAGGGAAAGAATTTAGTTAAATACTTTAGCTAAATTCAGTGGTCATTTCTATTCATGTAGAGTTTCTCCTTTCTTATAATATGGGGAGGGGGATCCACCAATGTAATATTAAAAAGGCATTTGTCATCTGTTTATTTGATTTACCAATTCAAGTATAATAAAATTTTTAAAAATCTAGCTATAAGGGACATCAAATCTTGCCTGAATTTTCTAGGACGTGAGAAATGCCCTTACAAGGAATAGAAAATGTACTCACCCGAACAAAGACAGAATGCCAACATGATAAAATTGGTTTTTATCCACAATGAGAAGTGAGCCATCTGAACTTCTCAGTCACCCTGAAAGACATTTCTACGGAAACGTTCAGAATTTTTATGACATGAGCCCCATAAACCTTCACTGAACAGAACTGGAAAAGGGACTACTTCCTGCACCCTACCACTTGAGGGAACAATTACAACCCTTGAGATTCTATATTCCTTTACTCTTCATTAGGAAAGACTATTCCCTTTGCTCTTCCACCCCTAAAATCAACAAGAAATAAGCACAATAACAAATAAATATGGATAACTGCTCAAGATAACATTCTGTGTGGCATTTAATATTACATGCAATTTTGAGAGTTCAAATTATCCTTCATAGAAGCTGGAATCGTTATTATGAGAAGGACATGATGTGGAGAAAGCCTGAGAGCAATTCAATACATACAAGTCACCATAACATGTGTCTCAAATTATTATACCTACCTCAAGAAGAAGAAGGTGCAAAGGAAAATTGTGTCTGTTTTGTTCACTCTTGCCTCCTCATCTACTCCCACTATGTTGAGGTGTCTCTTTTAAATATCTCTGAATAAGGAAGACAAATGGGTCAGAAGAGATAAGACGCAGAAGGCTCATGTGTACTGGCAGGTGCTGGGAATTTGCCTCATACAAATGTTATCAAAGCTATACCTACACCAGAAAGTAAACAGACAGACAATTTCATCTGATGGGCACAAACAAACGAGAAGGAAAAAAATTGATAAGCCTGTTTATACACCCTACAAAACGTGAAATCTTTCCAAACATGGGAACTGTTCAGAGTCACGAGAACTAAGACAAAAAAGTAGGAGTCCAGGAACTTCAATTTATAAATAAGGATAGAACTTTAGTAGTTTAAAAACTTCGACAGATATTAAAAGAATCTGGAAAGCTTGGTGAAAATATCAATGCCTAAGGTTGTTCCCCAAGATTGTGATTCCGTTTTCTACATTAGATTGTAGTCATTGGTGCTTTTTGTAAGTCTACAAGATGATAGAAACATGTAGCTAAGACTTGAGGTGACTGAGTTGGAGCTGTAGAATGATCTTGCTTGGAGCCTCATTACATCAATCTGTACACTTCTCTATACTAGAGTTTTCAAATTTAATAAAACAGGATACAAACATCTGTAGCTAGCTTTATTTACATAATATTTAAATTGAAATTTTTTCATATCATCATTTACAATTACAATATTAAAATAGTCTTTTTTTGTCTGTATGATTATTACTACCATTGAAATTTATACTTTCTTTTTTTTTATTATACTTTAAGTTTTTGGGTACATGTGCACAACGTGCCAGTTTATTACATAGGCATACATGTGCCATGTTGGTTTGCTGCACCCATCAACTCGTCATTTACATTAGGTATTTCTCCTAATGCTATCCCTCCCCCAGCTCACCACCCCACAACAAGCCCTGGTGTGTGATGTTCCCTGTCCTTTGTCCATGTGTTTTCATTGTTCAACTTCCACCTATGAGTGAGAACATGTGGTGTTTGGTTTTCTATCCTTGTGATAGTTTGCTGAGAATCATAGTATCCAGCTTCATCGATGTCCCTGCAAAGAACATGAACTCATCTTTTTCATGGCTGCATAGTATTCCACGGTGTATATGTGCGACATTTTCTTTATCCAGTCTATCATTGATAGGCATTTGGTTTGGTTCTAAGTCTTTGCTATGGTGAATAGTGCTGCAATAAACATACATGTACATGTGGCTTTATAGCAGCGTGATTTATAATCCTTTGGGTATATACCCAAGAATGGGATCACTGGGTCAAATGGTATTTGTAGTTGTAGATCCTTGAGGAATCGCCACACTGTTCCACAATGGATGAACTAATTTACACTCCCACCAACAGTGTAAAAACATTCCTATTTCTCCACATCTTCTCCAGCATCTGTTGTTTTCTGACTTTTTAATGATCACCATTCTAACTGGCATGAGTCGGTATCTCATTGTGGTTTTGATTTGCATTTCTCTGATGACCAGTGATGATGAATATGTCTGTTGGCTGCATAAATGTCTTCTTTTGAGAAGTGTCTGTTCATATCCTGTGCCCACTTTTGATGGGGTTGTTTTTTTCTTGTAAATTTGTTTAAGTTCTTTGTAGATTCTGGATATTAGCCCTTTGTCAGATGGGTAGATTGCAAACATTTTCTCCCATTCTGTAGGTTGCCTGTTCACTCTGATGGTAGCTTCTTTTGCTGTGAAGAAGCTCTTTAGTTTAATTAGATCCCATTTATCTATTTTGGCTTTTATTGCCATTACTTTTGGTGTTTTTTTGTTTTGTTTTGTTTTGTTTTTTTCTTTTGAGACGGAGTCTTGCTCTGTCACCCAGGCAGGAGTGCAGTGGCATGATCTCAGCTCACTGCAAGCTCCGTCTCCAGGTTCATACCATTCTCCTGCCTCAGCCTCCCGAGTAGCTGGGACTACAGGCACCTGCCACCACGTCCAGCTAATTTTTTGTATTTTTAGAAGAGACGGGGTTTCACTGTGTTAGCCAGGATGGTCTCAATCTCCTGACCTAGTGATCTGCCTACCTCACCCTCTCAAAGTGCTGAGATTACAGGCATAAGCCACCACTCCCGGCCACTTTTGGTGTTTTAGCCATGAAGTCTTTGCCCATGCCTATGTCCTGAATGGTACTGCCTAGGTTTTCTTCTAGGGATTTTATGGTTTTAGGATTTACATTTAAGTCTTTAATCCATCTTGCATTAATTTTAGTATAAGGGGTAAGGAAGGGATCCAGTCTCAACTTTCTACATATGGCTAGCCAGTTTTCCCAGCATCATTGATTAAATAGGGAATCCTTACCCCATTTCTTGTTTTTGTCACGTTTGTCAAAGATCAGATGGTTGTAGATAGGTAGTGTTATTTCTGAGGCCTCTGTTCTGTTCCATTGGTCTATATATCTGTCTTGGTACCAGTACCATGCTATTTTGGTTACTGTAGCCTTGTAGCATAGTTTGAAGTCAGGTAGCATGATGCCTCCAACTTTGTTCTTTTTGCTTAGGATTGTCTTGTCTGTGCAGGCTCTTTTTTAGTTCCCCATGAACTTTAAAGTAGTTTTTTTTTTTTTTTTCTAATTCTGTGAAGAAAGTCATTGGTAGCTTGATGGGGATGGCATTGAATCTGTAAATTACCTAGGGCAGTATGGCCATTTTCATGATATTGATTCTTCCTATCCATGAGCATGGAATGTTCTTCCATTTATTTGTGCCCTCTTTTATTTCGTTGAGCAGTGGTTTGTAGTTCTCCTTGAAGAGGTCCTTCACATCCCTTACAAGTTGGATTCCTAGGTAGTTTATTCTCTTTGTAGCAATTGTGAATGGGAGTTCCCTCATGATTTGGCTTGAATGCTTGTGATTTTTGCACATTGATTTTGTATCCTGAGACTTTGATGAAGTTGCTTATCAGCTTAAGGAGATTTTAGGCTGAGACGATGAGGCTTTCTAAATATACAAGCATGTCATCTGCAAACAGGGACAATTTGACTTCCTCTTTTCCTAATTGAATACCCTTTATTTCTTTCTCTTGCCTGACTGCCCTGGCCAGAACTTCCAACACTATGCTGAATAGGAGTGGTGAGAGAGGGCATCTTTATCTTGTGCTGGTTTTCAAAGGGAATGCTTCCGGCTTTTGCCCATTCAGCATGACATTGGCTGTGGATTTGTCATAAATAGCTCTTATTATTTTGAGATACGTCCCATCAATACCTAGTTTATTGAGAGTTTTTAGCGTGAAGAGCTGTTGAATTTTGAAGGCATTTTCTGCATCTATTGAGATAATCATGTGTTTTTTTGTCATTGGTTCTCTTTATGTGATGGATTACGTTTCTTGATTTGTGTATGTTGAACCAGCCTTGCATCCCAGGGATGAAGTTGACTTGATCATGGTGGATAAGCTTTTTGATGTGCTGCTGGATTCAGTTTGCCAGTATTTTATTGAGGATTTTTGCATCTGTGTTCATCAGGGATATTGGTCTAAAATTCTCTTTTTTTATTGTGTCTCTGCCAGGCTTTGGTATCAGGATGATGCTAACCTCATAAAATGAGTTAGGGAGGATTCCCTCTTTTTCTATTGATTGGAATAGTTTTAGAAGGAACGGTACCAGCTCCTCTTTGTACCTCTGGTAGAATTAGGCTGTGAATCCGTCTGAAGCTGGACTTTTTAAAGTTGGTAGCCTATTAATTATTGCCTCAATTTCAGAACCCGTTATTGGTCTATTCAGAGATTCAACTTCTTTAGTCTTCTTTAGTCTTGGGAGGGTGTACGTGTCCAGGGATTTATCTATTTCTTCTAGATTTTCTAGTTTATTTGCATAGATGTGTTTACAGTATTCTCTGATGGTACTTCGTATTTCTCTGGGATTGGTGCTGATGTCTCCTTTATATTTTTTATTGCATCTATTTGATTCATCTCTCTTTTCTTCTTTATTAGTCTTGCTAGTGGTCTATTTTGTTGATCTTTTCAAAAAACCAGCTCCTGGATTCATTGACTTTTTTGAAGGATTTTTTCTGTCCCTATCTGCTTCAGTTCTGCTCTGATCTTAGTTATTTCTTGTCTTCTGCTAGCTTTTGAATTTGTCTTCTCTTGCCTCTCTAGTTCTTTTCATTGTGATGTTAAGGTGTTGATTTTAAATCTTTCCTGCTTTCTCTTGTGGTCATTTAGTGCTATAAATTTTCCTCCACACACTGCTTTAAATGTGTCCCAGAGATTCTGGTACATTGTTTTTCTTCTCACTGGTTTCAAAGAACATCTTGATTTCTGCCTTCATTTCATTGTTTACTCAGTAGTCATTCAGGAGCAGGTTGTTCAGTTGCCATGTAGTTGGGCGGTTTTGAGTGAGTTTCTTCATCCTGAGTTCTAATTTGATGGCACTGTGGTCTGAAAGACAGTTTGCTGTGATTTCTGTTCTTTTACATTTGCTGAGGAGTGCTTTACTTCCAATTATGTGGTCATTTTTAGAATAAGTGTGACGTGGTGCTGAGAAGAATGTGTATTCTGTTGATTTGGGGTGGAGAGTTCTGTAGACGTCCATTAGGTCCACTTGGTGCAGAGCTGAGGTCATGTCCTGGATATCCTTGTTAACCTTCTGTCTCGTTGATCTAATAGTGACAGTGGGGTGTTAAAGTCTCCTATTATTATTGTGTGGGAGTCTAAGTCACTTTGTATGACTCTAAGGACTTGCTTTATGAATCTAAGTGCTCCTGTATTGGGTGCATTTATATTTAGGATAGTTAGCTCTTCTTATTGCATTGATCCCTTTACCATTATGTAATGGCCTTCTTTGTCTCTTGTGATCTTTGTTGGTTTAAAGTCTGTTTTATCAGAGACTAGGATTGCAAGCTCTGTTTTTTTTTTTTTCTTCCCATTTGCTTGGTAGATCTTCCTCCATCCCTTTATTTTGAGCCTATGTGTGTCTTTGCATGTGAGATGTGTCTCCTGAATACAGCACACTGATGGTTCTTGACTTTTTATCTAATTTGCCAGTCTGTGTCTTTTAACTGGGACATTTAGCCTGTTTACATTTAAGGTTAATATTGTTATGTGTGAATTCAATCCTGTCATTATGATGTTAGCTGGTATTTTGCCCATGAATTGATGCAGTTTCTTCCTAGCATCGATGGTCTTTACAATTTGGCATGTTTTTGCAGTGGCTGGTACCAGTTGTTCCTTTCCATGTTTAGTGCTTCCTTCAGGAGTTCTTGTAAGGCAGGCTTGGTGGTGACAAAATCTCTCAGCATTTGCTTGTCTGTAAAGGATTTTATTTCTCTTTCACTTATGAAGCTTAGTTTGACTGGGTATGAAATTCTGGGTTGAAAATTCCTTTCTTTAAGAATGTTGAATATTGGCCCCCACTCTTTTCTGGCTTGTAGGGTTTCTGCAGAGAGGTCTGCTGTTAGTCTGATGGGCTTTCCTTTGTGGGTATCCTGACCTTTTTCTCTAGCTAGTCTTAACATTTTTTTCCTTCATTTCAACCTTGATGAATCTGACAGTTAGGTGTCTTGAGGTTGCTTTTCTCAAAGAGTATCTTTGTGGTGTTCTCTGTATTTCTCAAATTTGAATGTAGGCCTGCCTTGCTAGGCTGGGGAAGTTCTCCTGGATAATGTCCTGAAAAGTGTTTTCCAACTTGGTTCCATTCTCCCTATCAGTTTCAGGTATGCCAATCAAACATAGATTTGGTCTTTTCACATAGTCCTATATTTCTTGGAGGCTTTTTTCTTTTCTTTTCACTATTTTTTCTCTAATATTGTCTTCTCGCTTTATTTCATTAATTTGATCTTCAACCACTGATATTCTTTCTTCTACTTAATTGAATTGGCTATTGAAGCTTGTGCATGCATCACAAAGTTCTTGTGCTGTGGTTTTCAGCTCCATCAGGTCATGTAAGGTCTTCTTTACACTGTTTATTCTAATCAACCATTCATCTAACCTTTTTTAGCTTCCTTTCAATGGGTTAGATCATGCTCCTTTAGCTTAGAGAAGTTTGTTATTACCTTCTGAAACTTACTTCTATCCACTCATCAAACTCATTCTCCTTCCAGTTTTGTTCCATTTCTCACAAGGAGCTGCAATCCTTTGGAGGAGTAGGGACACTCTGGGTTTTGGAATTTTCAGGATTTCTGCTCTGGTTTCTCCCCATCTTTGTGGTTTTATCTACCTTTGGTCTTTCATGTTCGTGACTTATAAATGTAGTTTTGGTGTGGATGCCCTTTTTGTTGATGTTGATGCTATTTTTTTCTGTTTGTTAGTTTTCCTTCTAACAGTCGGTCCCTCAGCTGCAGGTCTGTTGAAATCTGCTGGAAGTCCACTCCAGACCCTGTTTGCCTGGGTATCACCAGTGGAGGCTGCAGAACAGCAAATATAGCAGAATAGCAAATATTGCTGCCTGATCCTTCCTCTGGAAGCTTCATCCCAGAGGGGCACTCACCCATATGAGGTGTCTGTCAGCCCCTACTGGGAGGTGTCTCCCAGTCAGGTTACACAGGGTCAGGGACCCACTTGAGGAGACAGTCTGTCCATTCTCAGAGCTCAAATGCCATGCTGGGAGAACAACTGTTCTCTTCAGAGCTGTGAGACAGGGATGTTTAAGTCTGCAGAAGTCATCTGTTGCCTTTTGTTCAGCTATGCCCTGCCCACAGAGGTGGAGTCTAGAGAGCCAGTGAGCCTTGCTGATCTGCAGTGGGCTCCACCCAGTTCAAGCTTACTGATCACTTCGCTTCCCTACTCAAGCCTCAGCAATGGCAGACGCCCCTCCCCACACCAGGCTGCAGCCTTGCAGGTTGATCTTAGTTTGCTGTTCCTGCAGGGACCAAGGCTCCATGGGCGTGGGACCCACCAAGCCAGGCATGGGAGGGATCTTCTGGTCTGCCAGTTGCTAAGACCATGGGTAAAGTGCAGTATTTAGGTGGGAGTGTACCATTCCTCCAGGTACAGTCTGTCATGGCTTCTCTTGGCTAGGAAAGTGAAATCCCCTGACCCCTTGCACTTCCTGGGTAAGGTGATGCCCCACCCTGCTTCGGCTCTACCCCGTCGGCTGCACCCACTGTCCAACCAGTCCCAGTGAGATGAACCAGGTACCTCAGTTGAAAATGCAGAAATCACCCATCTTCTGTGTCAATCTCACTGGGAGCTGCAGACTGGAGCTGTTCCTATTCAGCCATCTTGGAAGTGTCGTGAAATTTATAATTTCATATGCTTTTGTATTTCTGTTTAGAATTTTTTTTTTTTTTTAGAGATGGGGTCTCTATGTTGCCAAGGGTTGTCTGAAATCTGTGGCCTTAAGAAATTCTCCCATCTCAGCTTCTATAAGTACCAGAGTTACAGGTATAAGCAACCACACTTGGCTAGAATTTGTTTTATATAAAAACTTTCTTTTGCATTTATTGTAAGACAGGTTTTCTTTTTTCTTTTGTTTGTCAAGAAAGTCTTTAGCTCTCCTTTTATGAAGAAGAGTTTTATCAGGTACAGTATTCTTAGTTGTCAGATTTTGCTTTTCTTTTAGAATTTAGAATATGTTATGTAATTCCCTTCTGGAATGAAGTATCTCTACAGCAAAATTCAATAGTATTATTAAGGTTCCCATGGCTGTGACAAGTATTTTCTCTTACTACTTTCAACATTGTCTCTTTATCTTTGATTTTTGACAATGTGATTATAATTTGTCTTGTTTTGGATTTCATTATGCATATCTTATTTAAACCTCAACGATATTTCTAAATCTGAATGCCCACATTCTTCTTCAATTTGGGGAAGTTTTCATACATTATTTCTTTGAATAAGCTTTCTCTCAATATTTCTTTTAATAAGATGAAGTTTCCCTATTCTCCTTGTGCTCCCATAATACATGTATTTCTTCACTTGATAGTATCCCATAAATTCCATAACATTTCTTCAGTCACTTACACTCTTTGTTATTCTTTTTGCTCATCTCATTGGATAATTTCCAATAACCTAAGTTTGAATGTACTAACTGCTCTATTTCAGGGGTTTGTGTATAACCTCAAAATTCATGTTGAAATTCTAACTCTCGAGATAATGATTTTAGGAGGAAAGGCCTTTGGGAAGTGATGAGAAGCAAGGTCATAGAGCAAAACTATCGTGGTCAGGATTAGAGACCTTATAAGAGAGAACCAAAAGAGCTAGCTCACTTTTCATTCCATGTGAAGACAAAGCAGGAAAATGCTGTCTCTGAACAAATAAGTTGATTTTCACCAGAAATGTAATCTATCAGTTCCTTGATCTTGGATATTCCAGATTCCAGAACAGTAATGAATAAAATTATGTTGTTTATAAGGCAACCAGTTTGATATTTTTATAACAGCCCAAATGCACTAAGATATTAATCATTTCTCCTGTTTGATATAGTGAACTGTTAAATATCTCATGAATATTCTAGTTGTTATTATATAGTTCAGTTTTACGATTTATATTTAGTACTTTAAAGATATTTCTTTGCTAAAACTTTTATTTTGTTCATGCATTATTCTCTTTACATCATTTATTATCTTTATGACAGTTATGAATTCTCTTAGTAAGTCATATATTTTTATTTTGTTAGGGTCAGTTTGGGAAGATTTATCTTGTTCTTTCATTTGTAACATGTTTCCTTGAGTGTGCATTTCCTTGACAATGTTTCTTCATTTTCCTTCACTTTTACTGTTAGCTCTTTATAGAAAACAATCACTACTCTCTGTCTTTCCTGACCGGCCTCATACAGAAAAATACACTCACCAGTCAGCCCAACCAGACATTCTAAGTGACTTTATGTTGCTTCAAACTGTAATCTTTGTCTTCTGTGTCTCCCAGGTGTCTGGAAAATGCCAGGTTCTGTCATCTCCATCCTGACAGGCAAGCCATAAGCCAGTAGCTCACATGGATCCCAGCACAGTCAGAATTTTGGATAATGTGGTCTGGTAATTTTCTTCCCTCTCCAAGAAGAAACTGAAGGCTATGCCTTATGTACTTCTCAGTCTGTGCTAAGTCAGAGAGTGCATCTGTGGTATGTGCAGTCTTGTTATTAGAAACTTCAGTCACTTCTCCATGGCCCCCACGTATCTGTTGTATGGAGGTTGTATCAATGTTCTGACACAGGTGAGAAAGAAGACAGTGCCTTGGGAGCCCTCAGAAAATTAAGAATATCGAATGCATGGTCTCATCTCATCTTTTGTGTCTCCATTGAGATGATAACAAGTGTTTTTTGCTTTCTTTTTTCCAAAGTCGTGTGGAGCTCTGCTGTGATAGGGCTTTTAATGGGACAATGTCTTTGAGCTCTCCTACTGTTTTCAATGTGGTTTGTTTAATGCTTGCTCAGATATAAGATCCCCTCAACTAGTTTCTGAACTTCTCACAAAGGATATTGGTGGATATTGTCTCTTTGGAATATGAGGCTGGTTGTAAAGGAAAGGTCCAGGGTCTTGTTTTGGCATCTTGATGATATCCTTATAATCAACTGAATTTCAATGACTATCAAAAACATTCCATGGGGAAAAAAATCCTCTTTCTAATAAATGGTACTGGCACAACTGGATAACTACATGCAAAAAAAATCAGGTTGGACCCTTAGCTCACACCGTATAAAAATATTAATTGGCAATGATTACAATATCAAAGCATAAAGGCAAAAACTATAGCACTCTTAGAAGAAAACAGAGGAGTAAATTTTCATGTCATTGAATTTGGCAACATATTATTCTTTATAACACCAAAAATATAAGCAGTAAGAGAAAAAAAGTATAAATTGGACATCATCCAAATTAAAGTTTGTGTTTCAAAGAGCATCATTGAAAAATGAAAGACAATGCAAATGAAGTAAAGCAGGTATAAATATATGTCTGATAGGGTACTAGTGCCTAGAATAGATAATGGAGACTGAAAACATTATTAAAAGAGAACACAATTGAGTTAGAAAATGGGATGCCAAGTACCTGACTGGACATTTCACTAAAAAATATTTTTAAATGGACAGAAATCAAATGCAAATATGATAAACGTCATTAGTAACCAGGGAAATGCAAACCAAAACTACAGTGATATAGTATCCACTAAAATAACTAGAATCAAAAAGTGAGAGAGAAACAAGTTAACAGAATGTGAAAAAAAAATAGAATGCTCATACATTGTTTGTGGAAATGTAAAATAATTGCGGTGCTATGAAAATATTTGGTAGTTCTTGCAATGTTTAAACATGAGTTACCCTGTGACTCAACATTTTCCCTCCTAGATATATACGAAATATTACCTAAAAAAATAGGTCTACAGAAACTTGTACAAAACTGTTTATAGTAACATTATTCATAATAGACAAATGTGGAAATAACCCAAATGTCTATAAACTAATAATGAGTAAAAAATATATGTGGTATATGGATATAATGGAATATTGTTCAATCATGAAAATGAGTAAATTGCTACCATATGCTGCAGCATGATGAAAGATTAAAACATTATGCCAAGTGAGAGAAGCCAGTCACAAAAGACCACATTCTACATAATTTCATTAACATGAAAATCCATAATAAGAAAACCAAGAGAGACAGAAAGTAAATGAATTGTGGCTTAGAGCAGGGAATCTGAGGGAGATTGAAATAGGATTAAGAGAAATCATACCTCAATAACAGTTGATTGAAAATGTAATTGCATAACAGAATATTTATGTATATTTCAAGGCCCAAAACACATAGATTTGTAATGTATTGGGCAATAATAACACAGGCAATGTGGGCACAAGTTAAGCTGTAATGAAGTGAGAAATAAATTCAGAGGAAAATCAGAACTAGATATTGTGAATAAGAAAGCAAATATAACTATATCAATAAATACATACTTTCCTTCCTTTTCTAAACAGGTAAGATTTATTAATATAATAATTACACAATGCATGTGGATATTGTTATACTGCATTCAAACATCATCCAACTATGGTGTCTACCTGAGATATATATTAGTTTCAAACACAAACATAAGTTAAAAGTAAAAACATAAAATAAAATATACCATGTTAACAGCAACTATAAGAAAGCTACAGAAACTAAGCTAATAAAATTCATAGACTTTAAGTTCAAATTATTAAAAATAAGGAGAGCTATTTTGTAATAAAAAAGGACAAATCATTTTAAAGGACTGCAAATATTTTATTTGTAAATATTTAATTGTAAATAATTATAAATATTGACCATCCTAGTAATGACCTAAATTAGACAAAGAAAAATTGAGAAAATTATATGGAAAATAAGCCATTAACACTAATGATCTGAAGTTTCAATACACCATTTTTAATAATGAGCAAACAACTAGGCAGAAAATCAACAGACATATATAAGACTTCAAGAAGCCTGCAAGTTAACTAGACCTAACAAACATATATAAAACACTCCATTCAGGAAGATTAGAATATTCTGTGTTCTTAAAAGCTCGTGGAAAAATGTTTAAGATGCACCCTGGGTGTGATGTAATGCCTAAAATTAAGAGTCAATATTTTATGCTGCCTTAACGTCTGAAGCTGACAGGGCTGTGAATGATCTAACTTCAAGTTCTACTCCATAATCTTCTACAGATGAAGTAGGCATACAATCCTCCTTATAAAGAGGACTAGGTAAGGTTTCTAACTACTCTAAAGAATGATTTTCAATTCAATTCTTTGTCAGCCCATGAAATTTTTTAAACAAGCCAATCACACCCCCACGTGAAAACCACAGATTATTTACCCTCTTGGTACTGTAAAGCCTGCCTTCTATAGATCTGGTGGTTTACTCTGTTCCCAAGTGAAATCCTGATGTGCCCCAACATAGTGTTCAGTGACTTCTCCCCCAGACTCTGAGTATACATTACTAACAAAATGTTGTTCATCTCTGACCAGTGTTGGAAGTTATGCATTTGGTTAGTGTCATAAGGCCAGAGTGAGAGTTCTGCCCTCACTAACAGGATGAATAACTGTTAATTAAAAATTAAAATGATTGGTGTCACAAAAGAGATGTTCAAACCTTGACTGAGGACACTTCTTAACTCACCCCATAAGCCAGGTATTATCCTGATACCAAAGCTAGACAGACATTTCAAGAAAAGAAATGTCCTTTAAATGTCTCTTATGAATCAAGATGCAAAAATACACAACAAAATGCTAGCCAAACAAATCTAGCCAAATATATAAAAGATTATACCACTTGTCCAAGAAAAATTTATCACAGAAATTCAAGATTTATTTAACATTTGACATGGTTTGGCTCTGGTTCCCACCCAAATCTCATCTTGAATTGTAATCCCCACATGATGAGGGAGGGAGGCGATTGGATAATGGGGGAGTTTCTCCCTTGCTGTTCTCATGATAGTGAATTCTCACAAGATCTGATGGTTTTTAAAGTGGGAGATTTTTCCTGTGCTCTCACTTCTCTCTCACCTGTTACCATGTAAGATGGGCCCACTTCCCCATCTGCCATGATTGTAAATTTTCTGAGGCCTCCTCAGCCATACAGAACTGTGAGTCAATTAAACCTCCTTTCTTTGTAAATTACCCAGGCTCAGGTATTTCTTTATAGCAGTATGAGAACAAACTAATACAGTATCAAGATACTGTATTGCTATCAAGATACTTGAAAATGTGGAAGCAACTTTGGAACTGAGTAACAGGCAGAGGCTGGAATAGTCGGAGAGTTCAGAAGAAGAGAGAAAGTTTTGAGAAAGTTAAGAACTTCCTAAAGACTTGTTGAATGACTTTGTCCAAAATGCTGATAATGATGTGGACAATGAAGTCTGGGGTAAGGTGGTCTCGGAATGAGATGAGGAACTTTTTGAAAACTGTAGCAAAGATCACTCATGCTACCCAGACTGGTGGCATTTTGCTTCTGCCCTAAAGATCTGTGAAACTTTGAACTTGAGAGAGATGATCTGAAATTGGAACTTATGTTTAAAAGGGAAGCAGAGCATAAAAGTTTGGAAGTTTGCAGCATGAGGATGAATTACAAAAGAAAAATCCATTTTCTGGGGAGAAATTCAAGCTGACTGCAGAAATATGCATAAGTAATGAAGAGCCAAATGTTAATAGCCAAGGCAATGGGGAAAATGGCTTCAGGTCATGTCAGAAATCTTGTCAGCAACCCCTCCCATCACAGGCCTGGGGGCCTAGGAGGAAGAATGGTTTCGTGGGCAGGACCCAGGGCCCCCGCTGCTCTATGCAGCCTTAGGACATGGTGCCTTGTGTCCCAACTGCTTCAGCTCCACTTGTGGATAAAATGGGCCAAGGTACACCTAGGACCATTTTTTCAGAGGGTGCACACCCCAAACCTTCGTCCTTCCACATGATGTTGGGCCTGCAGGTGCAAAGAAGTCAAGAACTGAGTTTTGAGAAACTCTGCCTAGATTTCAGAGGATGTGTGGAAATGCCTAGATGTCCAGGCATTTTGGCATGTTGGCATGATGGTTTTGAAATATAAAAAGGACATGAGATTTTGGAGAGGCCAGATATGGAATGATATGATTTGGTTCTGTGTCCCCACCTGAAACTCATCTCGAATTGTAATCTCCCTGTGTCGAGGGAGGGACCTGTCACCCCCACTTGGTGACGGAGGAAGGTGATTGAATCATGAGGATGGTTCACTCATGTGGTTCTTGTGATAGTGAATGAATTCTCATGAGATCTGATGGTTTTAAAAGTGGCAGTTTTTTCCTGTGCTCTGAATTCTCTCTTGCCTGCCACCAAGCAAGATGTGACTGCTTCCCTTTCTACCATGATAGTAAGTTTCCTGAGACCTCCTCAGCCATGTGGAACTGTGAGTCGATTAAACCTCCTTTATTATTATTATTATTAATATTATTATTATTATTTTGAAACAATGTCTTGCTCTGTCACCCAGGCTGTGGTGGAGTGGTGTGATCTTGGCTTACTGCAATTTCCACCTCCCATGTTCCTGTGATTTTCCTGCCTCGGCTTCCTGAGTACCTGGGATTATAGGCATGCATGAACATGCCTGCCCAATTTTTGGTGGGTTTTTTTGTATTTTTAGTAGGTATGGGGTTTTACCACGTTGGCCAGGCTGGTCTTGAACTCCTGACCTCAGGTGATTCACCCGTCTCAGCCTCCCAAAGTGCTGGGATTACAGGAGTGAGCCACTGAGCCCGGCCTAAACCTCCTGTCTTTATAAATTACCCAGGCTCAGGTATTTCTTTATAGCACTGTGAGAATTAACTAATACAACATTCAACAATGCATTAATGCATTACAACATATTCATTGAATAAATGGCAAAAAAATCAATGATTTTAATAGACACAGAAAGCTTTCAATAAAATCAATACTATTTAATGTTAAAAGCATGCATTAATCTAGGGATAAAGGATACAAAATTTCTCAACCTAGTAAAGACATCTAAAAGAGAAAGCAAACAAAAAACAAAAGCTCATATGAAACTAAGTGGTGAAAGATTAAATGCTGAGAAATGGAGCAAAGCAGAGATGTTCACCTTGCTACTTCTGTTTAAGTTTTTATGAGATGTTGCATCCAGGGTAATTAGACAAAAACAAAAAGAAAAAAATAGAAAAAAGAAGGAAAGAAAATAAAAGGACAGGAAGAAAGAAGAAAAGAAAGAAGAGAGGTAGGAATAAAGAGAAGAAGAGAGGAAGAAAAAAAAGAAAGAAAAGGCATTTAACTTAGAAAGCCTAAATTCAAAGTATTTATTTGCCAAGATGATATGAAATTGTACATGGAATATCACTATTATCTTCTCATAATTTAATGTTTTTATATTATATTTACATTTTTAATTTTTAAGATTAAGATATGAGATGAAGACCCTGATTATCATTCTATAAGCCATTATCTTACATAAATATATGGAGAAAATCCTACATTCCAGAGCTCTGCCTTGAGAAAATTTGCTGCCTTGTACCTTGATATTAAAACCTTCCCTATAGTCCAGCAAGCATATATAAACATTTAATAGAATTAGTATGTTTGTTGTTGTACTAATTAAATCAAAATTGTTTTTAAGTATTTGAGAGATATATAAATTCATTATTTCTAAAGGTATGATTTTAGCCACTTAGGGATATTTAATTATTTAACACTACATAAAGATATCTAATATCAACTTTATTGTATATTCAATATGTATATATGAATATTTCTCTTTATGTTAGTGTGCATTGAACCTTTGTTTCAATATTTAGAACTCCTTTCAGCATTTCATGGAAGGCTGATCCAGTTGTGACAAATTCCCTCAGCATTTGCTAGTCTGGGAAAGATTTTATTTCTCCCTTATTTATGAAATTTTGTTTGCTGTGTAAAAACTCTTGGTATGTTGGCATGTTGATACTTATTCTATTTGAGGAGACTAAAGATAGGATGCTAATATTTTCTGGATTGTTAGGTTTCTGCTGAGAAGTCAGTTGTTAGTCTGATAAGTTTCCCTTTATAAGTTATTTGATGCTTTTGTTTTGGTGTTCTTGCAATTTTTTTCCTTCACATCAACTTTAGATAGCTTTAAGATATACACCTTGGTGATTTCCTTTTTTGCAATGAATCTCTCAGGAATTCTTGAACTTCTTCAATTTGGGTGTCTAAATCTCTAGAAACATCAGGAAATTTTTCCTCAAAGAGGTTTTTCAATTTTTCAAACTTTTGCCTTTTTTTTTTTAGCTTAGGACACATATGCTTCTTAGGCTTGAATGTTTTATATAATTCTGTATTTCTTGGATACTTTATTTTTAAATTTTTTCCTGTTTTTTTGTAGTTATTATTATTATTAGCCCTGATTGGTTGAATTCAAAAGGCTTGCATTCAAGCTCTGAAATTATTTCTGCTATTTGGTCTAACGTATTGACAAAAACTTTTTACTGCATTTTGTAATTTTCTAAATGTAATTTTCCTTCTGGGGTGCTTTTTGTCTTCTTAAAAATATCTATCTCTTTGGAAAATTTTTCATTTATGTTTTGAATTGTTTTATTTGATTTCTTTATGTTGGTTTTCAGATTTTTCTGCAATCTTACCAAGCAACTTAATAATCAGCATTTTAAATTCTTTAACTGCTATTTCAAAGATTTCATCTTAGTTAGGTGACACTGCTGGAGAGCTAATATGATCTTTTGAGGATGTTATAGAATTCTGCTTTTTTTTATATTACCAGAATTATTTTTCTGGTTCTTTCTCATTTGGGTCAACCATTTCTTCTTATTATTCTTGGAATTATGTTTAATTCAACTTGATTTTTAAATTTTTTTGCTTGTGAGCATATAACTTTAATGTGTTTATTTTATGGTTACCTAGCTTTGACTCTGAGTGTTTTCAATGGCAAAGACTCTGCATGAGTTCCCTTGTTATAGAGAATCTTTGTGTTATGGCTTTCTCAGATGCTGGTTGTGGTAGCAATGTGCTGGGTGTGTGAGCAGGTTTGTTGTCTCCTGTGGGGCTTGAATGAGAGAGGGCTCATGAATCTCATTTTGTTCTGTAGCAATGTACACTTTTTAATTATTTTTCCGTTATCATGATTATTATTATTATTTTACTGTAGTGTACAGTTCAGGCTTCAGGCCAGTAGGAGTTTCCCAAGAGTAAAATCTGGCTGTGGCTGAAATATGTGGGTATGAGCAAGTCCCTAATGGTGGGCAGAGGTCCCAACCTTGAAAGAGGTCGCTAAGGGAACTCTCAGTGAAAAGCAATGAGCTCCTCATAGGGGCAAAAGAGAGAGCCTCCTTAGCCCCACTTCCAGACCAGCAGAAAAAGGGTCTGTCTCCTTCTCACACACATGTCCTAGTGTTCTGGCTATTCAGATCAGACAGACACCTCTTCCCAACTACAGGAATGCTGATGTTCCATATAAAAAAGGATTGTGACTCTACCCCTCATGCAAGTCTGAGTCCAGAGGGCACTTCCCCTGTGGGATGCAGTCACCCTAATGTAGTCCAGAAAAGCTGTCTACAGGTGAATCTGTCCTGAGCTACCATGGGAGAAGACTCAGCTGTGTTGCCAGTGGAAGGTGGTGGGGAGAAGTTCCCATTTTCAGTAATCTTCAGAAGTACTGTGGCTGCCTGTCTGTTGGGTAGAATATCAGGTTTTCTCCACTGAGCCCAGCACTGCACCTGTGCCTCTGCTCAAAGAAACTCTCCACACGTGGAAAGGTCTGGGACTCAACTCCTACAATCTGGTTTCTTGTGTCCCATTGGGTGCTCCCTAGATGTGCTGCACTCTGCCTTCCTCTAGGAGTGGCAGTTCTTGGGGGCCAGACTACTGTGAATCCTGCTGCTTCTCTGAGTTTAGTTGCCCTTTGGGGCTGCCAAAATCCAGGCTGGGCTGGGGACTTCTACAAGAGATCCAGTGTTGTGAAGATACACAGGTTGTGAAGATGCACAGGTCTGTCCAGGTTGAAGGTCTACGGACAGAAGAAGTCCCACAATGGGTGTGCAACCAGTATGGTGCTTGTCACTACAGCTCAGGTCCAGTGGGTAAAGGAAGAGACCTTGTGTAAACAAGATAATGCCCTTGAGAAGTCCCCAAATTACAGCTCAGTCCAATACTTGTGCTCTTGAGGGCAAAGAAGCTCTCATTGAGCTTGGACATCAATAATCTACTGTAGGGGATAGGGAGGCTGAGAGTACTCCCACTTACAATGTTCATGGTTTTCTGAGTATCTCAGAGTTTGATATCTGCCAATTTCTTGTTACCTTCTTTTTGTATGTGTCTCACAGATTCTTCCAGTGAACTCTCCAGTGGGCTCCAGCACTCTCCCCTTAACACTCTATTTGCACTATGATTATTCACCTGTAATTTTGGTTCTACTTTCTGAGAAGAATTGGTCACTGATATTTTTTGTCAGCCATCTCAAGCTCTCTGGTGCCTCAGGCTGTGGACAAATCTGGTATTTGCAATGGCTTGGACTCTGCTCTTAGCTCCAGAGGGGGGTGATATTGTGTGAAGCTAGACTAAGCTAACCTATCCTCTGGTCTCCCAGCATTAGATTGAAGCACCAACTCTGATGAGAATGGCAGGGGAGTGACATAGACTCTAAGATTTCCTACGTTATCAGTAGCCTTAGTGTGGTGGCTTTCTCAAATGCCAGCTGTAGTAGTAATGTACAGGGCATGTGGACAGGTTTATGATCTCTTAACTAGCTGAGATGATGTAGGCAATGTTGTAAGCCGAAGTTGCACAAGTGTTTTGACTGTTGTTGTTTTTTCTTCACAAGCACTGTGTTATTGTGGCAGCAGATGTTCTAATGGGTCATGCCAGTTGGTCTCCAGCCAGGAGTTGACACTTGCAGGACAGAGTAAGCTGTGTTGGTGGTTGTGGGATTTGTGCTTTGCTTATGTTACCCAGGAGAGATACTCAGATGTCTCAGGCAATGGGCAGGGCCATGGAATTGGCAAATATCTTTTTGTTTTGTTATTCTACTAGAGGAGGTGGAGGAACAAACATGGATAGTGGTTGGGTCAAGCAAGTCCATACTCTGGGCTCCCTGTGTGCAGGCACCATTGGAGGCCCCAATAGGAACCAGAGGGCAGTCCCCTAGTTGCTGGTGTAATGTTCTGGGGAGGAGCACAGCTGCCTCTGTTGCACATAAGTTTCTGCATGGGGAGATGGGGTAGCATGTGGTAGTAAGACCCACCCAGTTCCCACACCCTTGGCAAGGCACGCCTTACACATACAGACTTCTGCTGACAACAGTTATCTGGGTCCCAGGGCAATGTACACTCAGAACATACAATTATTCCAGGCCACAATTCTTGCTACTAAAGACAGAAACCGAAGCTTTGCAGCCATGCCACTCCTCATTTTCCCATGAAACAGGTATGCCCAGCTTCTGCACCTGTGGTAAAATCACACTTCCCACTCATCCCTCAGTTTTGGCCAAGGAGTTTGTTCTCACTTGAGATCAGATCACAAACCTAGATTGGGAGACACTAAAAAGTCCAAACCTGTGACCACCACGTGAGTTAGCTGGCAGACATCTCCCAAGTCGAGTAAGAGATAGGATCAGGAATGGCTTCCTTCCATCCCTGCTGGGTTCTGGGAGTGCATGCAAAGCAAGTCCTGATGTTGCTCCTTCTCATATACTCCCCACCCCTCACCAGATCAGCTCCGGTGCTGGGTAGGGTTAAGGCACTCCACTGTGGCCTGGATTGCCCAGCTAGATGTGTATCACAGAGACAGTCTCCCCCACTTTCACTTTCTGAAGACACAGTTTTCTGCTTGGCTCACAGTGCAGGTTGCTGATCACCATTTCTCTCCAAGAGTCTGTGATTCCTTTCTTTTTTTCTGTTGAGTTCCTGTATTTCTTCTTGGTTAAAAGTTCACAGCATGAATTCATGAATTTCTACACAGTCCTTTGCTCTGTCCAAGTGGGTGAGGCATGCTAATGAAGCCTTCAATCCACCACCTTGGAAAACATAAGGAGTTAAAAAATATTTAAGTGAGTATTTGGACTTTTGATTAATCATCATTCTCATTGGCTGAGAGGTGGAGAGAAACTGACTACCAAAGGTATGGTACCCCAAAACGTGAGACTTGATTTGTGGATGGCAGGGCTTCCTTCACGCCAAGGTTAGCAATGTACCTTAGACCCAGTACATAAAAATAAAGTAACATCACAAATTAGTTCAGATGCATACTCTTTCATGTCTGTTATATTGATTGACTATGCCTATAGCTCAACAAATACAGTACAGTTTTCCCAAATTCTGCACCAAAGCTAGATTTTTCTAAATGCTAAGCACATTTTCGGACTAAAAGTCATATCATTTTTGCCTCACCTTGGATGCTGGATAAATTTTAGGCACCAGATCTTTCTCCTGAAGATTCTGATTCATGAAGACATGGCGGATCTTAGGTATCTATACTTTTTATAGACACTAAATGCAAGTTTTAAGAAACATTGCTGTAAGTAACATTGCCTGTATTATACATGTTGGTGATCCCATCATGCAATCACAATAGTCAAAGTCAATTTAATGAAGTGAATACTATGGAACATGTTTATTCAGCAAAGTATTCAATGATTGAGAAATGTGTCTGCTTCATCATTTAAACATATAATTAGACTACAGATTTTTCAGAGCTTCATCAAGTATTTGGACATCAACAAAGAACTAACATTAAATTTTGAAATTGCAAGAATATTCCAATTCTTATAGTCTATCCTGTTTCCAAAGCAGATTCACCTCCTTGTGTAGGAAGGCACTCTGTAATAGCATTCTCTAGAATCCAGCAGCAGAAAAGGATTATGAGAGGAGTCATAGGAATGTATAGCACCAGATCATAAAGGTCAACATGGGCCCCAGTGGTCATAAGTAATTTCACCGTTACTTTCTCTGTAGAAAGAGAGAGAGAAAACAAAACAAAACATAACAAAATGTGTCAGATTCCCTCATGGTGTCCAAAATGCTTCCCAGTGACTTAGAATTTGAAAAGCACATGAGTTGGACAGCCTGGATTCTACTTCTTCAATATCTATACTCTGCGATTCCCCAGACCCTTCACATATTGTTTGTCCTGTTGTGGGGCTATTTTGTCAGTCCTGATTCAGTACGGTGACCCATGCTGAGTTGAGGAAGGAGAGAATGAGAAGGAAACCATTTAATCCTTACGTCTTTCACTTTACAGTATATTGATCCAGTTCTGGTTATTATAAAAGATTCTATTCTGTTATCCCAGCACTTTGGTAGGCCTAGGAGATTTCTTGAGCCCAGCAGTTCAAGACTAGCCTATACCATACAGTGAGAGCTTTGTCTCTACCAAGAAAAAAAAAAATTAGCTTTCTGTGATGGCAGCACCTGTAGTCCCAGCTACTGGGGAGGCTGAGATGGGAGAACTGCTTAAATCTGGGAGGTTGAGGCTGCAGCAAGCAATGGTTGTGCCACTGAATTCCAGCCTGGGCAACAGAGTGGGACACTGTCTCAAAAAATAATATAAAAATACAAAAAGATATTTTATCAAATTTAGTATGATTAACTAATTTGAGTATTTGAAAACAAGCCAGCATCATTATGTATATAGTTCAAGTTAACCTACTTTGGGAAGTAGGGGTATCTTGGGTAAAGTTTGAGTGTTTTCTCAAGTTTCAGTGGGAAAAAAAGCTGTTTACTGTGTATATGATTGTAGGTTGAGAGTAATTCAGTAATTCCTAGCATATTGACACTGTTTTTTCTATATAAAGATAAAATATTTACCATTGTGCCCTTACCTTTCTGCGATGCAAAACAGGCATGAGCTATCATAGGTTTTACCATTGGATCCACAGATAGAAGGAAATTTCCTGGTGTAATCAAGTGCTGGGTCTTTGTATATGTCACAGTTTGGCTACATAATCCAGAGACAAAAAAAATAAACAGAGAGTACACATCTAAAAAATATTCCTAACATTTTCATAACTTTTGTTTCTCTATCAATTGGTCTCCTCAAAATCCATTTCACTTCCATCTCAGAAGTAAACATTAAACAAAATTTTTAATTTATAATTCAGTTGCTTTTCTAATACTTTCACCATATATGTAGTTATTCTGAAAATTATGTGTTAATTAATTTTAGAAGTTTTTGAAATGTAAATGCATAAATATCATAACTTTCTGGTTTTCTAAAAACATTTTTGCAAGTATAGATTACTTTCATTGAAAGCTTATATAATTACTTATTAAAATAATATATTTTCTCATCTTTAACACATTAATATGGTAAATCATTGTATACTAATTTGAGTATATATTTTACTAACAATAGTAAACTTAGTAAAATAAACTTTCTTATAAAATTAAATAAACTTTGTTATATTTTGTCAACATTTTTATACATTGCTGTATTGTGTGTGCTAAAATTTTATTTAATATTTTTGAATCTATGTTAATACTGACATTTTTATCCATTGGTAAAATTGAAAGGTTGACAGTGAATTCAATTGCATAAATTTATAGATAATTGATCTTTCTTTCAAGGTACTCTTAAGAGCACCTCTTTGAATTCATTGGTTACTTGTTTTGTTACAATAGGTTTAAATGTGGATCCTTATATAATGTTTTTGTGGTTAGAATGCATTGAAACCCTTAAATTATTCATGATAGCCAAAAAGTAGAAGCAATCAAATGTTCTTCAACTGATGAATGGATAAATAAACGTGCAATATCATCCGTCAATGGCATTCATGGATAAAAAGAAATGAAGTACTGATTAATGCTACAAAATGTACAAATCTTTAAAACATTATACTATGTTAAAGAAACCAGTCACACATATTGTACAATTCCATTTCATATGAAATATCTAGAAAAGGTAAATCTATAGATACAGGAATTGCATTAGCAATTCCCTGGAGTGAGAGGTCCCGAAATGGCGACCAACAGTAAATGAGCATTTGGAACCTAATAACAGTAACAAAAATGTTCTAAACCTGAACTAGAGTGGCAATTTTACTATTTGATAAATAATTTTTTAAGACATTAAATTATTTATTTTAATTGGGTTAATTATGATATATAAATATATCACAGTACATTTATTCATAAAAATGTATACTGATAGCATAAATTTAAATAAAATCAAATTTACTTAACTTCCAAGCTGCCCAGAGGTAATGAGGACCACCTAAATCTCTCTCTGAGTCCTCCAGACCTACATTAAGTATCAAGAAAAACTAATAAAATTGTGTAAGTCACTTGTATTTGACATAATTTGAAGACAGAATAAAATTACTCACTTCCCATTAACTGTACACAAGAAAATGAGCATCAAATTTTGGAAGAATTATTATTTAACGTCCTAGTGCAAGCAAGCTTCTTACAGAGAACAAAAAGTGAAGGAATGAGCTTGAATGAAGGCCACAGAAAGAAAAAAGAAAACCTACAAAAACCAAGAAAGAGAGAAGTGGGAAACTGAAAACACAATTCAGGTAAAATCTACGGAAAGTCTATAATTTATACTAAAAAATATAAAAGAGACTTGGTAGGCAAGAACATGTTTAGCATGAAATATATTAAAAGTAAATGAGATTCAAAATGGAGGTCTCAAAGGCATCACCTCTCCATGAGGAAAAATAAAAAAGAAAAAAAAAGGAGGGGGAGTACAGAGAGCAGAGAAAGGCAACCTTCAGAAACAGTGTGGAAAAAGTAAAACGAAGCACATAGAGGACCTCTAGAATAAATGCAATACAATAGAGAACTAGAGTAAAAGGATAACACCACACACACATACACACACACACACACACACACACACACACCCCTCGCATTACTCCAGTGAAGTAACTACAATTTGCTTTAGTGACTGAAAAGGACACTCTTTCAGTATGAACCTTGTAAACCAAGCCACACTGACAGCTACTGTTTCTACAAAAATGTAAGAAAAAAAATCCCCTCTTCATATAAAAATACATACAACTCTTACAAGAAGAAAACAAATAAGCAGCAAAATTGGGAATCACACAGCTTCACCTGAAACTTCCTGGCCTTGGAAATAGAAAATCACAAGTAAAATGAGACTTGAATGAAACACCTAAAACAAAATCAATTAAATAATCTCCAGGAATCATTGCAGATGTGAAAACAAATCACTTGTATCTAAAGTCAAACTCCAGAACAAAAATTGGTATCTTTAAAAAGGTGTGAAATAACACTTGATTGAAAATAGAACAAAATCAAAGTTAATGCAAACATATTTCAGAAATAAATATTAAATTGAAAGGTGCCCAATGAAGGATAGGTTTCAATAAACATTCAGGCAAAAGAAAATGTGCAGTTAGTGAATATTGGGCCTTATTTTAGCATTTTAGTAATGAATGCACTTTAGCCAAATGAGAGATTATTGGACAATGTTTGTCAAAGGAACGATTGTTAAGTATTTAACATATTTATTTTTATTTAATATAAAACACAGATAAGATGTAGAAGAATGTAGAAAATTTTATATGTTCTAAAAATTTTAAAACATGAAATTTACCCAAACAAGAAGAGAAAGATAGATTATAAAGAGGTTGATGCTTTTCTATAGGGAATAGGGAAAAGGGAAGTATTTCCATGAAACCCAGACATAATAAATAAATAAATAAATAAATATTTTTAAAAACAAAGAAGTGCTTTAATTTAAAATGTAAAATGAAACTTTTCTAAATGTGGAAGGATTTATAGAGCACCAAAACAAAGAAATCACATAAGCTAGAGATAACAATAAATAGCATAATAAACATAGTGATTTTAACAATACGTTATATAACATTATTGAGACTACATTTATCTGTTATATTAATAAGCATGAGTGGAACATACTCACTAATTAAATTAAGCAGATTTTCAACTTGACACACATAGCAAGACCCACTGTATGCTATATATGCAATATGCACCCAACTCTAAGTGAATTAAAAGCTTACAAATAGAAAAATATGCAAATGTATGCCAAGCATAAGGATAAAATTAGAAATCATGTACTGTTCTTCCAGTATCAAAGAAAGTATAGTTCAAGTCAAATGTCATTAAACATGACATGAAATGATACTTTATAATGGTAGAAGCTACAATTCACAACAAAAATAGGACAGTTCTGAATATCTATTTATTACAAAGATAAGAAAGCATATCTATGAAACAAAAACTAAAAAAGGTGACAGAAATAGATAAAACAGAATAGTAATAAGAGATTTCAACATTCCACCTATCAGTGCATAAATAACAGATTAGAATACAGATTTAAACATATAATCATAAGTAGTTTTATGAGTTTTATGAATATATCAAGTGATATACTCTGATAATAAGCATACAACTTCTCAGGTACACATTGGATGTACACAAAAATTGTTCTATATTAGATCACAAGAAAAATCAGTAAGCTCCATTGGGTAAGTGTAATATAAGCAAAATTCTAATCACAATTGCATAAAATTAAAAATTAGTATCAAAATGAAAAAGTCCATTACACCAAGAATAAATAAAAATATTATAAGCAATACTTGGAATTTTTCAAAAAGTGATAAAATTAGATTATTCACAAAATATAATAAAAATGATAATGATCTTTATTAGAATCAATTTGATGCATTTTAAGCAGTGAACAAAAAAGAAACCTCATAGCATTAAACATATGTATCAACAAAAATGAACAGAATAAAAATAGAATTAAAATTTCCATTAAAAAGCTAGAAATGAGTAATGAAACAACAGGGGGCATAAAGATAACTACAAAATAAAGCCACAATTGAATACAGTAGATTTCATTAAGTGTAGTTGATAATCCAGGGTTTTTGAAAAAATAACAAAATAAAGAAACTAAAATAATTAAGAAAAATGTGAGAGACATAACAATGCAGTGTATAATAGGAACAGTTATTGAAATGCAGAAAATTGAAATAATACAAGAGACTAATTTGCATAACTCATTACAAATAAACTTGAAATTCCAAAAGAAAGAAACAAGCTTTTGCAAAAACACAATCTGTCCAACTTAACCCCCTGAGATGCAAAAAGCTTGCAAAGACTAGTTTCTTTCTCTTAACAAATGTTCCAACATTTATTAAGGGAAAAACCACACAGAAAAGAACAAAACCCAATGGATTTCAAAAAAGTTCAACTGTCAAAATTAGACAGCCCTCTATGTTATACAGAGAATACAAAAATCCAAGGAAATGTTCATGTTTTAATGAAGCAAGTAAAATATACATACCTGAACTTGATAAAAAGAATACATGATAGTAAATTTGCAGGCTGATATCACAAATGTTAACAAATAAAATATTACTGAACAGAATCAAAAATAAATGTTTTATAAGGTAAGCAATGTCCACATGGGATTTACCATCATTAAAGGTTGATTCAATGTTAGAAATTCATTCACTATTACATATTAATAGTTGCTAAGAAAAAATTATATAATTATCTTTATAAGGACTGTAAAAGCATTTGAAAAACTAAATATAACTTTCAAATAAAAATATTTAAGAATACAGCATTTACTTAACAATTTCCAGTCACACACATACAGATAGTCTCACACACACACACACACACACACACACACACACACATATCTTCTTATGTCAGCACCTTACTAGAAGCATTTTTGCTAAATAGAAAAAAAAAAAGAGCAAGGATGTTCATATCTCTAGTGTTATTTACTATTGTTTAGCAATTAGCCAGTGTACTAAATAATATAACTCAACTAGAGGCATAAAAAAGAAAAAAAATAAAATTGCTAATTGCATCTGTTTGCAGATACTATTACAGTACAACAGGGAGACATGAGGAATCATTTAAAATGAACTTAACTGGTGAAAGAATATAGTACTTTAATAGAATATAAGTTAACATACATGACTTGATTGCCCCTATATATATAAACCTAGTCTGTTGGAAAGTATAATTAATGCTAGAGAAAGCCTCTTTAAAATTACATCAAAGATAAAACAGGAATACAATTAATGAGTGATGTGCAATTTTAAATAAAGAATAATTGCTGTGATTTTGCAAGATGACCAACTAGATGCAGCCAGATGGAACAGCTGCCACCGAGGGACCAGGACGACTAACACACTCCTAACAGATCTTCAGGGGGAAGGCACTGAGAGTGGATGAAGGGAAGACACAGAAGCTGGGCTGCAGGTGGAGGAAGCTAGGAACACTGCACAGGGCTACCATGCACCAGGGACTCATTCCTGTGCCCCAGTGACTCCAGGGGACCAGGTGAGTTGAACTAGCAAGAAGCAACCAACAATCGTCATGAACCTCTGGAATCCTGGCAAGATTTCATGGTGCCAAGATTTTGATGAGGTGCATGAAGACTGGCACCCCAGCACCCATTAGCACCCTATAGCAACTGATGAACATGCACCCTGCATGGATGGATCCCACTGCCACCACCCTACAAAACACATCGGATGGCACCACTCAACCACCACAGATACTTGAGTTGGCAGGGAGAGCTGCTTAGAGAAGTGGTAGGGGCAGCAGGTCAGCCAGTGTGGAGCCCAGAGGGTTTGGTATGGGAGTGTCTGCTGTGGGGCATGGCCTGGGGTGTCCATCCCACTAGGTTCGACTTGCTCTCATAGGATTCTTTAGCCCTAAGAGAAATGTAGGACCTAAACTCTGCAAGGCAGTCTTTCCCATCAGATGGGGTCAGTCTGACCCAAGCACCCGTTGGTCTGCTGACCTTTCCCAGGGCCCCAGCCTGGGTGCACCTGCTTGCAGTGCAGCCTCGGGTGCCTTGGGGCCTGCATCACAGCTCCTGCACCGGTGGACCACATCTTGTGCATAGGTGGAATGCTCCAGTGAGGCATCCTGGAGACCACACACAAGCCTACCAGCTCCCTCCTTCAACTGCAGCTTCCCCAAGGTCCACAGACACACGCCACATCACTTCACAGGTACCTGCGAGTGTGGACAGATTTAGCCTTTCTTTCCCTGCCAGTGCATGTGGGCACATGCCCCCTCACCCTGCACTGCCTGTGCTGCTGGTGGCCATGTACTCCACCTCCCTCGCCCCACTTGACCACCATTGCAGTAAGAGCCTTGGCAGGCAAAGCCTGCCAGCCCCACGCTTGCCAGTGCCCTGTCCCAGTGCCAGCACTGCTGCAGGAGTGAAACTAGGCATGGAGAACAGCACATACTCCCCCGCCCTGAGCAGCCACCCTCACTTGGATAAACACACAGACCTGCAACCGCCGCATTAGCACCCCACCCCTGTACTAGCACAACCACCAGCAAGACCATGCACACAGTCACCAGCAGGGGCCCTCTGACCCCTGAGCCGTGCTGCTGTGAATGATTGCATGAAGGCAGGCAACCCCAGAACCCACTAGCATCCTGTAGCAACTGATGATGAGCATGCACCCTGCACGGATGGATCCCATTGCCACCATGCTACGAAACACATTGGCTGGCACCACTCGTGGAATGTAGTGATCAGTGGTCTAGGAACACTAGCTGATGCAGCACAGTGGGTTCCTAAGGTCAAGGAGCCAGAGAACAAAGTTGGGGCCTGATACAAACCCCTCAACATGAAAGAACACAGTAGTGAGGAGCTGGGAGCTGAGCCTTGGCCCCCTAAAATCTGCCATTAATGAAGCCAGTGAACTAAACCCACCTTACCACAATCAAAACCTCAAGGTTATTACATAAAATCAAAGTAAAAAAAATTTGAAGGACAGAAATGTCAAAGATGGATAAAACATTAGCCCACAAAGATGAGAAAGAACTAGCACAATAACTCTGATAACTCAAGAAGTCAAAGTGCTGTCTTTTCTCCTAACAACCACACTAGCTCTCCAGCAGGGGTTCTTAGCTGGGCTGAGGTGGCTGAAATGACAGAAATAGAATTCAAAATATGGATAAAAACAAAGGTCATTGAGATTCAGGAATACATAGAAACCCAAGCCAAAGAAGCTAAGAATCACAATAAAACAACAAAATGGTCATACTGCTCAGAGTGAGTTAAAGATTCAATGCTATTCCTATCAAACTACCAATGACATTCTTCACACAACTAGAAAAAAATTATTTTAAAATTCATATGGAACCATAAATGAGTTCAAATAGCCAGTGCAATTCTAAGCAATAAGAACAAAGCTGGAGGCATCATTCTACCTTACTTCCAACCATAATACAGGGCTACAGTAATCAAACAGCATGGGACTGGTACAAAAACAGACATATAGACCAATGGAACATAATAGAGAGCCCAGAAATAAGGCCACACACCTACAACCATCTGAACTTTAACAAAGCTGACAAAAACAAGCAATGGGGAAAAACTCCCTATTCAGTAAATGGTGCTAGGATAACTAGCTAGCCACATATAGAAGACAGAAACACCATATAAAAAAAATATTTACACCATATACAAAAATCAACTTAAGATTTATTAAAATCTTAAATATAAAATCCAAATAAAAACCCTGGAAGACAACCTAGGCAATATCACTCTGATCATAGAAATAGGCAAAGATTTTATGACAGAGGTGCCAAAAGCAATTGCAACAGAAGCAAAAATTGACAAGTGGGATTTCATTAAACTAAATAGCTTCTACATGGCAAAAGAAACCATCAACACAGTAAGGAGACAACTTATAGAATGGGAGAAAATATTTGCAAACTATGCGTCTGACAAAGGCCTGATATCCAGCAACTATAAGGAACTTAAATTTACAAACAAAAATCAAACAGCTCCATTAAAAACTAGGCAAAGAACATAAACACTTCTCAAAAGAAGACATACAAGCAACCAAAAGCAATTTACAAATTCAAAACAATCCCTAACAATGTAAAAACGTACCAATGTTATCATTTTTCACAGGATTAGGGAAAACAGCTCTAAAATATATCTGAAGGCAAGAAAGCCTGAATAGCCAAAGCAATCCTAAGCACAAACACACAAACAAAAACAACATCATTCTAGGCAATGAATTTATGACTAAAACTTCAAAAGCAAATGGAAAACAAACAAACAAACAAACCCAGACAAATGGGACTTAAAGTAAAAAGGCTCTGCATAGCAAAATAAATAAACAACAGCATGAACAGACAGCCTGTAGAATCGGAGAATGTATTTGAAACTGAATCTGACAGGGGACTAATATCTAGATTTTACGAGGACCTCAAACAACTAAGAACAACAACAAAACCAAAATAATAATCTCAATAAAAGTGGGCAAAGACATGAACAGATATTTTTCAAAAGAAGACATACAAATGGCCAACAAGCATACAAAAAATGCTCAACATTACTAATGAGAGAAATGCAAATTAAATCCACAATAGGATATCATCTTTCACTAATTAGAATGATTATTACTAAAAAGATAAAAAATAACAGGTGTTAGTGAGGATGTGGAGAAAAGGGAACTCGTATACTGTCGAAGGGAATGTAAATTAGTGGTAAATCTCTGAAAAGCAACATGAACTTTGAAGAAATAAAAATGGAACCACCTTTCAACACAGCAATTCAACTACTGGATGTCTACATAAAGGAATAGAAATCATCATGTCAAAAAAAAAAAAAAAAAAAAACACTTGCATCTGTAGGTTTATCACAGTACTAACCACAATAGTAAATATATAAAATCAATCTAAGCACCCATCAATGAATGTTTGGATAAATAAAATGTAGCATACATGCACAGTTGATTTCTTTGCAGCCATGAAAAAGAATCAAACCATGTCTTTTGCGTGGATAGAACTGGAGACCATCTTACATGAAAGTCAAATGAAGAAAGACAAATACCACATGTTCCCACTTATAAGTAGCAGCTAAATAATGTATACTTGTGGACATAGAGTATAGAAGGATAGAAAATGGAGACACATGGAAGAGTGAGGGAGTGGGAAAGAATGATGAGAAATGACTTAATGGGTACAATGTACCTTATTTGTGTAGAGGATAGCCTAAAAACCCTAGCTTCACCACTACACAATCTATGCATGTAACATATAAATGTATCCAAATAAACAGAAAATTTTTGACAGCCCACTATGGTGACAGACTATGGAGATCAAGACACTCTCATTGTTAACGGGTATAAAAACTAGGAACACTCTTAAAGAGGATTTTGTTTCCAATATGGTAAAACATATAACAAAATTACTTATATTTTTACATTTCATACTAGCATTCTCACAGCTAGAAGTTTACTTTGCAAATATATATGCACAGATTGTTCACTGAAACATGATCTGTAATTGCAAAATCTTGGAAACAATTTAAATGCTGAAATATAAAAGATTGGATTATCTCTTCAAATTCTACAAAATAGAGTACCACCGAGCTAGTAAATAAGGAGAAACGTCTGCATAAATAAAAACACTTCTGGAATGCTGACATTGCTGTATCTCCTCCTGGAGAAGCAATAACTTAGTGTTTTACGTTGTAATACACAATTTTTGTTGTGAATGTTTTCCATGTTAACAGTTAGTTTTTGACTAACAATTTTTTAAAAATTGTTTTCCACTTTCTAAAAAATTAGAGGTAACTTACCTCAGCCAACACAGCAGGCGACTCAGACAATGCAGTATCTGCACAAATGAAAAATATTAAATAACTTAGTCTCCCCAGTGATATATCCACATCTCTTGTAAGATGACATGGATGCACCTCTTTCAGAGGGGAAGCTACAAGCCATACAATGAGTCTTCTCTGGCACTCACTGCGTATGGGAAAGTCAGATTACAACACTGGTAATAGTCCTGATTCCTACGGCTGATCTCACTCAGTCTCAAATACATTACACGCTTTAAACCAACAACACCTTCCCTTGAGGATACCATTTTATTTGTTATCTACATTTTATAGATGATGAAATTAAAGGCTCAGGATGACAATTACTTCAAATATAAAGGAAATTAACTAGAACTCAGAGTCAAGCTCTCTTCTATTTTCACCGCTTTTTCCAATGCCCATGTAATTCCGTCACAATGACAGTAATAGACAATAATGGGTTTTAAGGCAGGTCAAATGTCTTAAAAAGTTATCAATGAGGACTGGCTTGATACAATAGTTTGATGTCAGAATTTGTAACTATAAATATCAGATCTGAAGGTTTATCCTAACAAATTTTACTGGAGAATATGACCTCCAAAATAAGGAAAGAGTTTAGCTGAAGTACTTGAAGAGAATTCACTGGGCATTTATATTCACTGTAGACTTTTTCTCCTTTTATAACATAGAGAGGGGAATCCACCAATGTAATTTTTTATTTATTTATTTATTTATTTATTTTTTGAGATGGACTCTTGCTCTGTTATCCCGGCTGGAGCACAGTGGCAATCTTGGCTCACTGCAAACTCTGCCTCCCGGGATCAATTGATTCTCCTGCCTCAGCCTCCCAAGTAGCTGGAACTACAGGTGCACACCACCATGCCTGGATAATTTTTTTATTTTTAGTAGAGATGGGGTTTCACCATGTTGGCCAGGCTGGTACCAATGTAATTTTAAAAGGGCATTTGTCCTCTGTTTATTTGATTTACCAGTTCAAGTATATTAAATCAAATGGAACAACCAATTCTATTCCCAGGTGATATCAAATCTTGCCTGCATTTTCTAGGACATCAGAATGTCTAACCAGGATTACAAAATGTACTTACCAGAACAAAGATAAAATGTCAACATGATGATAAAGCTAGCTTTGATCCACAATGAGAAGTGAGCCATTTGACCCCTTCAGTTACCCTAAAAGAAATATGTAGAGAAAAGTTCATAATATTCATGACACAAACCCCATAAAGCTTCAGTAAACAGAATTGGAAAGAGGGACCACTTTCTGTACCCTTCCAATTGAGAGGACAGTTAGAACTTCTATGTTCCTTTAGGGAAGACTAATGAAGAGTAGTCCCTTTGCTCCTCCACCCATAAGCACAATAAAATCATATAGGAAAATGTTCTGGATAACCTTCTGTGTGGCATTTAATATCACATGGACTTTTGAGACTCTAATTTATTCTTCATAGAAGTTGCAAAAATTATTATTAGAAAAACACGATCTGGAGAAATTCAGACAGCAATTCTACACATGAGAGTCACCATAATATATGTCACAAATTACCCACCTCAGGAAGAAGGAATGGTCCAAAGGGAAACAGTGGCTGTCCTGATCACTCTTGCCTTCTCATGTATCTCCATTGCTGATGGAGTCTTTTAAAATCTCTACATAAGGAAGACATGTAGATAAGGAGAGATAAGACACAGAGTGATTGCGTGTCTTGGCAGGTGCTAGGAACTTGCCTCATACAGATGTTATCAAAGCTATACTTATAGCTGAGAGTAAGGGGACAGACAATTTTACTGATGGGCACAAACAAATGAAAAGGAAAAAAGTGATCTCTTGGCAAGTGTATGAAGAGTCTAGTGCTCTTAAAATCATCTTTTACATAGAAGATTTTGTTGATGGCATGACAACACTGATTAAACAAATAAGGACTGCAATATAGGAATTATTTTGTTAGATAATTCTTATAGTCTAGCCAAATTTCTTTTGTACCTCCTTTTAATCCATTGGCACACTTCCTTTTGTAAAGAATATTTTTAACCAAACAGCACCTGTTTCCCAATAACTTATGAAAATAAAAAATTAATATAAATAAATAAATAAAAGAACAAATACCATAAATAGCAATATACATTGTTAACGTGGGACACAAAGAAGGGTAAATTTTTTTAAGGAGATTTGAAAATGATTACACTTGACATAGAAAAGTTTTTTTTTGTAAAAGTTCAACATCAATAAATATGTCTCTATTACAAAAAAAGAATATTTTAATAAATGAACAAAGTTCCTCATTGTTTAAAGGTGGAGCTTTCATGTTTGGAATACGTTGTTTGAATGGCAGACATTTCAGCTCTGTCAATAAAATCATTGCCCTTAGGAACTTTATCATTCTGACCTGGGTGATCCACAATGAAATCCTGGTATCTGAGCAGGTAGTTGTAAAGCTTCTAACAAATCAGCTATCAATTTTCCATGAGATAACTTAGTTCCAATAAAAGATAATTCTTCTACTTTCCAAATTTGCCCTGTTGCATAACACACCAAACATATCTCTTACAAGGATATATTTTCATTTTAAATCCAGAACCAAGAATTCCAGTTGTAGTAATTGCTATTAACTAATGTGTTTGTGCACACTTAATTTCATATAAAAACATGAGCCTCCAAAATTTCATGCAAAGTCACCATAGCATAGGAGAGCTAAAGTTGGCCAATATTATTAGTTGAGCTCAAGTTGGCCAATATTATTATTAACCTATCATAAACTTTAACAAATATGCAATATGAGCAGAAATATTAGATAAATCAGATCCTTTATTCTCTTCATTCACAAGAGAACAGTTAGAATCTCTTACTAAGAAGGGGAAAGAAGGGCCTATTATACAAGATTATGTTTGGCAGGATTACCATCTCTAAATTTTGAAGTTTGAGGCAGTGACAGTCCATATCTGACAAGAATTATAGTAGTGAATACAGCACACTGATGTATGAACATGTAGAAGATGTAATATCCCAAACAGACTGTGCTTGCAGGGGGGCACGTGAATAACTCAAGCCAACGAGTTATAAGTGGAAGCAGAGCCAAGCATTCCAATGCTAGTGAGAGATGCTCCAGAGTTCCTTTCCCCTTGACACCATGCCTGCTGATGCTTCAAAACCTAATGGAGTGGTAACTACAGATCCAAGGATGATGAATTTGATGTCACTGTAATCTTTCTACACCTGATATTTAATTCATGTTTCATTGCAAGGTTTGATGTGGCTAAAATTCCACTGATAATATAACAATAACGGGTCCACTTTGATGGGCTTGAAATTCCCAAAAGAACTTGTGTGATGAGGGAAACGGAGTGTGATCAAACTAGCTTATCTGATTTGGATAGGTATCACCTATGTCATGATATTGGTCCACTGTTTTCATGAGAATATTAGTCATCTGATCTATCTGTCTGCTAACTATATTGTGCATCCAGAGAGAAAATCAGATAGATCTTAGGAGGCAGAATAGGGAGCTGTTAGTTGACACAATTCCCTAGTCCTCTTTCCCAGTCCTACTGAGAACCTCCACTGGAGAAGCCAAGAAGTCAGAATTTTTTTAATGGAATGCTCTGTGGTTTCTAATTAGGTAACTGCTAACTTCCAAGGTCTTTGGAATGAAAGGGAAGATTAAAAGGGTGGTGTCAGCAGAGTTAGATGCTTCTGTTCATAGGTGAGATGTGGCCATACTAATGTGGATACATTTTTCAATAACACAGGATTTTTAAAAAGCATTCTAGAAAGTTTGCCTTGACAGAGATAAATGGAATAAGTACATAATAATATCTGGGCCTTTGGGGTTTATGTACCACTGTCATGATTGTAGTGGAAAGGAAAAGGCAAAATGAAAATATATGTAAGGCATCACACTCTGAAATGTTTCATTAAAAATGTCATCAGTCCAAGGAGGCTTATATTAAGTTGAGTTTCTTGTTTGGAAGTTAGTGATTTTCCAGTTTTGGATTTACAGAATAGGTTCTCTGATATACACACATAGACGATACAAGTACACTATTCTTCTGCTCCAAGTAATTTTTCTGATTTAAGAAGAAGCCTCCATAAATCTCTAGTCTCCTAGTCTCCATTATGGACAGAGGTGATAATTAGGGCTAAAGATTATTGAAAGATATGTTTATAGTTGAACAAGGGCTTGGCCCAGGCATAGAAAATATTCTTGCCCTCACTAACCAGTCTCATGCTATTTAATTTAGTAAAATAAAGACATTATGGTGCTAGCAAATATTACAGTCTATTAAAAGCTGGCCCCAGACCATTCCTCTCACTTGGGTTATAGAGAACATTTCCTGGGAAGGAATGAGAGTCATCTGTGATGCTTGTGGAACTGAGTTTCCTTCAGTATAAAATATACATCCAATTTCTAGGAAATGTTCTCTAATGGAGGGATGTACACTTTTTAAAGAAAAATCAGAATCTATTAGAAACTTTAAGGACTAATAATCAACATTAAAAGAAAAAAGTAATTTCAGAATTTACATGAACTGTGGCACTTTTGGAGGTGATAATGCAGGTTTTTATTGGTATATATGGAATATATAATTTAAATAAAATTAAATATATTAACATAAATTTGAATAATTTAACAGCTTTATTCAGATGTCACTGACATATAAAAATTGTACATATTTAAGATTTACAACGTGATGTTTTGATATACCTATACATAGAAAGATTATCGCCACAATCAAAGAAACATATCCCTTACCTCTACATAGTTACCACTGTCTGTGTGTCTGTGTATGTGTGTTTAATGAGAAGATTCAACTTAGTTTATGTTAACCTCTTAGCAAATTACAAGTATGCAATACAGTTATATTGCCTTTCTTCACCATACTATGCATTAGTTTTCCAGAAATTACTCCTTGCATTACTGGATTTTGTACTGTTTGACCAGTGTCAGAGAGGTGTGCAGGTCTATCTCTCTTTTCTCCTGCTGGCTGGTGTTTGGAAATTTTAAAAAATGTCTTCACATGTTAAGTTTGAGATATATGTTAGATATATATCTTAGTTTGGATTCCTCCAGAAGGTGATTCTGTGTAAAGATTTGACTACAAGGTAGTCTGTTTGGGAAACATCAGTAGGAGACTGAGAAGGTAAGGCAGAAAAGTGAAGGGAGTCAAGGAACAGGGTGTCATCCAGCAGGTTATCACAGTGGGAAAAGGAATCCTTCTTCCACAGTGGGAATCTAGCGGTAGTATGAAGCATCAATACCAGGTTTATCCTACCCAAAAGGCAAGGGTGGTGGCATACTTATACACCAACTCTCATCATTCATTAATGGAGAGATACTCACAGGCTATGTTGACGGCATGTAGCTTCTGGCACAAGGTACATGGACAGAGTATTCAGAGAAAGCCCATTAACAAAGAGATACAAGATGCTAGCAGTTGGAAGTGGAGCCACACAAACCGATGCACAAAACCCAAAAAGATATAAACAGAGCACTGACAGTCAGGCGGAAAATTAAAGAAAAATAAAATTAAAAAGAAAGAGAAATAAGCTTTCCTGTGTTAGGCTGACTTGTCCCAGAGGCAGCAACAAACATAGCTCAGACCCAGGAAAAGTCTTAATAATATTGTCTAATGTGCTCTGGAGACTCTCCCAGGACTCCCTCAACATAGGGAGAAGAAAAACAAAATTTCCTTTGTTTTATGGTATGAGTTTGTAGATTCTTGTTCTCTGTAACTAGTAACTTCAAGTATTCTGTTTTATCTAAGAAGTACAGCGAAGGTCATGAGAAGGCTGAGCAGGCCTGAACTACAGCTGTCTGGGCACTGTAGTGAAGCTGATGAGATAAACCAGGGCAAGGCTTGTTAGAGCAAAACCTAGATAACAGACATCTGAGTTACATAGCAACGGTCATGTGCAGTCCTGAGTTACAAACCTGCTACAATTTGGTTAAGAGTCTTTGTCCTGCCTCTGTATCCCTGCTTTCATGCCACTGTAAGCTTGCTTCAAGCTAGCCCACTCCCTTTTGTGAAGTGTGTATAAAAGTCAAGTGTTGTCTTTGTTTTGCGCCCAGTCTTTGGACATTGAGTCTGCTGGGCCTGAGCGCACTCAATAATAAAGATACCCTCCTGTATACACCCCAAGATCCCTCTCTGGTCCTCCTGATTCTGCAACAACAGCATTACAGTATCATAGTGGGGACATAAAGAATCTGAAATTCAGGAACAGTTTATTGGAGACATAAATTTGGGAGTCATTGACATATAAGTGGAATTAAAATTCATGAGCTGGATGTGATCACTTGGGGAAATAGAAAAAAGGACTCTTTTCTCCTAGCATAGAAATAACAACAACAGCAAAAGTTAAGATCTTGTTAAAAAGAAAGAAATTATACAAAAAAAGAGAGAGAGAGAATTTGATAACATGGGAGCCAAGTGTTTTAAAGTGCATCAAAAAGAAGAAGAGAGTAACAAACCATATCAAATGCTGATGTTAGATAGCAAAACTTAGATGTGGGAATCCACTTGTGTCTTTAACAATATAGATGTCGTTACTGACCTTAACATGAGTCAGCAGTGTGATACATGTTAAATCTGCTTAGTATAGGATTAGGAGGAAATGGGTAAAAGAGAAATTAGACAGCAATCAGTTAACAATTTTTTATGAATTTTGTTCGAATTATAAATGAAGAAATGACACAATAGCTGGAAAGGAACATGGAAGTAAGAGAATGTTTATGACATGGGATAAAATTAGTATAGCTGTTCAGATGGGAAAGGTATGGGAGAAAGGGGAAAGTAATGATCTAGAAGAAAGAGGAATTATTCTTGGTGAGGTGAGAGGAAACGGAGTCAATCTGAGTGCATATATGTATTCATGTTTACAGTAGAAATGCTTGGTCTTAGTGAATATATGTGTGTGTGTACATATATATATATGTTTTTTTGTTTTCTGTTTTTGTTTTTTTTTTTAGATGGAGTCTTACTCTGTTGCTCAGGTTGGAGTGCAGTGGCGCAATCTCAGCTCACTGCAACCTCCACCTCCCAGGTTCAAGTGATTCTCCTGCCTCAGCCTCTCAAGTAGCTGAGACTACAGGCGCGCACCACTATGCCCGGCTAATTTTGTATTTTTAGTAGAGATAGGGTTTCACCATGTTGGCTGGGCTGGTCTCAAACTCCCGACCTCAGATGATCCGCCTGACCTCGTGATCCACTCACCTTGGCCTCCCAAAGTGCTGGGATTACAGGTATGAGCCACCGTGCATGGCTGTATTTGTCTTATTAGCCATAATAAATAATACATCTTTCCAAAGTAATTGAGTCCATTTACACTTATATAAACAATGGACAGGTTTTGCAGTTGCCACATATGCTGATCAGCATTTTGTATTATCAAACTGATTCTAGCCACTTTAGTGCAAGTTTAGTTATACCTAGTTGTGATTTTTTAAATTTATCTTATAACTAATAGTTGGCTCTTATGATGTAGTACCATGAAAGCCACTTGTTGAAAACTAAACAGCCTGTATTCCACTATTTGTCTAGATAATTGTATGAAGGAGAATGCCACTTCCCCAAAAATCTGGAACCACTTTGGACTGTTTATATGAGCAAGAAATGTATGTCTGCTGTATATCCTGGGCCATTGTACATGTTTAGGATTATTTATTACAAGCATACATGTACACTGTACACATTTTGGATTGTTTGTTAACAATTTGCTTGCAAGAATAACAAGTATTTTTACTGCCATAGTCATTTAATATTGTACAATTTCCATTAAGATTCTATATTTAATTCAGGGAATATTTAAACATATTAATATGTAATGCATTTATAATTCATTATGAATTGTAAATACTATCACATGTATTTCAGAGCACATAGCCTGCGGTTCCTTGGAATTTAGTGAGGCTTCCTTTATGGCCTAAAATATGGCTCATTTTTATTAATGCTCCCTGTATGCTTAAGAAGAAAGTTAATTCTGTTTATTTGTTATAGAGTTTTACATATATCTAAGATCCCAAGCTAATTATATTTATGTTCAACTCATATCTGCTTTTTGCAATAATTGTTTTCATTAGTTTATAGTGTTCTGATTTTTGTCAGTTGTTTATGGCAATAGTTCTTCCTAGGAGTCTAAGTGATTTGCTTTGGAAGCTCAAGTTACCATGAATACTGCCTGATCATGTGGACTAAGGAAGTGCTGAAGTCCAGGCCCTCATCTGGGTCCTTCCTGGTGACTATGAAAGGTGAAACTAAGCCTAAATGCAGAGAAGCCTACATAGAACCTCAGTTATCTACTTCACATGCTGTCCCTAAATCTGGGACTTCCTTTGGTCAGAGTCAGCTTAAACTCAGATAAATACAACACTAGTAACAATGTTTATCTGAGAGTCTGGAGGGAAAGAGTTGGAAGAAGAAATACCCAAGAGAAAATGGTCAGCTTGCTTCTATTTGCATCAGCTCCGAGACAAGCCCTGCTTTTGCACTAACCTAATATTGTCTGTGGACACTAGTGGCCTGAGCTGTGGCTGCTGATGTGTATGGCTTAGAAGCAAAAGTTAACTGCAGTAATTAAAGAAACAACTAACCTTCATTTAATCAAATGTTGGTAAAATATGTGCTCTCTCAGTCTCACAGGCATCATTACCTGAAAACAAGACTCTCCAGGGTAATTTCTGCCCATGACAGGTGACATTATGCCTTTACCTCTGTGGCCTTGTATATATTATTTCCTATGGGTACCATGATGTGAAAACGCTTGGGGTGCCCTCTACATGTGTACTGTCTGGGTTGTTGAGAATGAGAATTTGTCCAAGTTTTACTTGTTCAGTAAATACAGTGAAATGATGGCCATATCTCATTGTTTGTAACTCCAGATGGCATTGCTTTCTTTTCCACCACCACTGCCTGTAGATCTTTGTCAGTCGCTACCTCTGTTTACCAGCTACAGTCTAGCTTCTGAGCACCCTAAGGAGTAAGGAAGCAAATTTATCCGGGGGCAAATGCTTTCAGAACTCCCTTCAAAATACATAAAGAAACTTACTTCCATCACTTCCGGAATCTGGACACATCTTTCTTGTAACACTGTAATACAGTCTTGTAACTGCTCTCCTGAATTTCACCTTTGTTCTCCCTATTTATTCCCAACATAGCACTGAAAAAAATGTCTTTTAGTACTCACTCCATTATTTAAATCATGTAACTGTTTCTCAGCTCTTCCAACACAAAAGCCAAAGCCTTAACAAGCCTGTAAATCTCTGCAGTTAACCCTGTTCCCTTCCCACTTCTGCTTCATTGTGGCTGCTAAAGAGTCTGATGTCAAAATGATTCTTAATCTTTGAACTCAAAACCTACTACTATTTCCCTTATGCCTTTTCCCCAGCCACAGGAGTCTCCCTGTCCCCTAGAACACCACCCACATGTTAGCTTCAGGACCTTTGACCTTTTGACCTGACTCTTCACTCTGTTCAAATGTAGCTTTTTAAATAATTGAAGTTTACCTTGACCTTACATTTTAAATTGCAACTTCTCTCCAGCCTTCCCAATTTCCTTTTCTCATAGGAAAAATCTAAAATGCCCACAGGTAAAAGTTTCAGGAAGGTAACAAAGGAGCAGCATTTGGTATTTTTGAAGTGACCTCGTCAAGATGGGAGCAGGAAGTGCCTGATATTTTACTAACAACATCCACCAGTGACAGCCCAGTTTCTCTGGATTACAGTTAAAGGTAAGAAGCACATTGGTTAAGACATCAAAAAGTCTTGGCCTTTGCTTCTGTTCATAAAATGTTCTTCAAATCCAGCTCCCTTCCTTGTTATCTAAAATAAAAAATGCTTAGAGAATAGCAATCATTTTATATTAAAAATCCTAGAAATACAAAAAGATAATAAAAAGAAGCCTATACAATTTAGTAGCATGGTGAAGAATAGTACACAGTGAATAAGTAGGAATTATCTTAAAATGAGATGATTATATATTAGAAAGGATATTACTATAATGTATCACATCTATATATATATAAAAGTATATAATTGATAAGATACTGAAAAGTAAATTTAATAATATCTCCATCTATATTTGAATGTTCTTTGCAATAAAAAAAAAAGTGCTTAAAAAGAAAAAATAACCTATTGAGTACAATGTTCATTAAAAGACCAAACTTCACCACTATGCAATATATATGCATGTAAGAAATCTTCACTCGTATCCTCTAAATCAACCAAAAAGAAAAAGACATGGTAGATTTTTGAAGTTAGTGGTATTGCTGGTGGGTGTGTAAATTTGTATAGTTGCTAGAAGTTCATCATAAAGTCATTTCCATAAATATAAATATATATATAAGTAATATGGGTTTTTCTGATACTACAAAATGGAAATCACCCTATACAGAGTTGGTTGAATTATGTTTTATCTAAAAAGGAAAATACAAGTAGCCATGGACTCAAACTGGGTTATAGCCTTTCTTTTAATAGAATAAACTGGAAGAAAATAGAATACAAAATTTGCAGTACACTGCACACAGTGTGAGTAATGGCAGTTTTGTCAAATGTCTGTTTCAGATGTATGTGTGTATATTTGTGTTTGGTTTGAAATTAAAAATTTATTTTTGCTGGGCACAGTGACTTACACCTGTAATCCCAGCACTTTGAGAGGCCAAAGCAGGAAGATCACTTGAGGTCAGGAGTTTGAGACCAGCCTGACCAATATGGAGAAACACCATCTCTTCTAAAAATACAAAATTAGCCAGGCGTGGTGGTGCATGCCTATAATCCCAGCTACTTGAGAGGCTGAGACAGGAGAATCGCTTGAATCCGGGAGACCGAGTTTGCAGTGAGCCAAGATCACGCCATTGCACTCCAGCCTGGGCAACAAAAGCCAAACTCCATCTCAAAAAAAAAAAAAAAAAAATTGTTTCCTACTATATGTTGCAGTCAAAAAGAGGAAAAGTCCCCATATATTTTAACTGCACATCTTCATCTCTTTCTAAGGGACAGCATATTATTAATGAGTGTCATATGTTTTGTTTTAGACTTCAAGAGATGCTATGTAAGTCCTGCAAGCAATAGAAAGAAGCCAAATATCTCTAGTGAAAAGACCATTTAGTAAAGGCTGAATCTTCTTAGAAGTGAACCTTTGATCTCTCCAATTCTTATTCCACCAAATACATGAATGTGTTCTATCTTTTTAGATCTTATGTTGGGCAACTTCCCCTCTATTCCTCTGATTTAGTTCCACACATGATTCAGGTTTGTATTACCAAGTGTCACATTTCCTAACTGATACAGCCTTTCTACTTCCTTGGATTTCTCTGCATGTTGCTTGCTTTTATAATAATAAAACTCTAAGACTCATGAGGACAGTAAGTGTAATCAACCTTGCATCCCAAGATTAAGCCTACTTGATCATGGTGGATTCGCTTTTTGATATGCTGCTGGGTTTGGTTTACAAGTATTTTGTTGAGGATTTTTACATCAATTTTCATCAAGGATATTGGCCTGCAGTTTTCTTTTTGTTGTCTTTCTGCCAGGTTTTGGTATCAGGATGATGCTGTCCTCATCAAATGAGTTGGGGAGAAGTCCCTTCTCCACGATTTTCTAGAATAGTTTCAGTAGGAGTGGTACCAGCTCTTCGTTGTACAACTGGTAAAATTCACCTGTGAATCCATCTGGTCCTGGGATTTTTTTGGTTTGTAGGCTATTTATTACTGATTCGGTTTTGGAGCTCATTATTGCTCCTGGCTCAGTCTTGGGAGGGTGTATGTGTCCAGGAATTTATCCATTTCTTCTAGATTTTTAGTTTGTATGCATAGAGTGAACACAGTAGTATTATATTGACATTTTTCTTTCTGTGGGATCAGAGGTAACATGCCCTTCATCATTTTTAATTGTGTTTATTTTGATGTCCTCTCTTTCTTTGTTTATTAGTCTAGCTAGCAGCCTATCTTAGTATTTCAAAAAAAAAAACAGCTCTCATATTTGTTGATCTTTGGAATGTTGTTTTTTGTCTCAGTTTCCTTCAGTACAGCTCTGATTTTGGCTATTTCTTGTTGTCTGCTAGCTTCAGAATTGATTTGTTCTTGCTTCTCTAATTCTTTGAGTTGTGATATTAGGTTGCTAATCTGAGCTCTTTCTAACTTTTTAATGTGGGCATTTAGTGCTAAGAATTTTCCTCTTAACATTGCCTTAGCTGTATCCCAGAGTTTCTGGTATGTTGTATCTTTCTTCTCATTAGTTTCAAAGAGCTTCTTGATTTCCACCTTAATTTTATTATTTACCCAAAAGTCATCTGGGGAGCATGTTGTTTAATTTCCATGTAATTGCATTGTTTTGAGTGTTTTTCTTAGCCTTTACTTGGCATTTTTATTGTGCTGTGGCCCTAGAGTGTGTTTGTTAGGATTTTAGTTCTTTTGTATTTGCTGAGGATGGTTTTATATACAATTATGTGGTCGATTTTAGAGAATGTGCCATGTGGCAATGAAAAGAATGTCTATTCTGTTCTTTTGGGGTGGAGAATTCTGTAGAAGTATATCATATCCATTTGGTCCAAAGTGGAGTTATGCTCCTGAATATCTTTGTTAATTTTCTGCCTTTACGATCTGCCTAAAACTGTCAGTGGAGAGTTGAAGTCCCCACTATTATTGTGTGAGGTTCTCTGTCTCTTTGTAGGCCTCTAAGAATTTGCTTTATGAATCATTGTGTTCCCGTGTTGGGTGCATATATAGTTAGCCTAATTAGGTCTTGTTGAGTTGAACCCTTTACCATTATGTAATCTCCTTTTTTGTCTTTGTTAATTTTTGTTGATTTAAAGTCTGTTTTGTTTTTGTTTTTGTTTTTGTTTTTTGAAATTAGGGTTAAAACTTTTGCTTTTTTCTGGTTTCTTTCATCCCTTTATTTGGAGTCTGTGGGTGTCACTGCATGTGACACTGGTCTCTTGAAGACAGCATACCATTGGGTCTTGCTTTTTTATCCATCTTGGCCCTCTGTGCCTTTTAAATGAAGTATTTAGCACATTTACATGAAAGGTTAGTATCTATATGTGTGGATTTTATCCTGTCATTGTGTTGCTAGCTGGTTATTATGCTGACTTGTTTGTGTGCTGACTTGTTTGTGTGGTTGGTTTGTAGTGCCAGTGGTCTGTGTACTTAAAGTGTGTTTTTGTATTAACTGGTAACAGTCTTTTCTTTCCATATTCAGTGCTCCTTTCAAGATCACTTCTAAGGCAGGTTTGATGGTTAAAACAAAACAAAAACAAAAACAAAAACCTCCCTCAGTGTTTGCTTATCTAAAAACAATTTCATTGCTCTTTGGCTAAGGAAGCTTAGTTTGCATAGACATTAAATTATAGGCTTAAGATTTTTTTCTTTAAGAATGTTGAATATAAACTCCCAAACTCTTCTGGCTCATAGGGTTTCTGATGAGCAGTTCACTGTTAGCCTAATAGGCATCCCTTTGTAGGGAAATGGCTGCTTTTACTTGCTAGCTGCCTTTAACATTCTTTCTTTCATTTCAACATTAGAAAATATGATGGTGCTGTGTCTTGAGGATGATCTTTTTGTGTAGAATCTCACAAGACTTTTCTCTATTTCCTGAATTTGACTGTTGGCTTCTCTAGCGAGGCTGGAGACGTTTTTGTGATGATATCATGAAATATGTTTTCCAAGTTGTTTGCTTTCTTCCTGTCCCTTTCAGGGATGCAAATGATTCATAGACTTGTCCTCTTTACATAATCCCATATTTCTCAGAGTTTTTGTTTCTTATTTTTTATTCTTTTATCTTTATTTTTGTTTGACTGTCTTATTTCAGAAAGCCACTCTTCAAGTTCTGAGATTCTTTTCTCAGTGTGGTCTATTTTGCTGTTAATATTTGTGATTGCCTTGTGAAGTTCTTGTCTTGTAGTGTGTTTTTTGCTTTATCAGATAAATTAGATTCTTTTTTAAATCGGCTGTTTCATCTGTCAGCTCCTGTACCCTTTTGTTGTGATTCTTAGTTTCCTTGGATTGAATTTTGCTCTTCTGCTGAATCTCAATGATCTTTTCTATCCAGATTCTGAATTATATTTCTGTCATTTCTCCAGATTCTGGAGAGTTCATAAGGACCAGGGGCCTGGAGACAGCAAGGACAAGTGTTGTCAAACAGCAAAGACCACAACCCACCCTTCCTACGTGGCTCTCCAACCCAGGGAACTGCAGAGATGTTACTGGTTTGATACCCCTGGTTGGGGATGGCTGGAGACTCAGGCCAGGAAGGATCCACCCATTGAGAAGGTATGGGATAGGGAACCCACCTAACAAATAGTCTGGCTACCTTTGTGTAGGGCTACTGCATTATGCTGGGGGTCCACCACACTCCCTAGTCACCTTGGGTTTTCCAGTACCTGAAGGTATCAACAGTGAAGGCTGTCAAAAAGTAAAGATAGTGGCCTGTCCTTCCCTCTGAAAACTCTGTCACAGGGAAGTATGGACATGTTGTAAGCCCAAACACACCTGCAGGATGTGGCTGGAGACCCCAGTCAAGAGAGCCCATCCAGTGAGGAGAAACAGGATTGGGAACCTGCCTAAACAGGATTGGGAATCTGGCTGCTTTTTTTGTAGTGCATCTGTGCTGCACTGGAGGCCTACTCCAGCCCCCGGTCACCTCAGACTTTCCAAAACCCAAAGGCGAGAACAACTAAGGCTGTCAAACATCACAGATGGCTATCTGTCCCTCCTTCTGGAAGCTTCATCGTAGGGAGGTATGCAATCACTGTCAGCTGGAGTTTGGATGACTGGAGACCCCAGGTGGGGGATTTTGCCCAGTGAAGACAAATGGGATCTGGGATCCATGTGAATAAGCAGTCTAGCTGCCTCTCCATAGAGTTCTTGGGCTGTCCCCTGGGACCACTCCAGCTCCTAATTGCCTTGGACTCCCACTTCTTTGGGTGAGGGAAGCTCCCTTGGCTCTGGGTCACTCTTGGGAAGACTGTCATCCTGCCTTGCTTTCCTCCCTTCTCCATGGGTTATTTCTTTGATGAGTCCCAATGTGTGTACTTGGATCTTTCAGTTGAAGGTGCTATATTTATTATTACTAGTCCCTTCCTTTTCTCTTCATGAGAGTGGCACACGTTAGCTGCTTCTAGCTGGCCATCTTGATCAACTTCCTTATAATTGTTTATAGTTTCATATTTTCTTTTTCTCTCTCAAACTCTACAAGTACTTGACCAAGAGATGAAATCTTTATTTTGGTTTTAACTTTATTAATTTGAAATTTAAGTCAGCAGCAGAAGAAGCTGAGCACTAGGGCAGAGTGCATGACATTTTTATGTGTGAGGATTTTCTGGAATGAGGGGTCTTATAGTGAAGAGAGAGGATGATTGAGAGTCAGAAGCTAAGGATTCCTGTTTTACCTCCCCATATGTTTAACATGTAATAGGTGAAAGTTCCCTCCCCACTTTGAGCCGTATGCTTCCCCAGTGTCCAATGAAATTAACCTCGATTAGTACTCTCAAATTTTTATTCAACAAAACAATTCTTTCCTCAAATAAATCATCCTCAAAACACCTGTATACATAACAGATTAATATGCCTGAGAGATGAGGGTCAGGCTGACTTTGGATGAGATTGGAATCTTACAACTGGATACTTTTTTCAAACCTAACACACCACTCTATTCCACCCACAATGCTTTCACAGTTTTTTTTTTTTTTTGTAGTCATTTTTGTATTACTGTTTTAGATTTGGCAGACTAGCTCTAACCTTTTCTAATTCCCCTCTTTCCTTTTTGCTTCCATTTGAAACATAGTCTAAGAAACTTAACACTTTTTAAAAAAATTGTATTAATTTAAATCTAAATTTAAATAGTCACAGTTCCTTTGGCTAGTGACTACTGTGTTGGGTGTGCAGGTCCTCAGTTCATCACATGAAACTCAGAAAGAGTACGAGCTTTATTTCTGAAAGTTTTTTTTCTGAAAGCTCTGTCCTCAGACACTCCTGCTCTACTGTGCCTCCTGTAGTCCTGGGGGGTTAACTCTTTTCTGCTTCTCCTCCTTTTACAACTGCTCTCAGTTCCAAGAACCTGAGTTTATTCTACTATCTTATCTTATGTTATCTTATTTTATTTTATTTTTTGAGACAGAGTTCCATTCTTATTGCCCAGGTTGGAGTGCAATAGTGCTATCTCAGCTCACTGCAACCTCCACATCCTGGAGTCAAGTGATTCTTGTGCCTCAGCCTCCTGAGTAACTGAACCCCATCATTTTTTCTGCTGTTTTTCAATCATAGGTTGCTTCCAGGTCCCATCTGCTCTTGCATAGGGAGCCACTTCTAATTCTTGAATTTCTCAAATACCTCACCTATTACAATTTCTTGTGTTTTCCTACCATTTCAATTCTCATTTCTTCAGCTTCTCTTGTCTCCCCTGTTGTATTCTTCTTCAAAAATGTTCTCACAGTTTAACTCTTTATACACCCTCAAAATCTTAAAATGAGGTCTTAAAATAGAAATCAAAAGGCTAAAATAACAGACTCTTATGACAATAAGATACCAAATTATAAATAGGACCATGCCAGACAAGGGTCAAATCACACACCCCTACAGGTCACTCTGACCCAGTGTATTGATTAACAGACTTCCTGATTTTAACTTAAACATTCATTTCTGCTGACTCCAACTATTTAGACTAAGCTTTATTCCTTTAACCAAAGGAAAATTAAAGAATTTCTGAAACCACATATGACCTGTAAGCCATTTCAAGATATCCCATCTTTTTAGGCCAAACCAATATATAAACTTCTTGTATTAATTTATGACTTTGCCTGTAACTTCTACTTTCCTAAAATGTAAAAAACAGAGTTGTGACCTAACTGCCTCAAGACCTCATAGCTTCTTAGGTTTGTGCTGCCGTCTAGCTGTGGTCACTCATGCTGGCTCACAATAAACTTCTCTAAAATATTTCACATGGTTTGGGTTTTCCCCGAACAAGTCAAGTGATGAGGGTGCTCCAAGGGTGCTCCCTACCTACTGAATTAATAAATATATAAGTATTTTGTATCACTCAATTTATTTGAGAAAAGAAGATATTTTACACTGAACATTGCCTTAATCACTCTTCCATTCAGGAGTCCTAGTGGCTTCTTTTTTGTCTAAGTTGTAATCTAGGGAACATGAGGATGATAGTCTAATATTTATTGAACACTGACTATTCACCAGGCCTTGCGAAAAGTGCTTTAAATCTATTATTACACTTACTTCTCTCAAAACTACTTTGAAAAAATACAGTTATCTTCTCTTCTTTCTATATGAGAAAACTGAGGTTTGAAGAGGCTAAAAATGTTTCTTAATTCCAGAAAATTTGTTAATGATGGTTCTATTCCTGACCTCATTCTTCTGACTTTAGAGTCCATATAATTACTTGCTGCAGTCTACGATATGGGTGTGTGAAA
>NC_045437.1:142314020-142400751 GCF_002776525.5 Piliocolobus tephrosceles | reverse complement strand
TGTGAGGTTTCTATTTGTGTCGGTCTATATGTTTATACATGTTTGTTATGTATATCTGACATTTTTCTACCCCTAGATGGTATTGTCTTTTTTGTTTGTTTGAGACAGAGTCTTACTCTGTCACCAGGCTGGAGTACAGTGGTACGATCTCGGCTCACTGCCAACCTTCGCCTCCTGGGTTCAAGCAATCCTCCTGCCTCAGCCTCCTGAGTAGCTGGGACTACAGGCACGTACCACCACGCCCACCTAATTTTTTGCATTTTTGGTAGCGGTGGGGTTTCACCATGTTGGCCAGGATGGTCTTGATCTCTTGACCTCGTGATCCACCTGCCTTGGCCTCCCAAAGTGCTGGGATTACAGGCATGAGCCACCATGCCCAGCCTGGTATTGTCATATTAATTTATAAAATCTCTGTATTAGTCCATTTTCATACTGCTGATAAAGACATACTCAAGACTGGGCAATTTACAAAAGAAAGGTTTAATGGACTCACAGTTCCACGTGGTTGGGGAGGCCTCACAATCGTGGTGGAAGGTGAAAGGCATGTCTCACATGGATGGTGGCAGGCAAAGAGGAAGAGTGAGAGCCAAGTGAAAGGGATTTCCCCTTATAAAACCATCAGCTCTCATGAGACTTATTCACTACCACGTGAACAGTCTGGGGAAAACCACCCCCATGATTCAATTAACTCCCACTGGGTCTCTCCCACAACATGAGGAAATTATGAGAGTTACAGTTCGAGATGAGATTTGAGTGGGAACACAGCCAAACTATATCAATCTCTTAAAAAGAATTCTATGCTAATAGGCTTACAAAAAACTAAGCACTTCCTTAAAACTCCCAGAAATGTACTAACTAATCCGAATGTTTATCAAGGGTATGTAATTTGTGTAAATCTTCGATAAATAAGACAGATTTGATAGCATTGGCTAAATAAAAGCAGATATGTGACTGAGTTGCCAGCATGAAGTATAATGGAGACATACATTTTATTCTACTTGGGTTTTCTTGCCAAATAAGCTAATATTATATTTGCTAGATGTTTAATATTATAAAACTTATAAATCTGATTTTAATCAAAGTGAGTAATTATGCTAACAAGTTTTTTTAGTGATGATTGTGTTTTCAGCTAACATTGTACTCAATGGTGAAAACTGAAAGCTTTTCTTCTGAGATCAGGAACAAGACACGATAGTCACTTTAACCATTTGTTTTCAGTGTAGTACTGGAAGCCTTAGCTGGAAAATTAAGCAAGGAAAAGAAATAAAAGTCACCCAAATAGGAGAGGAAAAAGTAAAATTGTCTCTGTTTGCTAATGACATTATCATATATATAGAATCCCTGAAGACTTCATTAAAAAAAAAAATGTTAAAACTGATAAACAAATTCAGTAAAGTCGGGTGCAGGATACAAAGTCAACATACAAAATCAGTAGTGCTTCTGTATACTAACAACAAGCTGTTTAAAAAGTAAATCAAGAAAATAATCCTTGCCATGGTCTGAATGTGTCCTCCAAACTCTGTGTAGAAAACTTAATCCCCAATGTAACCACGCTGAGAAGTGTGGCCTTTTGGGAGGTATCTAGGTTATGAGGGTTTTGTCCTCATGAATGGATTATTGCCATAATAAAATGGGCTTCAGGGAATGGGTTCATTCACTTTTACACATACACCTTCTGCCATGTGAGGATGTAGGAGTAAGAAAGCCCACATTAGATGCTAGTACCTTGATCTTAGATACTCCCCAGCCTCTAGTACCATTAGAGAATAAATTATTTTCTTTATAATTTATTTCAGGTACTTTGTTATAGCAGCACAAAGTAAACTAAGATCATCTCACTTACAATAGCATAAAACAAATAATAAAATTCCAAGGAGTAAGTTTAACCAAAGAAGTGTAAGATAAGTATACTGAAAACTATAAAGCATTGATGAACAAAATTAAATGCAAGTAAATGAAAAAATGTCCCATGTTCATAGATTCGAAGAATTAATATTGTTGCAATATCCTTAGTACCCAAATCAATCTACAGATACAAAGCAATCCCTATCAACATTCTAATGTCATTCTTCACAGAAGTAGAAAAAAATTCTAAAATTCATATAGAGTAACAGAAACCTCAAAGAGCCAAAGCAATCTTGATCAAAGAGAACAAAGCTAGAGGAGCCATGCTATTAAATTTCAAAATATATTACAAAGCTATAGTAATCAAAACAGCATGTAACTACTATAAAAGTAGACACACTAAACAACGGATAGGATAGACAGCCCATAAATAAACCCACACATATATGATTTTCAGCAAAGGTGCCAAGAATCTACAATGGGGAAAGAACAGTCTCTTCAATAACTGGTGCTGTGAAAACTAGACATTCACATGCACAGAAATGAAAGTGGATCCTTAGCTCATCCCCTATACAAGAGCCAACTCAAAATTATTTAAATACTTAAATGTAATACCAAAAACTAAAACTACTAGAAGAAAACAGAGGGGGAAGAAAGAGCTCAGTAACATTGATCTGGACAATAATAATTTCTTAGATATAACCCCCAAATCACAAGCAGCCAAAGCAAAAATATACAAATGGGATAATACCAAACTAAAAAGCTTTGCACAGAAAAAAAAAAAGAGTGAAGTGACATGGAATGAGAGAAAATGTTTGCAAATCATATATCTGATAAGGGACTAAAACTTGAAATATACTAGGAACTCAAACACATCAATAGCAAGAAAACAATAAACCAACTAAACAGTGGGCAAAGGACTTGAAAAGAGATTTCTTAAAAGAAGACACATAAATGGCCAATAGATACATGAATAAATGTTGAAAGTTATGTTACATAATGGATATTTATTAAATATGTAGATCATTTCTAGCTAAGAAACTACTAAAACATTCATTGCTAAACCTAAATTTGAGCTTACATAATTTTGGCTTATAATTTTTATAGAAATATTAATATTATTAATTACTAAACATGATCTTTTTCTACATTGAAAAATTTCACTATTACAGCATATTTATAAAATTTGCTAATCTGCTATAAAATTCTTATGTATGACAGATAAATCACAACAATCTACTTTCTCGTTTTCTCTGTAAAAGAACGGTTACTAATTGTTAAACATTATAATCAATATATGTGCATAAAAACACTAGAAATAATGAGGGTGAAGGGAAGCAACTTTTCATACATGAAAAGCATGTAAGGAATATTGTATGTGTTTCTATTCAGGGGGAGAAAAGAGGGTAACTTTATCCTTAAGTAAAATGAACAAGTTGATTTCAGTTACACAAAGTAAAATGTTACTTTCTTCATACCCAAGTATTATTACCATAAATAATAGTACCATAATATAAGCAATGAAGAGCCAATGGAGGACTTGAGTAGGGCAAAAAGATCAGATTTGTATTTAGATTTGTGTCCACCATTGAAGTAGTATCTGTATATAAATAAAATGGATAAACTACCCTGCAAGTCAAAAAGAAGGGTCATCATATTCATGTATAAAGGAACAGTACTATAAAAATGTTACTTTTCCAAAACGTATGTGACTCCTTAATCAAAATTAGGTGTTTTTTGTTTTTTTATTTTTATTTTTGGTGGACTAGATACAATGTCATCTGTGAAAACACATTTTTTAAAATATCCAAGAACACAGTAAACAACCGAATAAAAAAAGATGGGTGGACTACTCTATTTCTTCTTATATCTATTTACTGAATACTTACCTTGTGGCAAATTCAATGCTCTTCACTGTGATTACAAGGTAAAAATTATTAACAGATATAGGCAAGGCCTTTTCCTTCATAGAGCTTATATTCTAATTAATTAAAAGGCAGTATCTTGAAGAGATTAAAAGCACTGGCTTTGGGAAAAGCAAGATTTAATGAAAGGAAGAGGGGGTACTTTTTTTTTTTTTTTTAACAGAAAGGTGAAACGTGTTATACAAGACATCCATGGTAGGGTTCTAAGAAGACTGTTGGAGGATAAATTGAAGGGATTTTTTTTTTTTTTTTTTCTAAATTTAGAGCAAATGTAGAGAGAGCAAGTGAACATGGCCTTTGGCATGAATGTCATCTCTGTCCATTGTAGCATGGTTAGTAGCTAGTTGGTAGCTTCAGCAAATGAATTATCCCTTTGAGTTATCCCTATCTCAGTTTCTTTTTCTCTTATACAAGACTCAGTGGTATATACCTCATAGGATTGTTATGAGGAATAAATATGATGACAAATGTAAACTCCATAGCCGGGTGCCGACAGAATGAAAAGAATGAATGAAGGTATAGATCCCTAGGTAAGTTGATATGGAGTGAAGAATAAAAACAGAGGAAAAAAAGGTAGATCATAAAAATTCCAGAATTTTAAAGTAAAAGGAAAATAGTGGACAGGGCTTGTTCATCCTGAAGCTCGTTTACTCAGTAACTAAGAGATGAAGTTTTCCACTCAAAGTCATATGGGTGGAATGGGATCAGATAGTGGAAACAAATTGCATAAAACAAAGAAAATGGTATGGGACAGGTGGCATAAGGTAGGAAAATGACATTAAATAAGAAGCTTTCACTGGAGTCTAAAGAGTTTAGGTAAGTAATGATGTTATCAGGATCACAGAGTCCCCTGTATGGAACTTTTTCTGTCTTTTCCACAACCAAGGTCTGGAGCAGGAAAAGAAGAAGCTGAATTTATCCCAACTTGGAAGAAAGAAGGAAAAATAGAGAGCAGGACATCAAGAGAGGATGGGCATGTCAAGGAGCTAAATATTAATGTCAGACTATGGAATTCAAGCTAGTACAGGAACACAAAGCCATAAAAGAGTACTAACTACTCTAGGAGAGTTTAAAGCCTGTGAAATAGAACTTTTCCAGATAATGGCAAGTTTTTAGGCTTGCTGATGCTGAAGCGTAATATAAGCTAATAAGTAGAGAAATTAGGAGGCTTGGATATTGCAAACCTTATTGGTTGGGGAGTTACCCAGGCTAATAGAAAAACAAAAATTATATCCTAGAAAGACAGAACAGGTGTGACTTCTGAGAATAAGGGTCAGAGAAGACTAGAAAGGCTGGAACCACCTTGAAACTGGTGTGCGCACACACACACATACACCCCCCCACACACAATCACCAAATGATCTGGAATGTGGTAGGTCATTAATCTGCTTTGCAAATGTCAGAACTTTAGGATCCCAGTACTTCTTGTTCTCAAGATCCACAACCAGAAATCACAAGTACAGAACCTCCAGGTCTGTCTCTTCCTGCTGGAACAGGACACATAAGAGGGGGTGGTTCAGGGGAGGGATCAAACTCAGAAACAGCCATTAGAGTAAACTCATGCCAAGCAATTGGTCACTCAGCTATGCAATGAGTCAGCCCCCACTGCTGCATGTCCTTGGCTGCAGACTTCTGGAACAGCAGCTCTTCTGAAGGCTAGTTGTGACACCCAAAGTGACAAGAGCAGGTCCCTGTTCAGCCACTTCATCCAGGTAACTACTCTTTGACTTCTCTCTCCTTAGTCCAAGTCAGTGGTGGGGTCTCTTCAGCCTTCCTTTCTGTCAGTGCGCTTCCCTCTTTTTCCTCTAACACCCTCCTTTTGTTTCCTCTGCATATTAAAGTGGAGAAAATGTCAAGCTTATTTATGATTCTCCTTCATTTCTCTATATGCCCCTGCTACAATTTTGAAAGCAGACAGAATGGATAGAAGAGGGCATGAGCAAGTTAAGGAAATGGACTGGGAAGGTATCTTCTCCCTGGGCCTAAATATTTCACTCACAGCAAAGAAAAGTTGGGCTAGGCCGGGCGCGGTGGCTAAGGCCTGTAATCCCAGCACTTTGGGAAGCCGAGACGGGCGGATCACGAGGTCAGGAGACTGAGACCATCCTAGCTAACACAGTGAAACCCCGTCTCTACTAAAAAATACAAAAAACTAGCCGGGTGAGGTGGCGGGTGCCTGTAGTCCCAGCTACCTGGGAGGCTGAGGCAGGAGAATGGCATGAACCCGGGAGGTGGAGCTTGCAGTGAGCTGAGATATGGCCACTGCACTCCAGCCTGGGCGACAGAGCGAGACTCCGTCTCAAAAAAAAAAAAAAAAAGAAAAGAAAAGAAAAGAAAAAAGAAAAGAAAAGTTGGGCTAAACAAATTGTCAATTTAATATGTTTAAACTCTGCTTATATTAATACCAGTTGATTCTCTCCATATCCTATGAAGTTCATACTTTCTGAGGCCTACACTTCTCAGAGACGTTAAACCAAGAATTTGAACTCCCATCTAACTCCAAACTCTGTGATTTCTAGCATCTCACTCAATTCAAGGTCATATGTCACTTTTTTTTTTTTTTTTTTTTTTTTTTTTTTCCTGATTCTTGCATCAGGGAAGGTATACACAATTTTTACTAAGCATAATCAACGATTCCATTTTTAACCCATTCTTTATATTTGAGCCCATGTGACTGACCTGGCAAAGAGAAATTTAGCTGGGAAATAAAAGGCTTAAATGTGGGAGAAACTGGTCCATCCCAGGGAATCACATGTGATAGGGTGATAGGTCCAAGATTGTACAGGACAGCCCTCAGTTTACACCTGTTACCTCAGAATTCTTATGAATTCTTTACATGTCTGTGTTCACTAACAAGAAGGCAGTAGCTTAGGTAATTAACTGTGAGATAATTAGATAATTGTAGGGTGAACCTATGTATAGGTGATAGACTTTGAGTCAACCCTGATGAATCTTGAGCTTAATTTTTCTTCCAGGTCAGAACTGTGATTGTCAGCTAGGTTTTGGCAGAAAAAAAAAAAAAAAAAAAAAAAAAGTCATATTTTTATGTTTTTTATTTTCCTCTTGAAAGGAAAAGGGGTCTCTCAGGCCTGAGTTCCTGGAGACCATGTCAGCATAAGAACCACCAGGGCAAGTGTACGGGAATGGTATCACCATAGGGTATTGTGTTCTCTCACATTGGAAAAGCTAGCTGTGCAGGAAACTAAAAACAAAGAATCTTGGGCATGTTCACAGGCCTTATCAAAGAAGAGTCCTATGTGAGATCAAATGGCTGCCTTTCACCACAAGATTATATTTTTCCTGATATCCTCTACTTTGACACATATGGTTTCCTCAGGTGAGTAACCTAAGAGGTTTTGGGAGATAAACTCTGATTTTCTTAAAGTTATAGGAAAGAAAACGAGTAATTTTTGACTTTTATGGGACATATTTTGCTGAAATGTAAGCCAGTGTAGTCCAAATTGGGTATAATTAAAATGTATATTCTTAAATAGAAAAATCAAACTTGTTTTCTACATGGTGGAGTCACAACTTCGTGTCTATTCTGTCGATTCAGAAGAAATCCTCTAGAGCAGAGAAAATTGTGATATTTTTTATTGTAAGCAATATACACTACAATTATTATTTTTTCTAGAAAAAATGATGCATTTTCTTATGGCTTTCAAATATGGTAAGTGATATGATAAATATGGTAATGAAAAATAAGCCAATGAAAAATAAAAGGTATTTCTGTGATTGATGTTGGGTTGACATGTGTCTTTAGAGTTCAATAGTAAAAATCATGAATGCATAAAAACAAAACCTATGTTACCTGCTAATTATAGATGGAATAATGCCTCCCCAAAATGTTCAAGTCCTAATCACTTGAACCTGTGAATATGTTGCCTTGCATGGCACGGGGGACTTTGCAGATGTAATTTAGTTAAGGATCCTAAGATTGAAAACTTATACTGGATTATTCAGGTGGAACAATATAATCACAAGGATTCTTATCAGAGGGAGGCAGGAGGGCCCAAGTCAGAGAAGATGTGACAATGGAAGCAGAAGTTAGAATGGTGCAGTAAAAGGGCCATGGGCCAAGGAACTCAGACAGCCTGTAGAAGCTGGAAAAGGTAAAGAAATTAATTATTCCCTAGAAACTCCAGGAGGAATGCATCAGTGCTGACATCTTGACTTTAGGACTTCTAACCTCCAGAATTGTAAGATAATAAATTTGTGTTGTTTTAAGTCACTACATTTGTGACAACTCATTACAACAGCAATAAGAAAATAGTACACTTGCAAATCAGTTACAAATTAGTAAAGCAGACAGTACAACCTCATGTTTGCATTTTCAGATCATCCTTAAATACATGATACAAAGTAAATGCTCAATAAATGAATGTTTTAAAATGTAGCTATTATCAATTGATTGCCTGCTGTGTGTAGGTTCTCTGTAATATACTTTATTATTTTAAATATGCCTCAGTTGGATAGAATTGGATTAATCACAATACTTGGTTCAATAAATTTCATTGGGTTCAATCAAAAAGCACCATGAATATATCATTCCTGCAAAACTCTAAACTACTGACAAAAGTTCAAATCCAATAATGTAGTACTCAGTCATCCAATTCTCGTCTATCTTCATCCAATAAAAACACAATTCTACATCTTTTTTTAATTTATTTTTTCCCAAAATTCTTACTTCAGTTTCAGTCATTCTAAATCTTATGTCCATTCTTCCCGTGCTCTTCTTTTTAATATAATCTTTTATTTATACACATCATGGAAAATATATTTTTATAATTATTTTAACATTTATGTAACATTTATATAACTTGTCATATACAGCTCTTTTTTTTTTTGGAGACGGAGTCTCTTTCTGTCGCCCAGGCTGGAGTGCAGTGGTGCGATCTCATTTCACTGCAAGCTCCGCCTCCCGGGTTCACGCCATTCTCCTGCCTCAGCCTCCCGAGTAGCTGGGACTACAGGCGCCCGTCACCATGCCCGGCTAATTTTTTGTATTTTTAGTAGAGACGAGGTTTCACCGTGTTAGCCAGGATGGTCTCAATCTCCTGACCTCGTGATCCGCCCACCTCAACCTCCCAAAGTGCTGGAATTACAGGCGTGAGCCACCACGCCCTGCCTATTATTAGGACTTTTTAATTCAATATTACATGAGAGAATCTTTTCATCTTTTGAAATTTGCTTTTTCCTACCTACTGTTTAAATGTATACATATTCATGTGTGCAGTTGTTCATTTAGTTTCATCGATGAATAATATCACACCAATGAATAATATCCCAATGTGTGACTATACCCTAATTTCATTACTCTTCTGTTGATGGACTTTTGGTTTACTTACAAATTTATGATGTTAAGAGCAGAGCTGGTAGAAATATTCTTACACGTGTTTTTTGATGCACATGAACAAGAGTTTCTCTTAGGTATGTATCTAACAGTAGAGTTGCTATGCTACAATGTGTGTGAATTTTCTATACTAGAAGATGATGCCAGATGGTTCTCCAAAGTTGCTGCACGAACTAGTAACTTTTCATTAGAAAACTAAAATTTAAAAAATATTAGATAATAAAAAATGTTTCACATAATAGTGCAACATATAAATTGAGATTCTTTTTTTGTTTTCCTTCCAGAAGCCCAATTGTTTTAGTGTGATTTGTGGAAAGGATGATTCTTTTTCCACTAAATTGTTCTTTCACCTTTGCCAAAAAGCACTTGTCCACAGAAGTGTATATTTTTGAACTTCTTAGATGCCCATATTTCTGGACTCTATCCTTTTCGCTGATCTATTTTTTATCTTTATGCCAATCTGTTATGCAAATGTCAGACCTTTAGGATGCCAATACTTCCTGTTCTCAGGATCCACACCAGAAATCACAAGTACCGAACCTTCAGGTCTGTCTTTAACAAAATAACTAAGCCATATTTTAAAGGAAAAATATGTTTACACCAAAATGGGAGGAATGGAACTAACCCAACTTATCTTTGAGTCTATTAGCTGAACTATATACTCTTACTCTGAAGACAAAAGTCATTTATGCATTGAATTCTAATTTGTAGGCTCACATTTTGCAAAAGCATGGAATAAGAATTCTGTAAATGCAAATATAGTTTTGTTCAATATTGTCAAATTTTACTTCATAAACATTCTTCCAATTTGGATTCCCACCAGGAACCTCTTTCTCAACAGCTAATCTGATCGGTGATAAATGGCATTTCCATATAGTTTTAATTAGCATTTTTCTTAGCATGAGTAAAGCTGAATTTCCTTTAGAGATTCAAGGGTCATTTCTGTATCTTTTTGAGTATCTATGCTTGTGTAAATTATATTTGCATGTATATTGTCTGTTCTTCAGTTAGGTTTCTTGTTTTATTCTTCCCTCAATTTTAATGAGTTCTTTATAAATTAGGCATATTAGCCCTTTATCAAAAATCTTTTTAGATTATATATGTTTGTTTTTTGCCAGGAAGTTGTTTTAATTTTTAAGTAAAAAAAAATGCATCTGTATTTTCTGTTATTGTATTTAGATTAATGAATCAATCATAATTAAAAAATTATGTCATTTTAATTATTATAGAGTTTTATTTTTTATGTTTAGATCCTGATTCATTTGGAATTAATTCTTATGCATGATGTGCAGCATATACATGTAATTTTGTTTCATTTTTACTAGATGAAGACCTTTATTTTTTTTCTTGTAACCGTATCCAGTTACCTTTGTCATAAAAATATTCTGACCTTTCAGAAGTAGATAAAAGCATTCTATCTTTTTGGTTCTCTGAAAGAGAGTACATGTAATCAGCAAGACCTATTCCTTAAAAGGTTGATAGTCTTTGTGGGAAGATTTCTAAATATCATGTAGAATTTTTCTTTTAACTTTTGAAAATTCTAACTTTTGGAAAGTCAGAATATTCTACGATATTTTAAATATCACTTAACAGTGACAGATAAGTAAGACCAAAATACAATAAGTACTTTCTTATTTCATTTTCCCACAGGCAGCTAGTAACCCTCTATCCCAGGCAACACCAGCAACCCTCATACAAGCACCCCATAAAGTCAGTATCCTGAAAGCCAGCGAACTCCCTCAGTTTTCTTATCATCCCTGTGTCCACTTTAATTCAGCATCTTGGTAGGAACTGGCCTGATACATTACTTACTATATCATATTTATTTTCTAAATTTTAAAAATGCATAACCCAATTGCAGTGAAGAGGAAGCTAAAGCCAACAAAAGTGAAAATAAATAAATAAAATTATTTGTAAGTTATATATACAACCTCAAACAGTTTTTACTCTTTCCTCACTGATACAGCAAATTTATAAATAAAATCAAGACTTTGAAAAAGAAAGAATAAATGGATAAAGTAATTTAAAAAGGAATGTTACTGCAAATTCTATTGCTATTAAACTTATTTTGTATACATTTTTGTAAATGAGAAATTACGTTATTCAGTCAGTGACTTCAATAAGTGATATGATATCCCATGGAGAACTATTTCCTTTAACTTACTGTGTTTGTTCTTTATTTGCAGGAATTTTCAAAAAACGTGACTTCACTAAATGGCCTAAGGTAAGTTTAAAATTCTCAGTTCTAGATCATAATTCTAGTCTAATCACGCTCTTGACATGAGATCTAAAACTTCATGGAAAGTCAGGCACAGTGGCTCATGCCTGTAATTCCAGAACTTAGGGAGGCTGAGGCGGGAGGATCACCTGAGCCCAGGAGCTCAAGGTCAGCCAGAGCAACATAGGAAGATCTTGTGTCTAAAAAAATACAAAAATTAGCCAGGTGTGGTGGGGCAAGCCTATAGCCAGCTACATGGGAGGTTGAGTTGGGAGGGTCACTTGAGGCCAGGAGTTGGAAACTGCAGTAAGCCATAATGGCACCACTGCACTCCAGCCTGGGCAACAGAGTGAAACCCTGTCTATAAATAAATAAATAAATAAATCTTCATGGAGGTAAAGCAGAATGGAAGGATTCTATGTGACCTTGCACACAGACCTCTCCAGAATTAGATTGTCTCCATGTAGCACAAGCTTTACTGTGTGGCACATATACACCATGGAATACTATGCAGCCATGAAAAAGAATGAGTTCATGTCCTTTGCAGAGACATGTATGGAGCTGGAAACCATCATTCTCAGCAAATTAACACAGGAACAGAAAACCAAACACCACATATTCCCACTCATAAGTGGGAGTTGAATAATGAGAACACATGAACACAGGGAGGTGTATATGTGCCATATTTACTAAAATATAATATTTTAGTAAAATAAATATCTTTATAGTCAAATAAAATATTGAGTAAATATATCTCTGAGCATTAAGTAAAATAATACCTGCCATGTGTTCAAAGTCACAAAGCTAAACAGTGGTAAATACAGGGTTTATTCTCAGTTTTAATAAGTTTTGGGATACATGTGCAGAACATACAGGTTTGCTACCTAAGTATACATGTGCAGTGTTGTTTTGCCACACCCATCAACCCATCATCTACATTAGGTATTTCTCTTAATGCTATTCCTCCCCTTGTCCCCGCCCCCACAACAGGCCCCAGTGTGTAATGTTCCCCTCCCTGTGTTCATGTGTTCTCATTATTCAACTCCTACTTATGAGTGAGAATATGTAGTGCTTGGTTTTCTGTTCCTGTGTTAATTTGCTGAGAATGATGGTTTCCAGCTCCATACATGTCCCTGCAAAGGACATGAACTCATTCTTTTTCGTGTCTGCATAGTATTCCATGGTGTATATGTGCCACATTTTCTTTATCCAGTCTATCATTGATGGGCATTTGGGTTGGTTCCAAGTCTTTGCTATTGTGAATAGTGCTACAATAAACATATGTGTGCATGTGTTTTTATAGTAGAATGATTTATAATCCTTTGGGTGTATACCCAGTAAAGAGATTGCTATGTCAAATAGTATTTCTAGTTCTAGATACTTGAGGACTTGCCACATTGTCCTCCACAATGGTTGGACTAATTTACACTCCCACCAACGGTGTAAAAGCGTTCCTATTTCTCCACATCCTCTCCAGCATCTGTTGTTTCCTGACATTTTTTCTTTTTTCTTTTTTCTTTTTTGACAGAGTCTCGCTCTGTCACCCAGGCTGGAGAGCAGTGGCACGTTCTCGGCTTACTGCAAGCACCACCTCCCAGGTTCACACCATTCTCCTGCCTCAGCCTCCCGAGTAGCTGGGACTAGAGGCACCCGCCACCACGCTCAGCTAATTTTTTGTATTTTTTAGTAGAGATGGGGTTTCACCATGTTAGCCAGGATTATCTCTATCTCCTGACCTCGTAATCCGCCCGCCTTGGCCTCCCAAAGTGCTGGGATTACAGGCGTGAGCCACCGCATCCGGCCTGTTTCCTGACTTTTTAATGATCGCCATTCTAACTGGTGTGAGATGGTATCTCATTGTGGTTTTGATTTGCATTTCTCTGATGACCAGTGATGATGAGTTTTTTTTCATATGTTTGTTGGCACATAAATGTCTTCTTTTGAAAAATGTCTGTTCATATCCTTTGCCCACTTTTTGATGAGGTTGTTTTTTTTCTTGTAAATTTGTTTAAGTTCCTTGTAGATTCTGGATATTAACCCTTTGTCAGATGGATAGATTGCAAAAATTCTCTCCCATTCTGTAGGCTGCCTGTTCACTCTGATGATAGTTTATTTTGCTGTGTGGACGCTCTTTAGTTTAATTAGATCCCATTTGTCAATTTTGGATTCTGTTGCCAATTGCTTTTGGTGTTTTTTAGTCATGAAGTATTTGCCCATGCCTGTGTCCTGAATTGTATTGCCTAGGTTTTCTTCTAGGGAATTTATGGTTTTAGGTCTTGCATTTAAATCGTTAATCCATCTTGAGTTAATTTTTGTATGACGTGGAAGAAAGGGATCCAGTTTCAGTTTTTGGCATATGGTTAGACAGCTTTCCCAACACCATTTATTAAATAGGGAATCCTTTCCCCATTTCTTGTTTTTGTCAAATTTGTCAAAGATCAGATGGTTGTGTATGTGTGATGTTATTTCTGAGACCTCTGTTCTGTTCCATTGGTCTATATAGCTGTTTTGGTTACTGTTGCCTTATAGTATAGTTTGAAGTCAGGTAGTATGATGCCTCTAGCTTTGTTCTTTTTGCTTAAAATTGTCTTGGCTATATGGGTTCTTTTTTGGTTCCATATGAAATTTAAAGTATTTTTTTCTAATTATGTGAAGAAAGTCTATGGTAGCTTGATGGGAATAACATTGAATCTATAAATTACTTTGGGCAGTATTGCCATTTTCACAATATTGATTCTTCCTATCCATGAGCATAGGATGTTTTTCCGTTTGTTTGTATTCTCTCTTACTTCCTTGAGCAGTGGTTTTTAGTTCTCCTTAAAGAGGTCCTTCACATCCCTTGTAAGTTGTATTCCTAGGTATTTTATTCTCTTTGTAGCAATTGTGAATGAGAGTTCACTCATGATTTGGCTCTCTGTTTGTCTATTATTGATGTATAGGAATGCTTATGATTTTTGCACATTGATTTTGTATCCTGAGACTTTGCTGAAGTTGCTTATCAGCCTAAGGAATTTTTGGGCTGAGGTGATGGAATTTTCTAAATGTATGATCATGTCATCTGCAAACAGAGATAATTTGACTTCCTCTCTTCCTATTTGAATACCTTTTATTTCTTTCTCTTGCCTTAATGCCCTGGTCAGAACTTCTAATACTATGTTGAATAGGAGTGGTGAAAGAGGACATCCTTGCCTTGTGCTGGTTTTCAAAGAGAATGCTTCCAGCTTTTGCCCATTCAGTATGATATTGGCAATGGGTTTTTCATAAATAGCTCTTATTATTTTGAGATACATTCAATCAATACCTAGTTTATTGAGTGTTTTTAGCATGAAGGGGTGTTGAATTTTATTGAAGGTCTTTTCTGCACCTATTGAGATAATCATGTGGTTTTTGTCATGGTTCTGTTTGTGTGATGGATTGTGTTTATTGATTTGCATATGTTAAACAAACCTTGCATCGCAAGGATGAAGCCAACTTGATCATAGTGGGTAAGCTTTTTGATGTGCTGCTAGATTCAGTTTGCCAGTATTTTATTGAGGATTTTCATATCCATGTTCTCAGGGATCTTGGCATGAAATTTTCTTTTCTTCTTGTGTCTCTGCCAGGTTTTGGTATCAGAATGATGCTGACCTCATAAAATGAGTTAGGGAGGAGTCCCTCTTCTTCTATTATTCAGAACAATTTCAGAAGGAATGTTACCAGCTCCTCTTTGTACCTCCAGTGGAATTCAGCTGTGAATCCATCTGGTCCTGGGCTTTTTTTGGTTGGTAGGCTATTAATTACTGCCTCTATTTCAGGACTTGTTATTGGTCTATTTAGGGATTCGACTTCTTCCTGGTTTAGTCTTAGGAGGATGTATGTGTTCAGGAATTTATCCATTTCTTCTAGATTTTCTAGTTTATTTGCATAGAGGTGTTTATAGTATTCTCTGATTATAGTTTGTATTTCTGTGGGATTGGTGGTGATATCCCCTTTATCATTTTTTATTGTGTCTATTTCATTCTTCTCTCTTTTCTTCTTTATTTGTCTGACTAGCAGTCTGTTTTCAAAAAACCAGCTCCTAGATTCATTGATTTTTTGAAGGGGTTTTTGAGTCTCTATCACCTTCAGTTCTGCTCTGATCTTAGTTATTTCTTGTCTTCTGCTAGCTTTTGAATTTGTCTGCTCTTGTTTCTCTAGTTCTTATAATTGTGATGTTAAGGTGTCAATTTTTGATCTTTCCCACTTTCTCCTGTGGGCATTTATTGCTATAAATTTCCCTCTAAACACTGCTTTAGCTGTATCCAAGAGATTCTGTTATGTTGTGTCTTTGTTCTCATCAGTTTCAAAGAATATCTTCATCTTTGCCTTAATTTTGTTATTTACCCAGTAGCTATTCAGGAGCAGGTTGTTCTGTTTTCATGTAGTTGTGCAGTTTTCGGTGAGTTTCTTAATCCTGAGTTATAATTTGATTGCACTGTGGTCTGAGAGACTGTTTGTTATGATTTCCATTCTTTTGCATTTGCTGAGGAGTGTTTTACTTCCAATAATGTGTTCAATTTTAGAATAAGTGTGATGTGATGCTGAGAAGAATATATATTTTGTTGATTTGGGGTGGAAAGTTCTGTAGATGTCTATTAGGTCCACTTGGTCCAGAACTGAGTTCAAGTCCTGAATATCCTTGTTAATTTTCTGTCTCATCAATCTATCTGACATTGGGGTGTTAAAGTCTCCCACTATTATTGTGTGGGAGTGTAAGTCCCCTTGTAGGTCTCTAAGAACTTGCTTTATGAATCTGGGTGCTCCTGTATTGGGTGCATATATATTTAGGATAGTTAGCTCTTCTTGTTGCATTGATCCCTTTACCATTATGCAATGGCCTTCTTTGTCTCTTTTTGTGTTTGTTGGTTTAAAGTCTGTTTTATCAGAGACTAGAATTGCAACCCCTACTTTTGTTTGCTTTCCATTTGCTTGGTAAATCTTCCGCCATCCCTTTATTTTGAGTCTATGTGTGTCTTTGCACATGAGATGGGTCTCCTGGATACAGCACACTGATGGGTCTTGACTCTTTATCCAATTTGCCAGTGTCTTTTAATTGGGGCATTTAGCCCATTTACATTTAAGGTTAATATTGTTATATGTAAATCTGATCCTGTCATTATTATGCTAACTGATTATTTTGCCCATTAGTTGATGCAGTTTCTTCATAGTGTTGACAGTCTTTACATTTTGGTATGTTTTTGCAGTGGCTGATACCAGTTTTTCCTTCTCATGTTTAGTGCTTCCCTCAGGAGCTCTTGTAAGGCAGGCCTGGTGGTGACAAAATCCTTAGCATTTGCTTGTCTGTGAAGGATTTTATTTCTCCTTCCCTTATGAAGCTTAGTTTGGCTGGATACGAAATTCTGGGTTGAAAATTCTTTTCTTTAAGAATGTTGAACATTGACTCCCACTCTCTTCTGGCTTGTAGAGTTTCTGCAGAGAGATCCACTGTTAGTTTGATGGGCTTCTTTTTGTGGGTAACCCGACCTTTCTCTCTGGCTGCCCTTAACATTTTTTCCTTCATTTCAACCTTGGTGAATCTGAAAATTATGTCTCTTGGGTTTGCTCTTCTTCAGGAGTATCTTTGTGGTATTCTCCGTTTATCCTAAATTTGAATGTTGGCCTGTCTTGCTAGGTTGTGGAAGTTCTCCTGGATAATATCCTGAAGTGTTTTTTCCAACTTCGTTCCATTCTCCCCATCACTTTCAGGTATACCAATCAAACGTAGGTTTGGTCTTTTCACATAGTCCCATATTTCTTGGAGGCTTTGTTCATTCCTTTTCATCCTTTTTTCTCTAATCTTGTCTTCACACTTTATTTCATTAAGTTGATCTTCAATCTCTGATATCCTTTCTTTTGCTAATTGATTTGGCTATTGATACTTGTGTATGCTTCATGAAGTTCTCATGCTGTGTTTTTCATCTTCATTAGGTCATTTATGTTCTTCTCTAAACTGGTTATGCTAGTTAGCAGTTCCTGTAACCTTTTATCAAGGTTCTTAGCTTTCTTGCATTGGGTTAGAACACACTCCTTTGACTCAGAGGAGTTTGCTATTACCCACCTTCTGAAGCCTACTTCTGTCAATTTGTCAAACTCATTTTCCATCCAGTTTTGTTTCCTTGCTGCCAAGGAGTTGTGATCCTTTGGAGGGGAGGAGGCATTCTGAGTTTTGAAATTTTAAGCCTTTTTGGGCTGGTTTTTCCTCATCTTCATGGATTTATCTACCTTTGGTCTTTGATGTTGGAGACCTTCAGATCGAGTTTTTGCATGGTCATCCTTTCGGTTGATGTTGATACTATTGCTTTCCATTTGTTAGTTTGCCTTCTAACAGTCAGGCCCCTCTTCTGCAGGTCTGCTGGAGTTTGCTGGAGGTCCACTCCAGCCCCTGTTTGTCTGGTTATCACCAGTAGAGGCTGCAGAACAGTAAAGATTGCTGCCTGCTCCTTCCTCCAGAAACTTTGGCCCAGAGTGACACTCGCCAGATGCCAGCCAGAGCTCTCTTCTTTGAGGTGTCTATAGATCCCTGCTGGGAGGTGTCTCCCCATCAGGAGGCATGGGGGTCAGGGACCCACCTGAGGAGGCAGTCTATCCCTTAGCTGAGCTCAAGCACTGTGCTGGGAGATTCGCTGCTCTTTCTAGAGCCAGCTGGCAGGAACCTTTAAGTTTGCTGAAGATGTACCCACAGCAGCCCCTTCCCCCAGGTGCTCTGTTCTAGGGAGATGGGAGTTTTATCTATAAGCCCCTGACTGGGGCTGCTGCCTTTTTGTTAGTGATGCCCTGCCCAGGGAGGAGAAATCTAGAGAGGCGGTCTGGCTACAGCAACTTTGCTGAGCTGCAGTGGGCTCCACCCAGTCTGAACTTCCCAGCGGCTTTGTTTACATTGTGAGGGGAAAACCGCCTACTCAAGCCTCAGTAATAGCGGATGCCCCTCCCCCCTCCAAGCTTGAGTGTCCCAGGCCAACTTTGGACTGCTGTGCTGTCAGCGACAATTTCAAGCTGGTGGATCTTAGCTTGCTGGGGTCTGTGGGGATGGGACCTGCTGAGCAAGACCACTCAGCTCCCTGACTTCAGCCCCCTTTCCCCGGGAGTGAACAGTTCTGTCTCGCTGGCGTTCCAGGCACCTCTGGGGTTGAAAAAAACTCCTGCAGTTAGCTCAGTGTCTGCCCAAACGGGTACCCAGTTTTGTGCTTGAAACCCAGGGCCCTGGTGATGTAGGCACCCAAGGGAATCTCCTGGTCTGCAGGTTGCGAAGACTGTGGGAAAAGCATAGTATCTGGGCTGGATAGCACTGTCCTTCACAGCACAGTCTCTCATGGCTTCCCTTGACTAGGGGAGGGAGTTCCCTGACCCACTGCACCCCCGGGGTGAAATGATGTCCTACTCTGCTTCTGTTCACCCTCTGTGGGCTGTACCCACTATCTAACCAGTCCCAGTGAGATGCGTCAGGTACCTCAGAAATCACCCACCTTCTGCATTGGTCTCATTGGGAGCTGCAGACCAGAGCTGTTCCTATTCGGCCATCTTGCCTGAGAGTTTTAATAAGTTTTAATACAAAATCCTTATTCTGACCAATGACACTTGAGGGCTGTCCTCTAGAAGTTCACAAACACATACGTATCTCCACTCATAAACTTCCTACTGGAACTGAAATATGAAGGCTAAGTGAAAACTTTGCATTCAAGGTTAAACAGGAATATTAAAATGGTTATGACTTGAAGAGATGATAAGATGGGTGGGGACAATACAATCAGAAAAAGAAACTGGCCTGACAGAAGACCACAGCACAGGGAATCCTTGATAAGATTAATTGACTGTTATGATTTAATGTTATTTTTAAGTTGGGCAGAAGTGACAGGAAGAAATAGATGGAAGAGAATCTATTATTTGTTATTTTATGGTATCATGTACTTGCAGCCCCCATGTAAAATGTATCTGCCACTGGAACCATATTATGATGTAGACTGCCCTGATGTAATAGCACCTGTTTGTGCCTCAAATGGCCGCACTTTCCAGAATGAGTGTTTCTTTTGTGTTGAGCAGTGGTAAGTACAGAATAAACTGCCATTACTTTTTCCCTCTACTTCCTCACAGAAATTTCAAAGAAACGTAGTCAAGGAATTGAGTTTTACTGATGCACACTTTTTTTAAAAAAAAATAGCCTCTATTATTTACAAAAACTGGGGACAGACTACAGACAGAGTGAAGAAAGAAAGTCTCCTAGAATTTAGTTAATATTCAAAGTTGAATCATTTAAAAAAGAAAAAAGGCTTACATAATGTTTTGGGAGAACTGTACAGAGATTATATTTGTAAGTAATCTATAGATTATATTCAAGCAATGAATGGAAGTCTAGTTATTTAAAAAAAAACTCAACTTTTTTTATACGTCACATTGACAAACCTATGAATAGCACCTATCAGTGTTTGGTAGCTATTAAGAAGAGTAGAAAAATATGCAGATGCAGCTATAGACATAGACCAAGGTATAAACATAGATGCAGGTATAGATACACACACACGTAGCAAAGGGGATTTGTGGTCTTACATGTATAAAAATTGACAGCCAACTTTTCATATTGTTTTTGCCTTTCAAATAAATTCAGTAAGAAATTTAGACCAAAGAATTAGTAATATTCCTTATAATATATACTTAGCTCCATTCAAAATTGTTTTCACAAATTAGTCCTGTATCTTGTCAGTTAACTTCTTCATGACCTGTGAGATCTTCTCTGTTGGGGATCCCCAAGACTATCTTCAGGCTTGAGGATTCAGGAGGACTCAAAACTGAGAAGAGCTGTTATATTCATAGTAACTGTTTACTACAATGAAAGGATACAAACTAAAATCAGCAAAGACCAAAGATGCATGAGGTGGAGTCCCTGAGAGAACAGGCACAAGTTTCCAGCTGTCTTCTCCCAGTGGACTCACAGAAGTGATACCTAATTCTCCCTGCTACCATGACAACACACATGGAGCATTGTTGCTACCATGACAACACACATGAAGCATTGCTTACCAGGGAAGCTCACCCAAGACGTGGTATTCAGACTGTTTAATGGGGGTCAGTCAGGTAGGCACAGAACACCTACATGGCTGATCTGAAATACTTAATCTCGAGCTCCTGCCCAGCCAGAGATCAAATTGGCATAGAGTGGTTCAGGACCCTAGGTAAACAACAACAGGTGTTCATTATAAATTTCATGGCAAGCATAAACTCTTTGGCAGACCCAGGTCCTAGATATACAAACATACCCTATTGCACAGAATATTCCAAGGGCTTGTAGGTTATCTGCCAGGAGCTGGTTTGAGCATGCCAAGCCTGCTGAGCCAACTCTTCTGCACAGCTTTCTTTGAAAATAATCCTCATGAGTTTCTAGTATCATGTTGCCCTTCCATGAGGATTATTCCATTTCAGAGGATAATTGAAATGTCCTTTAAAGAAAAAGAATGTAAATGTAAAAATGTAAGTTAACCAGGTCTCTACTGTTGGCTCTACTGTTCTCATTCAAAGATGAACTACAATTCAGGAGTGTTACCAGACTATATAGAGTAATTAAGTTACATTATCCTTCCTTCCTAATGTGATTACTGTTGGTTTCTTAGGAATGAGGTAGTCAGAAAAGAGACTTGGAAATGTCTTTGTAGCTCTTCCATGTAATATTTCTGTTATACTCTGTGGTGTTTGTACACACACTACTAAAAAGAGCAGTGCAAGATGGTCTCCCTCATAATGCCCTGGCCTTTGGAAAATCACATAGATTGAGGCAGACACGCAGTATGGGCCTTGATCTGCTGGACTATTACTTCACAACTTCCCACAAAGATCATTCTGAGATTCCTTTCAGGCTCATCTAGGAAATGTGAGGAGGCCATAACCTCACGGAGCAGTGTTAGCAGCTCAAATATCAGGCCTCAGATATCTTTGGTAAAAACGGGGAAGAGGTTAAAGAAACAATCCCTTCTTTCCTTCCTTCCTCCCTCCCTTCCTTTCCTTCCTCTCTTCCTTCCTGTCTTCGTCATCAATTCCTTCCCTCCTTCCTTCTTTCCTTTCTTCCTTCCTTTCCTTCCTGCCTTCCTGCCTTCCTTGCTTCCTTCTTTCCTCCCTCCCTTTCCTTCCTTCCTTCCTTCCTTCCTTCCTTCCTTCCTTTCCTTCCTTCCTTTCCTTCCTTCCTTTCTTCCTCCCTTTCCTTTCAGTTAACTTAAAGGTTAACTGAAACCTTCCTGCCTTCCCTTGCTTCCTTCTTTCCTCCCTCCCTTTCCTTCCCTCCTTCCTTCCTTCTTTCCTTCCTTCCTTCCTCCCTCCCTCCATCCGTTTCCTTTCTCCCTCCCTCCTTCCCTTCCCCTTCCTTCCTTCCTTCATTCCTTCATTCCTTCCTTCCATTTTTCCTTCATTCCTTCCTTCCATTTTTCCTTCCTACTTTCTTCCATCCTTCCTTGGGCTTCTAAGTCATCCTCCAGAAGTTGGTAATAATTCCTAGTGTAGTAATTCCTTCCTTCCTTCCTTCCTCCCTCTCTCCCTCTTTCCTTCTTTCCTTCCTTTCTACCTTGTAACTCTGAGAGATGTACTGTGACCACTCTAGCTTTTATTTCTCAGTCTAAGAATAAATGAAGAGCCCTGCTGGTTAAAATAGTTAAAAACTGTTCAGTAACATTGTAGCCAATATGAGCACAGTTCATATCAAACATATCTTATTCTGGAACACAGAAAATTAATTCCAATGGCAGGAATGGTGCAGTGACATGCATATTTGCTGAATTCTCCATATGACCTGAATATGTAAACTTAATTTCCATGCCATTTCTATATCTTGGGGCAAGAAGAATAGTCCTAATGCTCTTTTGAGTGATGGGAGGAGAAGGGTAATTCCTTGGTCTCTGCTCTTGGCAGTGTTTTGAGGAAAAAGCCCTGGCAAATTAGACTCACTGCTCTCAGAGATATCTGCCACTTGTGAACAATGTAAAATCTTTGAAAAATAATGATGAATCCAAAACTTGGCCAGAATTTATAGAGTCATATTCACTATCCTTAATGAATCCCTCAAGCCTACTCAGTCTAGCACTCTGGTAATATATGCTAAGAAAAGAGAACCTTACATGAAACAGTCCATACTCTTAAAAAGCTTGTGGTCTTATTTGGCAAAAAGAACATATGCATACAAAGTTGATGAGAATAGAAAGCAACCTTGGTTTTGTTGGGAAAAGATGATGTTTTAATAAGTTTTGAAATCATTGATAGAATTTACCCAAAAATACAGATTTCAAACTTGCTTAGTGATACTAAGCAAGGATTTATCAGGCAATAAATAAGCCTCAACTGCCTCATAGTAGCTCCCTGTTCAAATGGAGATCACGTGTTCCAAACAACCATAGTTCTTCCTCTCTCTTTTGTAATAGAAGTGGTTCACGTCACTTATTTATATTACCCACTAGGCTCCAAGCATTTATGTTTGCCATTCTTGAACCAAATGAGTGCGTTAGATATATATCAAAGGTGAGCCTGACTATAGAGGTTGCTGTGGGAAGTCTTTTGAAGAACGAGAGGGCTAAAGGAGTTTTAAAGAAATGGAACACAAAAAAGAAAATGGATTGTTCAATCTATACAGTGACAACTGTTTGGGAAAACACTTGGAATCAAGAAAGTGTGCAGTGTCTTTAGAGATGTAATACAAATATGATGCCAAAAGACATATTATGTATTTAGAGAATGCTAATATGTAAAGATGGCAAATAAGAGGCTAGTCTTCTGTGAAACATAAATGCCCAAGAAAGGTGAACAGACTACAATCAATGGACTGTGTGAAAACAGTGAAAAATTTGAGCACAGAGCGAATTGTGTGAATTATGCATAGCATTATTGCTGTGGTTATCTTTTACTTCTTGGTTAAAAAAAAAAATCTGGTATTTCTATGTTGAATTGAAAGGCATTGAGATGGGAATGGGTTAGGGGATGAAAAACTCTACATAAAAAATGTCATAGGACACCTTTTGAATAATCAAGACATGGAGAAAGAATGTACAAACTATAGTGGTAACAAAGAAAAATGAAAAAAAAAAGAAGAAGAATGTAAAGGGAATTTAAAAGCAGCTCCCTTTTCAGGACCTCTTTTAGAAGATAAGGAAAAGTACATTCAATACCAATGTTCACTTTCCTTATGATACTAATCTTCTTTTTTTTCTCTTCTCTTTAGGGAATTTGGTTTTTATATAGAATTTGAAAAATATGGAAAATGTGATTAATGGGTAACAGAGGACCTACACTTGCTTATTGTTTTTTCTACTTAATTCAGAAAAGTATTTCTTTTGGAGTGTGAGGATGTAAATTAAATAACATCCCTATGCTGTACTTAAATATCAAACAAAATGGGAGACAAAAATGAAGGAATCAAACTAATAAGAACTAAAGATCACATTTATTACAAATAAACAACAAAAGAGCTGATATTCATTTCTATGTATTGATTGTTTTAAGTCATCTTCCTCCCATTTTGGGTAGTTTAAAGTATCTTCACCAGTTGGGCTTGTTAACCCAATTGTTATATCTTGTTGTATCTTGTTATATCTTGTTACCCAAAATTATACTTACCACCAATTGCAGGCCTATCTGCAGAATTAAACCCTACCCCACTAATATAATTACAAGACCTGGAGCAAAAGAGAAAATATCCTTCCTACAAAAGACAGAGTCCAAAGGAAGGAATCACTGAGTTACCGAGGACTACTGCTATTTTTAACGTTCACAAATGGATGTTATACTTTCTGTGGTTGGAGAAGTAAAATACCATGGAGAGAGGAGGAGTATTAGGCTACTGGATGATTCCTACTCAAAGAAAGAAAGGACACTGGTATGGAAATAAGGAGATAGAATTTTGCCCTCAATTTTGCCACTGATTAACTATAATTTGGGGTCACATTCACTATCAGTGTCTCTGGCCATAGTGGCTTTAAATTTTTCTTGGTTCCACTTACTGTTTTGTTTATGCAAAAGAGTAAGTCATCCACTTTACTGGTATCTAGCCTTACATATATGGAATATCCTGATGAAATACACTATGGCTCCTTCATTTGTTAGCAAGATTGGGATTTGAAAATCCACTATATTTCTTACATCAGAAAGTAGAAATATTCTAGCAACAATGAGTGTTGTTAGTAGCTAGTATGGGAACTAAGGAGTAAAAAGGTCAAATAGAGTAGACATCTTTTGCTGATGTTTCTATATCCAGCCATCCATATTCTAGAAACTAACATTCAATTATCTTTTTGTGATTAACCCTATCCTCAAGGTTGTGTCTTCATTTGTGTTAACTTCATCATGATCTGGGGTGGAACTGGGCCTATGCACATCTACAGATGGAAGTCCCTTGGTCACAGACATTAGTGCAGGCATCAGCACATGACCTAAAACAGATCCATTGATATTCTGGTCCTTACCTAGAAATCCTAAGAGAAAGATTATCACTCTTTTTTCCTGGGATGTGTTTTCTCAGAGCCACAGGCAGCAATCTTGTAAGAACAAATGGGAGCCCCTTTAAGAATGAAGTTAAAGAGCAGAGGAAACAGAAACAAGAGATACAGGGAAAATATATTCTGATGGCACTGATTTTCTGTCTCCAGCCATGCCATGCCTAAATTATATCTACTCTTTAACTTTTCTTTTATAGGTAATAATACATTTCCACTTCTCTTACACAGTTGGCATCATGTTTTCTGTTCTCTGAGATAAGCCAAATGATAAATTAAAGAACAATGTATCAAAGGAAAACAGACTCCCGAGATTTTTCACTTTTGCAAAGATCCTTTCCCAAAGCCTATTTGTATTGGAGACCAGAGCCTTTTCCCTGGTTACAAAGGCAGTAAAGGCATCCAAGCACAGACATTTTTTAATATACATAAAATGTTAATATCTTACTTCAACATAATAAAAGTCATATATGAGAGACCCACAGCTAGTATCATACTGAACAGGGAAAAACTAAAAGCCTTTCCTCTAAGTCTGCAACAAGACAAGGATGTCCACTTTCACCACTGTTATTGGACATAGTGCTGAAAGTCCTAGCCAGAGCAATCAGACCAAGATAAAGAAATAAAGAGCATCCAAATTTTTAAACAGTTAACTTCTATTACAAGTTGAATATACGTTGCATGGTTACAGAAAGTCATCTTCCTGCAAAAAGAAAGGTTCAAAATCTATATACTCTATTAGAGAGCTCATAATCAGGACAACAGAGCCTTTTTGTCCAAGGAGACTAGAAGACCAGCTTGACCGCTGCCTGTGCAGAGTTTTGGCAAGCAGCCTTGTCTAAGTCGTAGCACACTCTCTTACAATTTTGTGCTTCTTATCCCCAGCCCTTCTTTCCATGGCTCTCTTCCCTCATGAATATTTCCACTGTGTCCTACAGATCTTTTGTGTTGTTTACCAAATGCTACTTGCACCTCCTTGTCCCTGCTGACTCGGGTGTTTCCCCCGAGGACACTCTTGACATTGGAATAGTGAGAATAGGGGACGCCCATTCTCCTCCAGGGTTGTGGAGAACAGACTGGAATCATCTTGATTTTCTGAGGCAGCTTTCAGGCCATCATTTATCTACCCTGCTGGAAAAGCAATGTTAAGGCCCATGCCCAGGTGAATCGCTAACGATACCTCATCTCTGCTGTCTAGACACTGGTCATATCCCCACAAGTAATCCAGGCCTTTTGGCCTCTAACACACACAGCCTTTCTTGACAACATTCATGTCATTGTCCTACAGGGCTTCTATGTCCACCTAGTTTATTTATCCAAACCTTTGGCCTCACATTTTCTTAGTCCAGACATTTTAAATGTCAGGCGTGGTATGCTTGAGTGTGTTTATATGCTTGTGATACACATTTGTGCCATTCTAATTTAAGATTCATTTCTAGTCTAAGAGTTCATGACACAGAGAGCTTTCAAGGCACTCAACACCTCTAGGATCAGTACTGGTGGATAAATTTTACTTATGAAGGAAATGCTCTCCCCCTAACAGAAAATAATTCCTGTTCTTGAAAACTGTAAAGGATGCTACCCCAGTGAATGTCCGTGGGCAGAGGAGGTTTTCTCAGGGCTAAGTATGGCACTGAGGTGCAGTGAGCTGAGGGATGGACATGCAGCACTGAGGCTTAGGTTCACTTCCTCCTGCCACATATGTGACTGCCATTCCTTGAGTACCCCCTTCTCTACCTTTAATGCCATTTTATACACCTAATGTATGGGACTCCAGCAAACACTAAAGAGCATGTTTGAGAAAATGTCTTTTATAGAGATGGGTGTGTAATATCACTCACTACATTTTACATTATTAATAATTGGTTTATTGCCATATATATATATATATAGTTATATATATATGACCATACTTTTCACACACTCAACTCATTTCAGACAGATTCCGGGCTAAAGTGAAATATGTATCTAACAATGCCCTGAGATGCAGCAGGGACAGCTCCATTTACGGGCTTACCTGAAGTGGGAGAAGCTCTCTGCTCTTCTCTCATTTATATTAATAAATGCAAACAAACACTTCAAGGCACAACCTGAAGTGTACTAAAGGATATTCTGGTGGTAAGGTGACTTTCCCTAGGTGTGAAAAATATATTCTTTCATGTTATGAATTCACTTGAGAAACTATAGGATAAAAGATACAAGCTTAAAAATATCTTTTGCATCCTCTTCATTCATTGGTTATGAAATTATGCATGTCAAGCATTTTACTGAATGTTTTTCCTATGTTATTTCATTTAATCCTCACAACAAAATTATGTTACACATGATGCATCTCCACTTTGCATGTTCAATATATATTTATTTAATGAATATGTATCAATCAACTTATAATTTCTGATCTCTGATGAAGATCCAAGGGGAATTTAAAGATAGTATCACCGTCAACATGGAAGAGAAACACAAATAACTAAGGATAAAAACATAAGAAGAGTAGCACCTTCTATTTTGACTGCTTTGTAGTTGAATGACTTATTAGACATCTAGGCCAAATTGCCCTCTAAATATCTAGATCTGGAAATCAGAATTAGGATGGGCCTGATGAAAAGTTTAGAAGTTATCAGTGGATAGGTATTGGAGCAGAAGAGGTAAACTAAGACCTCCACCCCCTCCCCACCCCCCAACACACACACACATATACACATAGCTGTGGCCTTTTAACTCATTTCCTGGGTAAAGCCCATGATAGAATAGTGACCACAGGTTAATAAAGGAAGAAGAAGGAGAGCCAAGCATTTTTGGGGAGTAGGTATGCTTTTGAGCAGGAGAGAGTGAGTTGATATCATTCGATCCCCTAGTTCCAGCATACCTAATGCTTACTCCATCTCATCCTACTCCAATTATATCATTGTATTACTCTGTTCTTTCACTGCTATAAAAAAAAACCTGAGACTGCATAATTTACAAAGAAAAGAAGTTTAATTGGCTCATGATTCTGCAGGCTGTGCAGGAAGCACAGGGTCTTCTGCTTCTGGGGAGGCCTCAGGAAGCTTCCAATCATGGTGGAAAGCAAAGGGGGAGAGAGGTGCCTCACGTGGTGGGAGCAGGAGCAAGAGGGAGAGAGAGGTGAGGTGCCACACACTTTGAAACAACCAGATCTCATGAGGACTCACCATCGCGACGACAGCACCAAGGTGGATTGCGTTACACCGTAAGAAACCGCCCACATGATCCCATCACCTCCCACCAGGACCCACCTCCAACACTGGGGAATACAATTCTACATGAGATATGGGCGGGGACACAAATACAAACCGTATCAATCAGTCAATAAATTATTGTACTTTTTGGTTTAATCTGGTTCTAATTCGTCACTTATAATGGGAAGATCTTGACTAATACAGAGGAATGAGATCATTATTATGCATGAAGACTGCACAGATTAAAAAGTGAAGCTCTCTGCCTTTGGCTCCCTTGTGCTCTGGAACATTACCTGTTACTACCTCTAGATGGCAGCCTCATTCTTCTGTCTTGCCTTATTTAACTAGTTCTTTATTTCACTAGAAGGGTCCAGAGAGCCGTGCATAACTACATTCTCCATCACCTTTCCAGTTAAACACACAGTCCAGTTCTGCCGGCAATAGAGACCCTCACCTTCTTTCATCTCTTCCCTCTTTTCTTTTGTGTCCTCCTGGTCAGTAGGTTCCATCAGGATGGCTCTCTCTGGAGCTGGAAAGAAAGTTTCAGGTTTTTCCCGTTTCAAAAAGTAAAGCAGCTTTTAAAATACAGACATTTGTGTTAATATTGTCTGTCTATTACAGTCTAACACTATTTCATTATTTAGTCTATATCTCTGCTTTACACAAAATAACGAAAACAAAAATGAAATCTTCTCTTCAAAAGAGAGATTGAAAGGAGCAATCCTGTATTACCACAGAATACAAAGAAAAATATCAAAGAAAATTGCATCCTTTCTTTTCCTCTCTTCAAAATATAGAGCTCACAATTATTCTATTTTAGTAGGAAAACAAACATGCAAAGTCTAGAAACCCCTGATTTATAAATGTCTTCACTATTGCGCGAAAATCCTGTGCCAGTTGAAAAACAAACATGAACACAAACGTGAAAGCGAGGACGTTTGGAGGGGGCTCTGGGTGTGAGCTGCGAATGGAAATAATCATCCGAGGTTCCAGATGAGAACACACGTGTTCCATTACAGGAACAGGCAGAGTGACACTAGGACACAGCACATGGGCAGAGATAGAGCTGTAACAATAATAAGCCCAAGTTCAGGGAACACATATATCATGCCAAGTGCCATAGCATGTTTTATGCACCTTGTCTCAATTGATCCTCTCCACAGTCTTATAACCCTAATACCATTATCACCCCTATACTAAAAATGAGGGAACTAAACTCACACAAGGTAAGTAAACTATGTAATCTTGTAGTTCACGAAGAAGGACTGACATTCAAACTCAAACTATCCTGCTTCTAACCACAACCTTATGTTGTCAAACCCAAATGGAACCAGAAAAAAAGAGGACAGGTAGAGGTGATTATAAGAGATTTTCAAAAAAGTACAGACCCATATCTTCTTAAAAATATTAGTCCCTTCTTTAAGAAAGTATTCTGCCTAGATGTAATAATGAATTAATAGTAGTTTCAACAATTTAAGGACATTGAACAAGAGCCTGACTCCTCTAGATAAAAGTGCAGAACATAGTTTACCTCTAACCACTAGGACAGCTTCCTCAGACCTTCATCTGCCTCCTGACTTTGCAGACCCTTGCTCTTCAGAGTGTGGGTAAGGGCCAGCACTGGGAGCTGTTACCAATGCAGAATTACAGCTCTCACCTCAGACTTACTGGGTCGGATTCTGCATTCTAGCAAGATCTGCAGGGAACTTGATCTGCAGGGCATATTGCAGTTTGAGAAGAATCGGTTTAGACCCCTTAGAGTAATCTTTCAGAAAAATAAGTGGATTATTAAAAAATGGCTTTGTTTTTTCCCTGAAAGACACACATACTTCCAAGATATTGTGTAGCTTGTTGTTAATGACTCTGAGAAAGATTTACTTCAGTATCTTTAATGGTTAGCAGTCAATGGTTAAAAAAACAAGCTCTAAATCCAAACAGTCTGAATTCAAACCTCAACTCCACCACATATTATTTAAGTGACCTCCAGCAAATCATTAAACTTAACCCCTCTGTGCCTTAACTTTCTTGTGTGAAATAAACTGCCCTTGGTACATAAGGAGTACATAAGGACTTGTTTTTATTATTACTATTGCTTTACAATGATATCATCATTATTTTATTATCCTTATTGTTATCATCATCATAATCATTGCTCTGTTACTTTCTCTTGTTACAAATAGGAAAATTTACATTAGTTGGGAGAATAACAACCTTGATAGGAGGTATAAATCAATTTTATTTAAAGCCACTGAGTGAAAAAATATAGCTGCTCAGATCTCACAGGACATCATTCTTTTCTTTGAATATTACAATTTCTATGATTCAACTATGACTTCAGGCAAATAATCCTGGTCTTATCTGTTCTATGACCTCAGCTCCAGTTCCAGAGCTCCAGTCTCCTGCTAGACCCTGTGTCTGAATTTTCTGCCATCATCTTACAATCTAGAGATCTAAAACTCAAACAAGCATCTCTCCCGACAGGCCAGCTCCTCTTCCCTATTTCGGGCCATGGAGCTTCATTTTCCCAGTTATGAGGCTGAACAATTTTGCTCTTTCTTTGTCCCTCCATGGCTCCACCTATGGCCATATAATCGTCAAACTCTCTATTGAAATTCTTAAACCATTTGTGTTTAAGGACCATTTTTTCAAAAACTTTCAAGCTTTCAAAGGCCAATATTTATATAAAAGACAATAAAATGGATCAATAGAAAATGAAACAATAAAAAGTCAAAGAAAGTATAAGACCAAAATTTTTTATCACATTCAGATATAAAATAAATTTCAATAAATTCAGTAAGTACAAATACAGGGAAAGAAAAAAATGAGAAAACTGAACTCATTTATAGAAAGTATGCATACAGGTGATCAATATACCTAGTTATTACATTCATAATTTTTGCTTTTCTGCAATTATAAATATTGAGTAAAATAGCAGTTTTACATATGAAACACCTACATGAGTATTTTGAAAGAACATGTTCTTGTAGCTGTTAAAAGATTTAGTGTACTCCTTGATTATTAACTCATCTAATTTATTAGTATCAATGCTGCCTCCAGAAGAGTCTATATATTTAAACTCTTGTTGTGTTGTTTTGCTTAAATAATGCTCATGCTTGAAAAATAAATCTCACAGGAAATATTTATGTTAAATTTAGAAAATACATGTTAAAGCAATTTCAGCAAGCTCAGGATATTCTATTTTAACTGTTAGATGATATTAAGAAAGTGATACTGAATTTTCAAAATTAATCTTCAATCCTCATTAGTATTGAGTTCTAAAAAAAAGTGGTATAAAATTACAGTTAACATATTACATCTGATGAAAGAAATAGATTCTGGTTCTATAAAGTTTTGATGTATAAGTATTCTTTTGATGGAAAATAAAATTTAAATTGGAAACAAATGTGTAAGGTTTTGCTGCTAACTTTTCACAGATGTTTAATACCAAAATTACCACTACCACTTATTGCTAATTGTTGAATCATTTACATATGTCATAAGAACTTGTAGAAACTGTTCATCCAAGCATTTAACTTTTATTTTTGTCATTAGTTCATGAAAAACATTCTACATTCTTTCCTTGAATGGAAGTATTAAAATCATTAAAAATACCAAAGATCTCAGACAAGTAAATAAGCATGATTCATTCATATCCTTAAAAGTCTGAGGTCAAACTGGTTTCAAAACTTGCCATAACAGGACATTTGTGTGGTAGTTGAAATATTTAACAGAGTAGTTCTACTTAAAAACTATAAAAGGCAGTAACTATTGTTCAGATCAGCATCCATAATATTACATAATAAAGATGATAGTATTCAAGAATTAATGCTGTAACCTTATGTAATTCAGTTTTTAATGTCATTAAGAACACTTTAGTTCAACTGCTTTTCTTTTCCATAGTGAGACTTTCTCCATGAAGGAAATAGTGATTTATATTCTAGTACGAGTTCTTTCATCTAGGCAACCAGCATGTGTTCTTGTCATCATAGGTTCAGTATAAAATATATAACTATGCAAAACTTCAGTTTAAGACCATATTTGCTTACAATGTAATCTTTCAGAATTTTAGGTAGCTCAGAGTTAATCACATTTGTTGCCAAGGAGGAAAAAATAAATCTTCCTTCATATTTACATCACCATGTGTAAATTACACAAGTACTAGTCAAGTTACAGTGGAAGATGTTTCAGCAGCTTCACTTATTCTATGAATTAATATTTTATACCACATGTCAGCATGTTATGGTGTTACTAGAAAGTGATAGCTGAGCAACCATCTTTGCCAAAACTTCACCCAATACTTCCAAGTAAACATCTTTGATCCAATCTCTCACTGATGTCTCAGCAAATGTATATGCTTATACTAATCTGAGCAACCTGTAGAGTGACATTTAACAAGAAGCCCACAAAGCACTAACACACTTATATGAAACTTTAAACTTGTTTTTGTTTGTTTGTTTGAGACGGAGTCTCGCTGTCTCCAGGCTGGAGTGCAGTGGCGTGATCTCGGCTCACTGCAAGGTCCGCCTCCCGGGTTCACCCCATTATCCTGCCTCAGCCTCCCGAGTATCTGGGACTACAGGCGCCCGCCACCACGCCTGGCTACTTTTTTGTTTGTTTGTATTTTTAGTAGAGACGGGGTTTCACTATGTTACCCAGGATGGTCTCGATCTCCTGATGGTCTCGATCTCCTGACCTCGTGATCCGCCCGCCTCGGCCTCCCAAAGTGCTGGGATTACAGGCTGAGCCACCGCGTCTGGCCAAATGTTAGTGTTTTCATTGCTTAATGTGCCAAAACATTTCCAAAGGGTTGAAATACTGTGGTTTAGCTGTTCACAATGGCTATGAAATTCAATTCACTTGAGTAAAATCAATACAAACTCATTTCATCTTTATTACTTCTGAGTCAATTTTATCATCATTTGTTTTACTACTTGTACTGCCCTCAGAATAGGTGTGTCTATTTCTTGTTAAAAAAAAAAAAAAATCCAGTTAGGCTTATTTTTCTCTGTATAAATTATGGGTAAAGTGAATACAAATTTGAGTTTCCTAATTTACTTAATAAGGTTAAATAAATATATTTTTAAAACAGGTTCATCTAAAATTAAGATAACTCTAAAAATTAAAAAGCTATAATATAAATTATTCTATTTTTTTAGACTGTTATACATTTTGAGGACAAGTAGTGTTGGAAGAAGCATGAGCAAAAGCCCTAATTGGTACCATTTGTTCATTTTTGCAGTGTAAATACTCTCAAGTGGTCAAATTTAAGCTGCCCTTAGCAATCTGTTTGCAAAATCCCTGAGCACTTGATAATCAGTTCTCAAGGGCTGATGTAAGCTGACTCCAGCACACTACCTTAAGTAAAAAAACAAAGCTTAAAATATTACATATTATATCTTATCAAAATTTAAAACTAATTATTTCACTTTGTTAAATAGCCTATTAAAAAGATGGAAAGACAAACTCTAGACTGCAAGAAAACATTTGTAAACCACATATCCACTAAGAACTAGTGTTTAGGATATATAAACTCAACAGTAAAGAACAAACAACCCAATAGAAAATGGACCAAAGTCTCTCTCAGCGTGTACTGTCTATTCTGCACTTAACTTCCAAATATCATTTTTTCTTTGCAATAAATTGCCCTATGATGCACCTCATTTGCTGTGTGTCTCTTGTTTAAATTCATTTAAACTATGAAGACAAGAACCAAGGTCTCACAACAGCCATCAACATTGTTGGTGATAGGTTGTTTTATTTAAACTTTTATATACTTAGCTATATTTTATCCCCTTTGACAAGCAAATGTCTAATACTAAGAGTGATGTGTTCAAGTTTTCTATTATTATTTTGTTTCTGAGCACTTTTTGATAGTTCTGCATCATAAAATTGGTTGTATTTATTGTAATTGGAGTCTTTAGCATTGCGGAGTGTTCATATTTGTCTTAATTTGATGACCTTTGGCCTAAATTCTACTTTGTCTGTTATTGACTAAGGATCAAGGGGCTAAGAATAGCAGAGATAAGCATCACTGGAGGATGAAATTCATACATAACTAATTTATCTTCCCATGTTTCTTCCCTTGCTGTATTACTACAGTTGCCAACAACAACAACTACTACAAAATCTGCCACCTACTACTGTGCTGCCTAGGACAGGCCCCTGATCCTCTCTGATATCCACCTTCCACATGTATAAAATGCAGGTGTCACTTCTTAGTGTTGTTGTAAAGACTAACAGCACTGACAGGTAAATTGTGAACTTTTTACATGGTTATATTTGAAAATGAGAGTGATACAGGCTTCATTATCAATGATAAGGTGGAAGTTTATTCTAGAAAGAGTCCTGCATTGTCACAATATCTTGGATCAGCCTCCACTGGAAGAGGAACTCACAGAAAATCATCCACCCAGATTGGGCCTAGATTTACTTACACGGTACTTTGATATTCCCTTCATGTGCTCCAGAATTAAACAAAGATATCCCAGACAACCTGCAGGGAATTCACTGAACGTAGAAGAGACACATGGATATATCATTCACACTCACAGGAGAGTGAGAGAACACCTAGTTGTATTGACTGCTTCTTTCCTGTCTCAGAGGAGAGACATGGATAAGAAAAAGACTCAAACAATCGAACCAACCCTTTGTTACATACTTTGCTATCAATAGGTCTATACAAATCCCATAGATATCTGTCTCTGTGATTTACCATGACACATGACACACAGAATTATTAAGTAGGTTGATAAAGTGTGTTATGGAAGCGCCAATGTCACAAACCAAAAAAAATACAGAAAAGGATTGAACAACATTCCTAACAAGCATAGTCATGGTTAAGAGAGTGAAGACAAGACAGATTCCAGCCCTTTCCTCTTAATCCAGGAAGGCTTTTTAGAGTAGGCAGGGTTTCACCAGCCAATTGACTATATAAACATTTGAGCTAGGTTGGTTCTTGCATTGGTATAAAGCAGTGCCTGAGACGGGGTAATTTATAGAGAAAAGAGGTTTAATCGGCTCACTGGTCTGCAGACAGTGCACGAAGCCTTGTGCCAACCCCTTCCCTTCACTCCTTCTGAGCTCTGTTGCACTCTCAGACGCAGCCCTTCATGTTCTCTGGTTCCAGTAGCCTTGACTGCACTGTCTCTTTCACTTTCCCCTCTTGCTGTCATTTCTAAGTTTTTATTTCTGGAAGGCAGGTATTCTTCTTTTACTGACTTGTATCTCCTAAGATCATTTGGTTTATTTTCCTTCTTGGCCTTCAAGGGTCAAACTGCCTAATTTTCACAGCTGCACCATTTCCTGTGAGTCTCTTGCCTTAGGCTTTACCCCATTTTTCAATGACTCAAGCCTCTTCCTCTAATTGGGCCAGTCCTGCCTCTGGGGCTCCTTTCATCTGGGATGTAATCTAAGTTTTCGCTTCTGTATTACTAAATGTTCCCAGCTCCTCGGCTCCCTCCATCTTCTGTGGCCTCACCATTTGTTCTTTCATCATTGCTCTGGCTTTACGCGTCACTTCCATCATTCTGTCTCTTGCACAGCTGTTATTCATTTAGCTACTCCCTCACTTCAACTGCTTTCATTTCCTCACTGCCCCAGTTGTCACCTCATGGAGAACTAGAGTAGAGCTTCATACGCACATTGGAATTCCTAGGAATTTTGTAGACCACATCTGTCTCCAAGCTCCTCCATTCACTTTGTTTCTCTACTCTGTTTTCTAGCTGTTTCCATAACAGCGAAATGTCTATTCTCTCTACCGTCCTTATATCAACTTTCCCTCTTTCTAAATGCTATTCATCTTCCTTGAGCTGATTTGAAAAGTGCTACGTTCCCCCAGTGCCATTTCTTGCTTTGATGATTTAGCTCTTCTCAGCTATACAGCTTGTCAGCTAATCTCACTGACCAGATCTGCATCCCTTCCTCAACACACACTTATTTTGCCCTTAGCTACTTTTTACTCCTCAGTTGCTCACCTATCCCAGATGCTCTTATAGTATGGAAACACATCCATTTTCTGAACTTTTCTTATCTTCTCCACTATTTAATCCACTGCTGTGCTGTCCACCATTTCCACTCTGCTCATTTCTTCAACTTTTCATATATCCTACTAAAATGTTCCTGCAGCTATAATCTCTTGCCCTTGCCAAGCCACTTGAGTTGTCCTGATGTTACTGACCAATTGTCAGAAACTGTCCTCAAGTGCTTTTAAGAAATTTGTTTCTTCATTGCTCATTATACTAATTGTCTCCTTGTTCCTTTAATTCTTTCAAATTTCTAATTGATTCTATACTTCAGCCTTTCTCAGACCCTTAAAACTGTTCCCAGCTGTTCCTGCTGACCTCAGTCACAAAGCATATTTACTACCTTGCTCTGTTCCCTAAAAAGTGCACTTTCTTGTTGTTTGCATTTTATTGTATTTGTTTTGCTTCTAATTGATGTTTAAATTATGCACATGTTCATTTCCTAAATTGTTCCCATATCCCACATTACTCCCAAATTCAGTAATGATCCCTATCTGGAGTTAGCCAAACTATGGAGATCTAGGGCATAGTCCTTCACCAGACAGCTGTCACTTCTGACACAAATTGCAAGTTCGGAAGTTCCTATAACCACTCTCAGGTTCAACAATTTGCTTGAGAACTCCCTGAAAGCTATTATACTCATGGTTATATTTTATTACAGGAAGAAGATACAGATTAAAATTAGTCAAAGGAAGAGACATAGAGCAGGGGAAGGCAAAGCTTGCTTTGTCCTCTTTCTGTGGAGTCAGCAGACATTACTTTCTGCATCAATGTGTGACATTACACGTGGAGTAATACCAACCAGGGAGTTTCCACAAGCCTTGGTGTCCAGAGGTTTTATGATGGCTTTATAACAAAAGCATGATTGATTGATTGCTTGATTGCCCACATGGTTGAATTCAGTCTCCAGGTCAATTGGAGCCCTCACCCTAAATCACATTGTTGGTCTTTCTGGTATGAACAGCCCTACCCTAAATTGTCAGGTGTGGCCAGCCACATCCTAAGATCTGTTGTGGCCAGACACTGCTCTAAACAAGGACACTCTGACATAAATTACATCTCAGAAGTCAAGGGCAAAGGCCAAACTCTTTTTTGGAAAAGACCAAGTTCTTTATGACACAATTTCATATTCTCTGATGCTACCATGTCCTATACAGTTTTGGGGATAATTTAGTACTCATTTCTTCAGCTCTTTCTTCTCTGTATTTATTACTCTTTAGCTTTTTTCACTTTTCTTATTTCTCAGACATTGCCCAAATAATCTCACTTCTTTTTCATGGTTCCCATCTCATCATATACTTTGGGTTTTTTCATCTCCCACATAAAACTGGAATTGGAGTTTGTAAGGAGGTCCCATTTTTTGAATTAAAAAGCTAATGGCTGGGCACGGTGACTCACACCTGTAATCCCAGCACTTTGGGAGGCCGAGGTGGGCGCATCACGAGGTCAGGAGTTTTGAAACCTGCCTGGCTAATACAGAGCGACCCCATCTCTACTAAAAATATAAAAATTAGCTGGGTGTGGTGGCCTGTGCCTGTAGTCCCAGCTACTCAGGAGGCTGAGGCAGAAGAATTGCTTGAATCCAGTAGGCAGAGGTTGCAGTGAGCTGAGATTGCGCCACTGCACTCCAGCCTGGGCAACAGAGCAGAACTCCATCTCAAAAAATAAATAAATAAAAATAAATAAATAAATAAACAAACAAAAATAAAGCTACCACTACCTTTACCTATATGTTTCTAATCCTCTTGCCATCATCAGGAGTGCATCTTCTGTTGGAGTGCTTTTCCTTCAGTATTGTCCCAGGGTTCACAGGGCCTGGTTCCTTTCTTTCATGCTTTCTCTTTTTCTCCTCAATCCATCTCCTGCATCAAGGCTTTTATCTCAGAGTCTGTCTCATTTCCCATTATCATTTTTTTAAAAAAACAAATGTTTTCCAATGTGGAAAAAAAACTTAAGGATGTTTTTCATAGTTTAAAATTTTGCTCAAATTATAACAAACCCATTAAACAGCAATGTCATTAGTAGCAAAGAACCAGCTGAGATGCGTGGTATAATAACACCCATCTCTTAAAGTTAACAAGACATTTCATTTTTATTGTATCAATGCATCATGGATTTTTCCAGCAAAGCATTTTGATTCATATTATTTATTTGTATCCAAAATGGAAGCATTTCTTTGTCCTGTTTAATAATTTAAAATACCATGCATTATGTTAAGGCAGGTTAAAAAGTCCTACTAAATTTTAATAATTTTTCTTTAAGATGGTTTTCTTTAAGGTTTTCTATATCAAAGATGAAACACTCAGTAAAACATGAACATTTATAGAAATGTTAGGGAACTTCCATGCACCTGTGTGAGTTCAATAGGTACAAACACAGAAAATTATTTTAATGAAAAATCATGAGAAAAATTAACACATATATACATAGCATGTAAAACATCTATCACGAACCTTTTTATAAATATTGCATTTTTAAACTACAAATTCTCTCTTAAATGAAATATAATAATTATATGATTAACATTTTCAAAATAAACTATTAAAATACTTGGCATGTATTAAGCAATTAATTATAATCCTTTGACTTTCATTGTATGTTTTTACACCAGTTTGTTAAAACTTATTGTTTTTTACTGCAATATACAACCATTGAGTATATAAATGTAAAATCTCTGGGAAATTTATTTTCTAAATACACTAACCAAAGCTTCATAATTCCTAGACAATTCTTCATATGATATGATTTTTATTGTTACATATTGTGCTTTATTATGCAATATTTATTTCAGCCAGAAATATCTCATTTTTGAATTAAATAATTTTTATAGAATTATATTGCAAATACAAAATTTAAAAGTTGTTCTACTACACTGAAAACAATCGATCTTTAAATATTCTGATTAACACAAATGTCATGAGTTCTCTCACTACTAATTTGCTCCACTTTCTTCTGGAGGAGAGTTTGTGTTTATTTTGTGAGGTCTCTAGCTAGCATGTTGCAGAAGAGCTGTGGGCTTTGGTTTCTGCAGACTGACAAGCTTGCGCTTCTCTGGTCTTTGGGAGTTTTGGGAAATGATGATAAGAGCTCACCCCCACACCCAGTATCCTGGGTCATAAGCCTGAATCTGGAAAGACAACATATAACAGCAAAGATATGTCTCTACAGATAAATTCAGGTAGCTCTATATCCTTATCCAGGATAATTAGATGCAGGACAGCATCTAATTCTGTCCAGGTCCCAAATACCAACTCTCATATATAACATCCCCTTCTCTCCCGTTCAGTCCAACCACTCTTAAAAATCCCCTTAATCCTACTTTCACACACTCCTCCAGGGACAACGTAAGTCTTTCAGGCACGAAGTGCATGATCTGTCCCATCTTTGATTCTGGATTCTGGATTATGACTGTGACCAACCCCATGATCTCTATTCAGAATTTGGAGTAATCAATCAGTATGTAGAAGAGATATCTGCATTCCTGTGTTCACTGCAGCATTATTCACAATAAATGTGGTATGTACACACAATGTAATAACATTCAGCCTTAAAAATAGAAAGAAATTCTGTCATTTGAGACAATATGAAGGAACGTGGAGAACATCATGTTAACTGAAAGAAGTCAGGCACACAAAGGTAAATACTGCATGATCTTACTCGTACGTGGAATCTTCAAAAGTAAAACTCATACAAGCAGAGAGAAGAATGGTAGCTACCAAAGGCTAAAGAGGAGAGGAATTGAAAAGATGTTGGTCAAAAGACACAAAGTACAGTTACACAGGAGGAGTAAGCTCAAGAGATCTGTTGTACATCATGATGAATATAGTTAATAACGATATATTGCATACTTGAAAATTGCTAAAAGAGAGACTTTTAAGTGTTCTCATCACAAGTAAATGATAAGTAGGTGAAGTGGTACATATACTAATTAGCTTGACTTAGCTACTCTACAATGTATACATATTTCAAAACATCATATTGTATAATATGAACATACACAATTTTTATTTGTCAATTAAAAAATAGGAGGAAGGGAACAAAGAGTGAGAATGCTTTAAGAAGAAGCCACTGTCCACACGCTCTGCCAAATACCCACATGGATTGACTCTTCCAAACAGGAACATGGAAGCTCCTGATGTCATCAGTCATCTTAACCTGGCAACCAGGGCAGTTGGAAGGAAAACATGGAGGGATGGCTCACATTTCCTGGAGATCAGAGTTAAACAAAATCCCATGACACTGATGCAACCTTTTCTAATCCTCCAACACCATTTTTAATAACTCACAGACATATTTTAATCCTTTCCCCACAAATGCCACATTCTCTCCATTTAAAACACAAAATATTTTGGAGCCCTATCTACTCCTTTCCATTCTCATTTCAGACCTCAGAATGTTGAGAGGAGGACATTTGACAAGGAATTGACAAGGCTGACATGGAAACTTAGGGTAAAAAGAAATGGTAAGACCTCACAAGAGGGAGACAAGTATGTAAAACGACTCCAGGTACATTGTCTTACTGAATGAAAAACTTAGCCCCAAATACTACGTTTTGCAAAGCTGTTTTCCTTGCCATTTACTAACATTTATGTACATAGCCCTGTATTAGAGAAAATTATACGTTAGTCCAAACTGCACCATTTTGTAAGTCCCCCTCCATTTTGCAGACCTTGGTCAGACTGAAACATTCCATGGGGGTTCAGGCCATGAGAAACATCCTGCCTAGCCACCTGAGCCCAAAGCACAGGAACATCCTTCTCATACCCTGCTGGGCAAAGGCCCAACTGAAGGACCATCCCTATTATATCCTGCTGGGCAAAGGTCCAAGGAACATCCTAACCATATCCCACCAGAAAAAGGGCCAAACCACCAGATCATATAATCATCTTATCAATATTTTCATAGGCAGCAAGCCATACTGCCCAGACTCATTCTACCCAGGTCTATAAATTACCCCAGCCTGTAAGCAGCAGTGGACTCTGGCCTTAAGCTGGTCCCCAACTTCCGCAGGTTGCACCGGCAATAAACCTGCATTGTTGTAGAACCACCAATTCTCTCTCTGTGTGTCTTTCTTTAACTCTTGCCTTCCCTTCAAAACCTAACATTATATACAACCCTATTCTCAGGATCTTAAAGTCTAAGACATCTTTTGGGATTAAAGAGAAACCCCTTTGAGATGCTAATAAAAAGACAGAAAATTATACATACGTTCACATATACTTCTCTGTAGGTACTCTAATGACTGTCTTTCAATTATAACTCAGAAACTTCAGATATAACATTTCTAGATATATAGCTACTTTGACCCAGAAATTTCACTACCATTGATGTTATCTAGTATAATATCACCTATAAAAAAGACTCATAGGAAAAAATCTCTATTTCAAGGTGGAATATGATGCTTTGGTGCAGGTGGGAGAGAATGCCATGAGAGGACACATTTTTTAAAAGGGAAAGTCACCATCACAGAATGTATCACCATATCCGGAGAAGCTTCTACTGACACGCCTAACTTGTCATTCTAACAACCTTAAATACATTCAGCTTTCCATGGAGTATTTTAAGTCCTGATTGTGATCCACTGCTTGAACTTTGGCAATAACACATCTAACATTTCTACCTGTACCAAAATTTTATTTTGTATTTTTCTCACTTAGAAGTGAGAAAACATTGTCAAAGCTAAACAAAACTTGATACTATTCAAGTGGTCAGAATAAATTTTATCAATAATACTGTTGCTACAGGGAAAGAGCCCAGTGTAAACCAAACTCAACTTTGATTTGTGCAGAAGTGACTGAGTGTTTTAAGAAGAGGACGAAGAATCGAGAGTAGAGAATAGTAGGGGCTTGAGCAGTCAAGAAGGTCAAAGTTCACAAAGATCAGGGCAAGAGGAGTTAGTTAATGTGGCCAGGCCAGCTGAGTTTGTTAACTGGTGCTTATTGCAAGAAGAAACAAAGTTCTTTTTTTATGACAGGAGCAGACATGCAAGATAAAGTGAGGCTCCCACTTAAGTAAGGCCCTTATCCTCTCAAGGGGACTGAGAACAAGATGAAGTGGTATCTCCCTGAAGGCTTGCAGTTCAAAGAGACAGTGCTCAGGTCCTTGAGGAAATAGTTTTGACTTTATATTTTAAAGGGAAGAGAAAGGATTTGTAATTGCACGCTTTCTAAAGTAAGTGCTTTAAGAGGGCTTTTAGGGGTCTATTGGTCCATCACCAGGTTTTGGTTGGAACAAAGTAAATTCTCCCAGCAGTGTTAAGTTTTTGTAGGCTAGCATTTTATGTAAGGCTGGAGTCATCCTAGGGATGTGACCTTGAGCTTTTGGAAACTATGCTAGGATTTGTTCAGAACTCTTAGTGCATTCTGGTAAATATGGGAAGGAATAAACAAAATCTTAGGTGTTGAGAGCCTGCAGTTTCTCGAGGCCTAGGTGAGAAGAGGACTCAAAGGAGCCTGACTAGGTTTGGTCTAGGAAGAGCCTTTGTCACTACAGAAATACCTCGTTTTGCTGCATTTCATTTTATTGTGCTTTGCAGATATCGTGCTTTTTCTACATTGAAGGTTTGTGGCAATTCTGTGTCAAAGAAGTCTATTGGCACCATTTTTCCAACAGAATGCGTTCATTTTGTGTCTCTGTTTCACATTTTGGTAATTTTCACAAAATTTCAAACTTTTTCATTATTATTATGTCTGGTATGGTAATAGTGATCTTTGATACTACTATTGTATTGTTTTGGGGTGCCATGAACCATGACATATAAGATAGTGAACTTAATTGACAAAAGGGTATTGTTCTGACTGCCCCACTGAGTAGCTGTTCTCCCATCACTCTCCCTCTCCCTGGGTCTCCGTATTCCCTGAGACAGAACAAGATTAAAATTAGTGCAGCTGAAAACCCTACAATGGCCTCTAAGTGTTCAAGTGAAGAGAAGAGTTGCACATCTCTCATTTTATTTTATTTATTTTATTTTATTATTTTTTTTTTATTGAGATGGAGTCTTGCTGTCTCCCAGGTTGGAGTACAGTGGCGCTATCTCGGCTCACTGCAAACTCTGCCTCCCGGGTTCATGCCATTCTCCTGCCTCAGCCTCCTGAGTAGCTGGGACTACAGGTGTGCACCACCATGCCTGGCTAATTTTTTGTATTTTTAGTAGAGACAGGGTTTCACCGTGTTAGCCAGGATGGTCTCGAGCTCCTGACTTTGTGATTCACCCGCCTTGGCCTCCCAAAGTGCTGGGATTACAGGTGTGAGCCACGGTGCCCGGCTGCACATCTCTCATTTTAAATCAAAAGCTAGAAATGATTAAACTTAATATGCTTAGAAGGCACGTCAAAAGGTAAAACAGGCCAAAAGCAAGGCCTCCTGCAACAAGTAGCCCAAGTTGTGGATGCAAAGAAAAAGTTCTTGAAGGAAATTAAAAGTGCTACTCCAATGAACACATGGAAAAGAAAACAAAACCGGCTCATTGCTGATATAAAGTTTGAGTGGTCTGAATAGAAAATCAAACCAGCCACAAAATTTCCTTACACCAAAGCCTAGTCCAGAGCAAGTCCCTAATTCTCTTTAACTCTGTGAAGGATGAGAGAGGTGGAAAGCTGCAGAAGAAAAGTCAGAAACCAGCAGAGGGTATTCATTAAAGAAATAAGTTGTTTCCATAGCATAAAAATGCAAAATGAAGTGTTGATGAAGAAGTTACAACCAGTTATCCCAAAGATTTGCCTTAGATAATTGATGAAGGTGGCTGCACTACACAACAAATTTGTAATGTGTACAAAACAGTCCTCTATTGCGAGACTTTTATATATCTAGGACTTTTATAGCTAGAGAGTGGAAGTCAGTGCCTGGTTTCAAAGCTTCAAAGGCCAGGTTGACTCCCTTGTTAAAGGAGAACGCAGCTGGTGACTTTAGGTTGAAGCCAGTGCTCATTGACTATCCTGAAAATCCTACTGCCTTTATGAATTGTTAAGTCTACTCCATCTTTGTTCTATAAATGGAACAACAAAGTCTAGACGACAGCTCATCTGTTTACCACATAGTTTACTGAAAATTTTAAGCCCACTGTTGAGAACTACTGCTTAGAAATAATGATTCCTTTCAAACTATTGCTGCTCATTGACAATGCATTTAGTCACTCAAGAGCTCTGATGGAAATGTACAAGAATAATGATGTTGTTTTCATGCCCGCTGACACAACATCCATTCTGCTGACCGTGAATCAAGGACTAATTTTGGCTTTCAAGTCTTATTATTTACGAAAAACATTTCATAAGAATATAGCTGCCATAGATGGTGATTCCTCTGATGGCAGAGTAAATTGAAAATATTATGCAAAGGATTCATCATCCTAGATGCCATTAAGAACATTTGTGATTCATGGCAGGAGGTCAAAAGAACATTAGCAAGGGTTTAGAAGGTGAATAAACCTGTCATGGACAACTCTGAGGGGTTCAAGACCAGTATAGAAGTCACTGCAGATGTGGTGGAAATAGCAAGAAAACTAGAATTAGATTGGAGCCTGAAGATGTTCCTGAATTGTTGTAACCTCATGATTAAACTTCAATGGATGATGAGTTTTTTCTTATTAATGAGTAAAGGAAATGGTTTCTTGAGATAAAATCTACTGCTGATGAAGATATTGTAAACACTGTTGAAAACACAATAAAAAATTGAGAATATCACCTAAACTTAGTTGATAAAACAGTGGCAGTTTGAGAGAATTGACAATTTTGAAAGTTCTTTGGAAAGTTCTATCAAAAATCACTGCATGCTACAGAGAAATCTTTCTTGAAAGAAAGAGTCAATTGATGTGGCAAACTTTACTGTTGTCTTATTTTTAAAACTTTCCACAGCTACCCCAACCATCATCAACCACCACTCTGATCAGTAAGCAGCGATCAACATCAGATCCTCCACCAGCAAAAAAACAACTCGTTAAAGGCTCAAATAACTGTTAGCATTTTTTAGCAATAAAGATTTTTAAATTAAATTATGTCTACTGTTTTTAGACATAATACTATTGTACATTTAATAGACTAGAGTATAGTGTAAACATACTTTTTATATCTACTGGGAGACCAAAAAAAAAATCTGTGCGGCTTGCTTTATTGTAATAATCACTTTATTTTTGTGCTCTGGTAATGATCCTGCAACATCTGCAAAGTATGCCTGTATATCAGACATGAGTAAAGGAAAGTCTTTTGAATCTACAATACATTGACTGAGTTTAACTTGGGTATAACCACAGGTTTTCAGAGTTGGCTGAGGACTCAGAGACCATCTAAATTATCTCCGATTTCTTTCACAGTATTCCTAGTGGACCAGCATCTATGGGATTTTCCAAAAAAAGGAAACACACCTCATGATGAAGCATGAATGTTGCTATAGAAATCTGATTGATAGGCAGCTCTGCTTACCTTAAATCCACAGCTACATTTGTAATGCTTTCAACCTTCAGAGCCTTTCACGACAGGTTTTTACTCTCTCTCCCAGTTAGTCATTTTTTTTTTATTTTTATTTTTATTTTTTATTATACTTTAAGTTCTAGGGTACATGTGCATAACGTGCAGGTTACATATGTATACATGTGCCATGTTGGTGTGCTGCACCCATCAACTCGTCAGCACCCATCAATTCATCATTTATATCAGGTATAACTCCCCATTGCAATCCCTCCCCCCTCCCCCCTCCCCATGATAGGCCCCAGTGTGTGATGTTCCCCTTCCCGGGTCCAAGTGAGCTCATTGTTCAGTTCCCACCTATGAGTGAGAACATGCGGTGTTTGGTTTTCTCTTCTTGTGATAATTTGCTAAGAATGATGGTTTCCAGCTGCATCCATGTCTCTACAAAGGACGCAAACTCATCCTTTTTTATGGCTGCATAGTATTCCATGGTGTATATGTGCCACATTTTCTTAATCCAGTCTGTCACTGATGGACATTTGGGTTGATTCCAAGTCTTTGCTATTGTGAATAGTGCCGCAATAAACATACGTGTGCATGTGTCTTTGTAGTAGCATAATTTATAATCCTTTGGGTATATACCCAGTAGTGGGATGGCTGGGTCATATGGTACATCTAGTTCTAGATCCTTGAGGAATCGCCATACTGTTTTCCATAATGGTTGAACTAGTTTACAATCCCACCAACAGTGTAAAAGTGTTCCTATTTCTCCACATCCCCTCCAACACCTGTTGTTTCCTGATTTTTTAATGATTGCCATTCTAACTGGTGTGAGATGGTATCTCATTGTGGTTTTGATTTGCATTTCTCTGATGGCCAGTGATGATGAGCATTTTTTCATGTGTCTGTTGGCTGTATGAATGTCTTCTTTTGAGAAATGTCTGTTCATATCCTTTCCCCACTTTTGGATGGGGTTGTTTGTTTTTTTCTTGTATATTTGTTTGAGTTCTTTGTAGATTCTGGAAATGAGCCCTTTGTCAGATGAGTAGATTGCAAAAATTTTCTCCCATTCTGTAGGTTGCCTGTTCACTCTGATGGTAGTTTCTTTTGCTGTGCAGAAGCTCTTTAGTTTAATGAGATCCCATTTGTCAATTTTGGCTTTTGCTGCCGTTGCTTTTGGTGTTTTAGACATGAAGTCCTTGCCTATGCCTATGTCCTGAATGGTACTACCTAGATTTTCTTCTAGGGTTTTTATGGTATTAGGTCTAACATTTAAGTCTCTAATCCATCTTGAATTAATCTTCGTATAAGGAGTAAGGAAAGGATCCAGTTTCAGCTTTCTACTTATGGCTAGCCAATTTTCCCAGCACCATTTATTAAATAGGGAATCCTTTCCCCATTTCTTGTTTTTCTCAGGTTTGTCAAATATCAGATGGTTGTAGATGTGTGGCATTATTTCTGAAGGCTCCGTTCTGTTCCATTGGTCTATGTCTCTGTTTTGGTACCAGTACCATGCTGTTTTGGTTACTGTAGCCTTGTAGTATAGTTTGAAGTCAGGTAGCGTGACGCCTCTGGCTTTGTCCTTTTGACTTAGGATTGTCTTGGCAATACGGGCTCTTTTTTGGTTCCATATGAACTTTAAAGCAGTTTTTTCCAATTCGGTGAAGAAACTCATTGGTAGCTTGATGGGGATGGCATTGAATCTATAAATTACCTTGGGCAGTATGGCCATTTTCACAATATTGATTCTGCCTATCCATGAGCATGGTATGTTCTTCCATTTGTTTGTGTCCTCTTTGATTTCACTGAGCAGTGGTTTGTAGTTCTCCTTGAAGAGGTCCTTTACATCCCTTGTAAGTTGGATTCCTAGGTATTTTATTCTCTTTGAAGCAATTGTGAATGGAAGTTCATTCCTGATTTGGCTCTCTGCTTGTCTGTTACTGGTGTATAAGAATGCTTGTGATTTTTGCACATTAATTTTGTATCCTGAGACTTTGCTGAAGTTGCTTATCAGCTTAAGAAGATTTTGGGCTGAGACGATGGGGTTTTCTAAATACACAATCATGTCATCTGCAAACAGGGACAGTTTGACTTCCTCTTTTCCTAACTGTATACCCTTGATTTCTTTCTCTTGCCTACTTCTACTTAATGCATTCTCAAATTGTCCTTCTCCATTAAAAAAAAGAAAACCCTCAAGTTACTAGACTCATTTCTAATGACCTGTCTTTTTTTTTTTTTTTTTTTTTTAATTTCTTTCTACTCTGGGTCATTTGATCTGGACATGCTACATTTAGGCAGTATCCATGTTTTAAGTAAGTAGATACAACCTTAATTAATAAAGTCTTTTGATTAGCTCATAAATCTCTTTTTATAGACTATGTCTGGGCACTGCTAGGACTGGTGTATTCCTTGTATTGATGCAGTGGTGGTAGCAGCTAAGGGGGAGTAGGCAGTGGTTTTCCCTCAGCCCTAAGGCATACATTTATCCTTTGGCCTTCTCTCCTAACAGCAGCTCTGCAAAGGGGTCTCTGAATGCTCAGATAATAATTATTTCAACTTAAACATTATTATGAGTCATTGGGGGAAGTGAAAGAAAATGTGTTAAACATCTTAGTTTCCTCTAATTATTGAAGTTAGATTCAATAAAAAATGGTTAACTTATTTTAAGTTCCAGTGAGGTAAGTTTACTTATTATTTTTTTTTAATCCACTAAAGTAAAAGACATGATTTCTCCCGAATGCTGGATGAATTGTGAGTTACTCTACAGTTTAGCTAATGCTGTGGAATCTTAGGGCTATTTAGTAATTTAGCAATTATTTATTGCATAGTTCCTACTCTGGACAATGCATTGTGTGAGGTGCTAGACAGGCAAATTAAAAACAGGCAAGAGCTTGGTCTTGTGGAAGCTAAATTCAAGTGGTGAAATACGAATAATATATAAATAAATAAATAGGCGATGTCATATAGTCAGTATGTCAGTAATGAATGCTGTCGTATAAATGAATTAAAAGTCATAAGATAAAAAGTGAGGCATATAATAGAAATCGAATAAATAGATGTTGAATGGAAGTTTGAGACTATAAACTCCTGGACAGAGACTCCACTTGAAATCACTGGAAGGAACACTTGCAATAAAAAATAAGAGAGAAACGAGGAAAAAGAAAAGGTGATTTAAAAAAGAAACTAGATGGAAGAATTTTTCAACTCAATGCCGTGTAGAATTCAGTGTAAGACATTTTGCCTAGTTAGAGAAGATATAGGCTACAACTTGCTTGATTTCCAAATTGAATGTTTTAAGGAAAAAAACAGCCATTTTATATAATGCTGGAATTGAAGAAAACAGAATCCTTTAATGTGTTAACCACCCCAGCTATTCCCTCTTCACTACCTGAGCTTTTTGCACTCCCAGACTGGCTCCTTCTCATAATTAAGGTGTCATTCAAATATCACCTTCTTTGAAAAGTGTACCCCAGTCACCCAATCCAATTCACCCCCCATTTCCATGTTATCTCCTATCTCAATATCATGATACATATTTTTAAAGATACTTGTCAGGATCTGAAATCATCTTATATTTCTTCATTTTTTTTCTTACCCTACAAGAAAGTAAGCTTCATGAAGTAGGGATCCTGTGTGTCTTTTTCAACTCTGTATCTCTAGTGTGGGGAACACTGCCTGGAACAGAGAAGGGAAATAGTAAAATGGATTATTACTTGGTGTTTCATTTTTATTAAGCAAACTTGTATTAATACGTCAGCATAAGGAGGACTTACAAGACTTCATACTATAAGTGGAAATATTAAGAGATCTAATCATCTGGAGAAAAAAAGGCCTTGACAGTGCACTCTAGAACTGCCTTTGCAGGTCTGAAGGGCTATACTTGAAAAGAGGGTGCAGAATTGTTCTGTTGGGCTCCATTGTTGAGAACTAGAATGTTGGAGGCCACATCCAGTGGAGTTCTGTTCAATGTGATAAAGAACTTCTGAGCAGTCGAAGAAGACCAAAAATTCAATGACCTTCTTTGGTGACGAGTCTGGAAAATTGGAGTAAATCCTTATTTTTTTTTAATGTTCAAGAAAACACTGGCACCCTTTAGACATTAGTAAGTGTTCCATAACATGATAAATAAACAGTAGCCAGTTAAGGTTTGGAAAAATTGAGTTGAATAAAGTGAAAACTTTCCATATTGCAAAAAAATGTAATTGAACCTTTAATGAAATAAAATGTATTATGAATTCCTCAGAAAGAAATGGAGTACCCAGAGTTTCCCATGTCTGGGTGATCAGGGAATCTTATTTTCAAGAAACACTTATTAACGTTTTATGAGATACCAGGGTCTTGAAGATCAAAAGTCTATAGTTCTCCACATGTGAAAAGAATACGCATATTGAGGGTCTGGGGGTAGAACGCCATGGACTGAATTGTGTCTCCTCAAAATGTATATAATGATCTCTGATTTAAAAAAAAAAAGAAAAAAAAAAGAAAAACTTCATCTGAATTACATTTAAAGAAGTTGAGTTTAATTGAGAAACGAAAGATTTGCAAATTGGCAGCCTCCCCAGCAACAATAGGCTTTGAGACTCTGGCACAGCCATGTGATGGAAGAAGATTTATAGACAGAAAAAGTAAAGTGATGTACAGAAAATGACAGTGAGGTGCATAAACAGTTGGATTGGTGATGGCTCAGCCTTTGCCTTATTTGAACACAGTTTGAACAGTTGGCTACATTTGATTGGCCAAAACTCAGTGATTGGCACAAGTGTAGGCTATGGTCTGTTTACACCTCCACTTGTTATAGTTCATAATGTACAGAGAAACTTTTAGACTGAACTTAAAATATGTAGGGAGGCACTTTAGACTAAACTTGATTTAACATCTCCAATGTGACTATATTTTGAAATATGGCCTTTAGGATAGTAATTAAGGTCAAATGAGGTCATAAGAGAGGGACTCTAATCCAACAGAACTGGAGTCCTTATAAGAAAAGGAAGAGACATTAGGGGCACGTACACAGAGAAAAGACCAGATGAGGACACAGTGAGAAGACAGACTGCAAGTTACAGGGAGAGGCCTCGGGAGAAACCAGACCTACTGGCATTTTGATTTTGGATCCTAGAAGTGAAAACATTTCTGCTGTTTAAGCTCCTCAGTCGGTGATATTTTGTTACAGCATCCCTACAGACTAATACATTTCCTGTTGTTGGCTAACTATGAGGTTACAGGTATCTTTTCAGCACTGAGGACAGGAAACATGATTATTTATTTACTTTTAAATGTTTAATTTTATTTTTAATTGACAGATAACATTACATGGTTTTATCTGATACAATCTAATGTTTTGAAGTGCATTTACACTGAAGAATGGTTAAACCTAGCTAACTAACAAATGCATTACCACTAATAGTTATCATTTTTGTGGTAAGAGCACATAACATCCACTTTCTTGACATTTTTTCAGAATAAAAATGAATATATCATCAACTCTAGTCACCCTGCTGTATAATAGTTCTGCTGAAATGTATTTCTCCTCACTGTAATTATGTCTCCTTTGACCAATGTCACTCCATCTCCACCTTCTTCCCAATAACTCTAGCCTCTCGTATAGGCAATGTCCTACACTTGCTTCCCTGGCCTTCTCCCAAGCAGGTATCTCTCTCTCTCCAAGCTGTGCTGCCTGGGGTTAGAGGAGGGGGTTGTGGGTAATATAAAACTGTCTTTTCTACCCTCTTCAATATGTATTTTCTTCTTCTTATTTTTAAACTAGGTACTCTTACCTGGTTTATTTAGCTCTTGTCAAGATTTTTCTGGTATGGGTAATTGTTACAAATCAATTTTTCTGTTCAGGGACCATCACTGGAGAATCCTACTCTGCCATCACGCTCCACTTCTTCCTAGTAAACATGATTTTTACCAGTTGGAACTGGGAGCTGTGTGTGTGTGTGTGCACATGTGTGTGTAAACAGTCTTCATCCATATACTGTGAGGTCCCCTAGAAGCAACATAAATTAAGAAAAAAAAAAAAATAGTTACTGTTCATCCAAATCACCTTGTTCCACAATTGGAGCTATTTAGCCTCAATGGCCCAAAAAGAAGTGAAGGTATTCAAGGCATAAGTGCTAACTCCCTGCTCTCATGAGATGCAGGGGAACAAAGTCTTGCCAGACACAAAGTCAAAATGCAAATATCCAGATTCGTAGGTCACTGTGCCCTCAGTGGTCACAAGGGCATGATCATAATTGGGGCTATCTTGAAAAATAAAAAAGAAAAGAGTTGGGATGTGAAGGAGCCATACAGGGAAAGAAGAAGAGACAAAGCTAAGCCAGTGATTTTTAAACTGTCAAAAGACCCCTTGAGAGTTTTGGGTGGTTTGTTTGCTGGATGTCAAGAAGAAAGGCACCCTGGTGGGGGTGGGTGAGAGGTGCTGGTGAAGCAATGAGGAGGGAAAACCAGAATCAATTAATAAAGTTTCACCCTCTCTTTCCCACCTAGCCTCACTTCTCAGCTTTATTGATTGTATAAATTAGTGTCCCATGGATGGCTCTTTGACTCGAAAATGTGAACTACCAATCTAGACTAATCTTACTAGATTTAGAGGAAGTAGAGAGCTCACATTGGAGAAGGGATTGTCACAACATTGCTCCCTAGATAGATAGATGGGGATGGGGGACAGGATAGGAGCCCTTGACTCCTGGCTCTCAGTCCTCCCCTCTCTCCACTGGAATGAACCCTCTTTCCAGATAATCCTCACAGATGAAAATGTCACACACTCTGCCCCAGTGTTCAGCTCCCTCTGCCACTCATTCAAAACTTAGCTGTTCTTCCTGACTGCTCTGATTCTGTCACACTCCTGGTATTTCAGTTTCCAATGAGTCTACAAATCCACCTTTTAGGTTTAAATTTAAAGGTAATACACCAGAGCGATTAAAAAGCATCTTTAAGCTCTTTACCTTAAACTGGTCATATCTCTTAAGTTCTCCTTATTGAAGCTAAATAGCAGGGAGAATAGCCATCCCTATTTCCTAAGATTGTTTTAGGTATGAAATGATGGTGTAGTGCAGTTCTAGCACTTCGTACGTGCTGAATATGCGGTTCATTTTCTTATTATAATAGTCCATCCTTCTATACCTGGATTCCTGCACAGCTACAGTGCTGGCTTCCCTATTTCCCTCCAGCTAACTAATCCAAAAACTCTTCATACAGGCCTTGCTCCAATTTAATTCCCTCACCCTTCTCTAACCTTCTAATGAGTTATCCCAATCTTCCTTGTGGCACCCTGAATCTATAAGGGAATAAATCCCCAATACTCTCAATTTTTTATATTAATTTTTATGCTTTGCTTCAAAATCTTTTCCCATTTGCCCTAAGAATACTCACTGGTAGCACTTGTGGCTGCAGCATTTACCCCAAGAAGAAGGAGGTGACATTGCTATCAACATTTCACAATTGTCTTAGTTCATTCTCACAATGCTATAAAGAACTACCTGATACTGGGTAATTTATGAAGAAAAGAGGTTTAATTGACTCACAGTTATGCAGGCTTAACAGGAAGCATGACTGGGAGGCCTCAGAAAACTTACAATCATGGCGGAAGGCAAAGCGGAAGCAAGTACCTTTTTCTAATAGTGGCCAGAGAGAGGAGGAGGGGAAAGTGCTATACACTTTTAAACCATCAGATCTCATGGGAACTCACTCACTATCATGAGAACAGCAAGTGGAAATCTGCCCCCATGATCCAATCACCTCCTACCAGGTCCCTCCTCCGACATATGGGAATTACAATTCGAGATGAAATTTGGGTGGGGACACAGAGCCAAACCATATCAACCATGATACTGTGATTGAAGTAGACAACAGAAATGGAAAGAAAACTAAGGAGCCATGTGTCATTGTGGATTCTAACAAGAATATGGGAGCAATGGATTTGGCTGATCAGATGCTCACTTCTTAACCAACTGAGATAAAATGTTTGGTATAAGAAATTCTTTCACTACCTTCTAAAAATTACATTGCTGGACTCCTACATCCTGTACAAGAAGGACAATCCTGAGCACACAATTAGCCATGTAAACTTCAGACTGACATCGATTGAGAGAATGCGGAAAAACATCACAGAACATAGCTGCAATGTCTTTGAGGTCGTCCATGCTCTGATGATGTCACTCCTCTTTCCCTGTCTGGAAGACATTTCCCCAAGAGCATACCACCAATTCCACCATCAGTGGGGTGGAATCCAACTGGTCACTGCAAAGTTTGCTGCTCACACAGTGACAAGCATAGCAAGATCTGGAGAGAAATGGAATCTTTTTGTGCATAATATGATGTTCTGCTTTGTGTTGTTCTGTGCTTTGAAATTTACCAAATTAAAAAAATCACTAAATACTGATCATCATTTACATTTCTGTTACATCAGGATTAGAGACAAGTTCTGTTTAGAAATAACTCCAAGAACAGTTTTCGTATTTTATTTTCACATTGAAAATTAGATTTACTTCAGCCTCAAAGAGCATGTTTATATAAAATTAAATGAATGCTGGCAGCAAGCTGCACTTTTTTTTTTCTAAATGGGAAAAGAGCTAATTTTATTCTGCCTTCCTCATGATGGAACCAGGACCATAGTTATTCTCTCTTACAAGGCCTCAAGATTTTCTCCTTGGAGGACTATAAGGATAAATGAAAAAACTACCCTCATCCTGAAATGGACTGCTTTTATCTTCACAGACTTTGACTCTCATTCCAAAAGCCTCCTCCATAATTTGTGCCTTAGTATCCAGCTGGAAAACTTCCTCTCTATGTAAACGGCTTCTAAAACCCAAACCAACCCCTCTCCTGATCCCTTGACCTCACCTTTCCTCATCCCTTTCAATCGAGAGACCTTTATCTCCACCCACTGGATACACCCTGAGGATCATTATCTCAGCCCCACCCTTGAGAAATTGTATCTGACAACTTGATTCCTAGCCCTGTCTCAATAAACAATTGTTCTTATTTCCTATACCTACCACATTTTGCCTAAACCTTGATCTCTAAACACTTAAATGCCTGTACCTCATATAGCCCATCAGAAACTTCTGAAACATTTAACTCTATTTCAAGCTTTGCCACCTCCTAATACAGTCTTTACGGTATCCTCAAGCCTCTGATGCATCCATTCCCTATCTATCAAATCACTGTTCCCATTTCTCACTCTATGTCGCACAAACTTTGGGAGAAATACGAGGAATTGTACTAATTGGGCCTTCTAAAATCTAGTTCTAACTTTTTCAGTGGCCATTAATCTTTAGATCCATTGCTGACTATCTGACATACTGCCAAGTCTTCTATCATCTTTCTCAAGCTCCCAAACAAACCCAGTTCTCCCAGTGCAAAAAAGCAAAACAGCATTGAACAACCAGAGCTTACCTTACAGTGGGCTCCCCCCATCTCTCCTTCCTTACCCTTCAAAATATGCCTGTCTCTACATTTATCCACTCTTCTCTCTCTCATGTGTCAGAGAAAATGGTTTTTCATCTGTGCTCTTAAACTTATTTTCTATCTTTCTACATGCCTCTAATTAGCCACTCTCTACCATGTATCTAAAATTTCTTCTTCTTTTTGGTTTTAAAACATGCTCAGTCTATCCTAGATCTTTCTGTAGCCTCAGCTTCTTCCATTCCTTCTTTCTTTGACTATCAAACATTAAAAAAAAATTCTGTTATCCTATCTTTTACCACCATTTTGACCACCCTTTGACTCTATTCCCACTCCGCTTTGATAAAAGTGGATGTTCAAACTGCAATAAAGATACCTCATCTTGAAACATAATGGCTTTTTCTTAGGATGCATTCTTTTCCAACATTCATGGAAAACAATGAAACCTACAATTACCTCTCCTTCTTGCCACCTTCACTTTGCTTCTTTTCCCTGACTGAACCTCAGCAGTTTCCTCCATTAATTGTATCATGATCGTTGGAAGATTACTTAAATCCTCTGAGTCTTAACTTACTCACTGGCAAAACTAGAGTAACAAAAATTTCTTCCTTAATGAGTTGTTATGAAGAGCACATTCCATATTATTAGCTACCATGTATCAAGATCTAATTATGAGCTTGGCGCCCTGATACACAAATACACACAAACCACACAAACATACCACACAGACACCTCACAGACATGAATCCATAAGAGATTATATGCACAGTTGAACCACACAGGTTCACTTATATATAGATTTTCTTCTACCTCTGCCACTCCTGAGACAGTAATATCAACCTTTCCTCTTTCTTCTTCTTCTTAGTCTACTTAAGATGAAGACAACAAAGATGAAAACTTTATGATGATCCATTTCCACTTAATTAATGTAAATATATTTTCTCTTCCTTACAATTTTCTTAGTAACATTTTCTTTTTTCTAGCTTACTTTGTTGTGGGAATACAGTATATAATACATGTAACATACAAAATATGTGTTCATTAACTGTTTATGTTATTAATAAGGTCAACAGTAGGCTATTAATAGCTAAATTATTGAGAAATCAAAAATTGTATGTTAATTTTTCAACTGTGGTGGTGTCAGCACCCCTGGACCCCACGTTGTTCAAGAGTCAACTGTATAATGTGTCTGTGAGAAAGTGTGTATGTGTGTCTGTAAAATCGAATTTAACACTCAAAAAACCTATGAAGTAAATATTGTTTCTGTCACAAAGATGAAGACACTAAAGTATCAGATGTTAACCTAAATACTAAAAGACACACAGTCAACATTTTTTTGGAAGAAAGATTCTAAATGAGATCTACTCAATGCCCATGCTCTTAACTACTAGATTACATTGACTCCCAAACAGATATAGGAGTATAATATTAGGAGATTGTGCAATATCATTTATTATTCTTAATATATCTTATAGTTGCTAGTTCTCGAATGTACTAAAATAAACCTACCAAGCAGTAAACTAGTGAGACAGTCTACTGCCTTCCCCCAAGTCTTCATACGTACATCCTTAAACTCAATAGGCAAACTGCAGCTATTTGGACAATTGTGCATGGACAATTCAGTTTACAATCTAATGTCAGCAACTCATAGCATTAACTCTTGGTTTGTCAATACTAATAACAATTACAATATTATTATTAAATGCACTACGCTTTAGAGCAGACTTTTATGTATATAATTAGGTGAACTCTATTGTGGCCAAAAAGAGGCTCTATTGGACTTGGATGAAATTCAGTCTCTGGGATGGTCTCTGCTGTTTGCCAACTATTCTAGTTCTTCATCTGACCTTCAGGTCAGGGAACAAGTCAGGACAAGGTAAGACTGTGTATTAGTCTGTTTTCAAGCTGCTGATAAAGAAATACTCAAGACTGGGTAATTTATAAAGAAAAAGAGGTTTAATGGGCTCACAGTTCCACATGGCTGGCGAGGCCTCACAATCATGGCAGAAAGTGAATGGCATGTCTTACATGGCAGCAGGCAAAAGAGAATGAGAGTCAAGTGTAAGGGGAAACCCCTTATAAAATCATCAGATCTCATGAGACTTTTCACTTCCATGAGAAAAGTATGGGGAAACTACCTCCATGATTCAATTATCTCCCACCAGGTCCCTCCTACAATATATGGGAATTATGGGAGCTACAATTCAAGATGGGATTTGGTTGGAGACACAGCTAAACCATATCAGATTGATTGCACTCACTCCATACATCACAAAGCATGTGACGGCCACAAGACCATGAGGGAAAGTGACAGTAGTATTGCTCTGGGATGGAAGTTTTAATTTGTAAAATGAGAACTCCTTGAGAATTCATCTTCACTTCACCTTGACTACAGTATTCCAAATACTGATGACTCTGTCCACTTGGCATCCACAGTGAAGGCAACGTAGCATGATCAGCTGACTACCATACAAGTGTAGCTTGAGTAAAAAGCAAAGTTTTGTTTTAATTAACAGAAATCTTGTGGCTACGTGTTATCACAACATAACCAAGCCTTCTGGATTGATAAAGGCTCACAGCATATAACGACTTATCCAAGATTATACAGGTAGAAAATATCAGAAGTAATATGTTAGTGCTTTTCTCCATACTTCATAAATGCTAATGTCAGTGCTCCTTCCATTCGGTCCCAGTTTGCTTCATTGGTTCATTGCCTCAAAAATAAACAACATTTCCCCAGGTGCCAAGATATAAACATAGGTGTAATCAGTCTAATCTGGGTTTAATAGGTTCCAGTTTTATAAAATAAAGGAGGTTTGAGATTTTCACTTGTTTCATAACTAAGCCAAGAAGCTCATACTTAGTCTCTTCTAGTACATGAAGTTTAGAATTCTTAACAGTCCCACCTTTGGGAAAGATAGAAAATACTTCTTACCTCAAATAATCAAATCATTGGTCAGATAAGAAGCAGCAATTCAGTAACAAGGACTGTAACACCACCTAGGGTGTGGCACCGTGCTTTGAGATCCTCTGGATGACCTCACAGGAAAGGTGGAGAAATCAAGCCTTGCATATATATAAACATGACCCCTTTCCTGGGATATGGTCGATGCAGCTGTAGTGACAATCTCAGAGCAGCTTCTGCACCACAGCCATTTCCAGCATGAAGATCACTGGGGGTCTCCTTCTGCTCTGTACAATGTTCTATTTCTGTAGCAGCTCAGGTAAGTTAAGGTCAGACGATGCCCTATATAGCCATTAAGCTTGTTTTCACAAATAATCCCTCCTGGGATGTGAGCATCTCAGAAACATCTGGTTGTAAGAATTTAAAGTGTACTGGTTTGTAATAGGATCTTATGCTCCATCTGGAGTTTGAGAGACTTGAGTCTAATGTCTTTCAAGGATTCTTATTTGCATCCACAGAACAAAAATCATCTAATTTCTCCATAAGTCTTCCATTTCATATGTTCATATGGACACTGGAAGTTGTCAGTGTTATTAGATATACTATTTCTTAGTGCAAAGATACAGAAAAACTTGGATGTCTTCCCAAATCAGTTTGGAGGGATTAAAATAAAACACAAATCTCAAAAAGCCAAGGGTCAACAATTAGACTTTTGTACTTTGAAAAATTAATTAAAGTGTTTCCAACTCCATAAAGACATTCCATTGCATTTCTTTATGTCAGCTGGGAAGGAAAGGATATCAGAAATGATCCTTCAGGCTCTTAGGAGTGATTATTTTAATATTTCTTATTACTACCTGACTTTGGCCATTATCAAAAACACTATGAGGTTCAGAAAACATCCTGTGATCAACAAAGACAGGAAATTTTGATAATTTTCTTGTCTAAACCAAGGGTTAACCTAACCCACTGGTCATTCAACTTCCTCAGCAAACAACTAGGATTTTGCATAAGGGTGGAGAGTGTGCTGAATCTCATTGCTAAAGGAAATGTAGAGTCATTACATAGGATGAAACTTAATTAATGAGATTTAAAGTTTGCTTTATTTTTAACATTTTCATCTGTATCTCTTTTTCAGAAGCTGCTAGTCTGTCTTCAAAAAAAGTAAGTATGTTGAATAACATTTTAATGTCAATAACTATTGACTGTCATTTAGTCAACATATACGTAGGATAAATTCAGTATGCTTAGGGGGATTTGAGAGGGAGGCAAACATAGGTGGAGAAATGGTATCTGCTCTCCAGAAGGCAATTGAAGAAGTATGGCATACATATAAACAACCATATTTTAAAAATATTTTTTAAAAATTCCAGAGTTAAAGAAGGGAGAATTGCCTTCCAGCTGAAAGGTTGGCAATGTTTTCATAAAAGGCAGGGAAAAAGTACCTTGATAAATTGCACAGACTCTGGGTTCAAATACTAACTCTGCTACTTACCAGCATTTATCTTCAAAAAGTTATCTCTATTTCTGAGCTTTAATTTCCACATTTGTAAAGAGAGGTAATAGTAGAATTTAGTTGTTCTGAAGATTAAACAAGAAAATTCACGTAAGATTTAAGTTTGATGCCTAGCCCAGAAATGCCCAGCAATTGTTAACTGAGTGTAGTAGAAAAAAATAGAATACCAGTAGTGCTAGTATTTGTAATAGTGATAACACTAGTACTTACAGAAGTGGCCAAGCAACATCTGATTATCTGAGCTGGGACTTCCAGCACTTGTAGTATATGTAATAGTGGACAGAGTAGCCTAGCTTGCGGTGTGGGAGAAAAACAGCACATTTGCTTGTGTATGACACAGGTGGACTGCAGCATTTACAAGAAGTATCCAGTGGTGGCCATCCCCTGTCCCATCACATACCTGCCAGTGTGTGGTTCTGACTACATCACCTATGGGAATGAATGTCACTTGTGTACTGAGAGCTTGTGAGTACCTCATAAGAAGAAAATGAGATCTGGAGCCAGTGTTCTCTGCTACAAACCTTTCTACTTTCCAGGATCCAGCTTAAATCTCTATAAGCTATAATTTATAATTATCCCCACCCAGAACAGCAGGTGGGGAAAGAAAACTGACTGTTTCACAATCAGACAGGGTAGAGTCACCTGCTCTGACAGCTTGGACTGGTTCCATCCCATCACAGAACCTCCAATTCCTGTCTGTCAATTGTGAGAATCCCGTAAGACGGTGAATTCTCAAACTGCTGTCCCCAGAGCACAGAGGTTCTACAGAGGCAAGTCAGGAGTCACTATTAGGGTTAAAGGGACCATTTGGGGTAGTTTACAACATAAAGTTCAGCTTTGACTATTTTAAGCAGTGGAGTGCCATACAATCTCATGTTTGAAGAAAGGGCCCTGAACTCCTCACCCCCCAAAAAATAATTGAAAACTATTATACTACCTGACTTCTAAGATACTTAACAGTCTCAGTGCAGCTTGATTCTTAGACAAAGTGTGCCTAGAGGTTCTTTATCTTCAAATTCCTAGGGGCTCCATATATCTGTAGCTTTAAGGGGGAATAAGCCTACAAAAATGATTGTTTTTCCTTTATCTAAAATAAGGGATGCAAGCTGTCAGTATTTGGACCAGAATACCACGGACATGTTTTGTTTAGGTATTTTGTTTGGCCCACAAAATGTTTTTGCAGAAATGTAGCTAGGCAGATGTCACTTCTTTGGTACAAGACATGCAAATTGCACTTAACTCTCTCATACCGAGTCCACTGTGATCATTGTTAACTCTTTTAGGCCACTGGATTTTGAACACTTAGATCTTGCATTTTCATCTTTGTGATTATCTTAACAAGTGAGAATAACAAGCCCTGAGCCCAAAAGGACATATTTATGTATTTATTCCTATTTGGGAGGTTTTATTTCACAAAAGGGAAAATTCTGTAACATAGGCAGCCTGGGAAACTAGCCCTTGGCTCGGAAACTAGCTGTTTTCAAGGGACACTGAAGGGAAACATGGTGAAAGTCCTCCTCACCAATGCAGGATCCAGCTTCGTCAAAGGCCTTGCTGACCAGGAAAAGCTGAGAGACAGGCCTTCTCAATTTTCTTTGTCAGAGTACTCTTTCTTTGTTGTTTTAAGACACTTGGTGGTCAGCGGAGCTCTGGAATCAGAGGAGGCAGCAGAGGGGTGGAATTATCACTGGAGTAGGGAAATTCTGCTTCTTTCTCTGTCAGAACATGCTTTGGCAAGGTCATTCATTTTCTTTTTTCTTTTTTATTTTTATTTTTATTTTTTTATTATACTTTAAGTTCTAGGGTACATGTGCATAACGTGCAGGTTTGTTACATATGTATATTTGTGCCATGTTGGTGTGCTGCACCCATCAACTCGTCAGCACCCATCAATTAATCATTTATATCATGTATAACTCCCCATTGCAATCCCTCCCCCCTCCCCCTTCCCCATGATAGGCCCCAGTGTGTGATGTTCCCCTTCACTTGGACTCAGGAAGGAAGGTCATTCATTTTCGACACTCAGTTTCCTTATCTGTAAAATGAGGTTCTGCCTCATAATCTTTCTAGTTCCTTTCAGTTCTAACATTACATAAAATTTCCTCTTGTGCTAATGAATCTTGTGAACTGTGTCTTCCCTTAGGAAAAGTAATGGAAGAGTTCAGTTTCTTCACGATGGAAATTGCTAAATTCTCAATGGACATGGAGAGAAAGGAATGATATCCTCATCATCATCTTCATCATCCCCAGGCTCTGACTGAGTTTCTTTCAGTTTTACTGATGTTCTGGGTGGGGGACAGAGCCACATTCAGAGTAATCTTGATTGAAAGGAGACAGTTTCTGTGCTACCCCTACAAACACATGCCTCACTGACAGACTGGCATTTTTTTTTTAAACACGTCAATAAAAAATAATCTCCCAGAAAGTTTATCTTTGCTTCTGTTTGTATTTGTTTCTTAGATTGGGGTATAAAATAATGCAATTATAAAAGAAAATTGAAAAACATACAAGTCTTGTTGTTTAGGAACAACTTTTATACAAAGAATCCCAATCAGCTTCCAAGAAACACATGCACACCACACACACACACACACACACACACACAAAGACAGACATGCACGCACACAAATGCCAGTGAACACCACACCTTCTCCTGGAGACTTTATCCACTAGAGACAAGTCTATGTACCATACTGTTGCTTCACATTGGTCTCTTTTTTAAAAAAAGATCCTTAAAAGAGAACCTCTCTTAGTCCAAGAAGTCATTTCTAGAAGAGAAGTTTTTCTTCCTATTCCTTTCCAGAAACATACCATAATTTCTCATAGGACAGCTCTTCTAGAGTACTGATGGGAAAGCCACTGCTTCAAGAGGAAGCATGTCCATTGTTGTAGAGATCTGATTGTTGAGATGTTTTACTTGTCTAGAATTGAAGACTACATTCATGAGGCTATCAACCATCAGTGCCAGTGAGCATCTATAACAAAGAAGTTCACCCTTTTTGACAATTAACAGACTTTTCATGATTTAAAAATGAATATTCTGTTTCCATTGAAATTTATTTTCTCCAGGATAAAAATCTCTGGCTAATTCAACCCTTTTTGCTCAAGTGCTATTTCTCTTATAATATTTCTATCCTGGACCATACTCCTTGGATCTGTTACAATTAGGCATTGTCCATCTTAAAATATGTCAGTATGTTGTCCAAAAATAGACTAATCAGCACAATTTTTTTTTGTCCGACAGATACAGAGAAATTAGAACTACTACCTCTCTACTAAACCTTCCCTTCTACTAATGCAGCTGAATGAACCAAGGATCATGTTTATAATATAGAAACATCATTAGAATAAAATCTGCTGTATTTATAAGTACCAGGCTTGCTGCATAAGAATAATGAGGAATGAATTAAAATAAAGATGCCAGGACTTCACCCTACAAATTATCATTCAATAGAACTGAAGAAAGCACTAAACAATCTAATTTTTTTAATTGGTATACATTCAGAATTAGAAAATTCTGAGATACACATCTGACCCAGCTCAACACAAGAGGGTCCCGGCTGAAAGCAACATCACTACTACATGAGATTAACAGGAAATATCTCTCAGAGAAGGTGAAATTTGATTTGAGCCCAGCGTGGCAGAACTGTGGTTATTCACCACAGTCCTTCCTGACAAGTGAGAATGGAACCCAACCTCTACTTCTCTTACTAATTGGCTCATAACAACTCACCCTCTCCCAGCAGCCTCTGTGCAGATCCATGTAAACAGGTCTATTTGGACGAGAATTTAGCCAAAACATTCACTCAACATGGTATCCACAGCAAAGAAACAATCTTCTCAAAATTGTTGGTCACATCCTGCTTGTCCTCATTCTGGTGTTTTGGTTTTCCTCTGGCAAGCATCTGGTTATTCATGAGCACTCCCTCTCTGTCATCCATGAAGTCTAGGACCATACTTAGAGGAAAAAATGGTGAGTGCTAAATCACATCACAGAATTGTCTGATGGAAAATGGAAAATGGTTCTTACATTGACTACAAATTTTTGAAACCTCTTGTCTGCAAATAATTTTAAAGAGCAAATTTTGATCCTTATCTTTTTCACTGTTTTCCTTTTTATAGATATTCTTAGTGATACCAAACGTAAGTTTAGTTCGAGTCTGTATATTATTCATCAAGTTTTGTAAAAATTGTTTTAAAGCTATTGCATTCATTTAAATTTTTAAATCTTTTAGAACAGAATTTTATCATTTTAAAACATTTTTCATGAGAATTTCTTAATTTTATTCTCTGTGATAGGATGGACTGGTGCTATTTTTCTTTTTCTTTCTTTCTTTCTTTTTTTTTAACAAACAAGGGAAATTAAGTTAAAAAGCATAGGTGGGGACCTAGGATTAAATGTCATATATTCTAATTCCAAGTCCAAGTCCAATCCTCTTTTCATTATGCCACCCTGATTTTCAACATCAGTATGATATGATTGACTTAAAATCTAGGGAAAATAAGCTATAACTAAAGTATCTTTACATTATGTCTAACATATGACCTGTACAAGCAAAAATCAGTTTTGAGAAAGAATCAACGAAGCTGAGATCTCCCCAAGTCATTACTTACCCACAAAGAAAAGCATTAATTGTCTCCCAATGAATAATTAATTGCAGGAAATAGTTTGCAGTGATCAATTTGTATAAGTAAAAATAAAGATATTTTATATTGAGTATTTCCTCACAATGACCTTATGCTACTCAAAAGTTCTAGCAATATTTTTTTGTCTAACTTTCAAATAATCTAAGATAATAATGGCTAACACTTGTTTTACACTAAAACTTGTGAAATACATTTTATGTTTGTTATTTCATTTATTTTTCTCAATTATACTATGAGAAATTTCCTGTTATCCACTGAGATTTGGCAAGGGTAAAGAATTTATAGAAAACCACAAAGTCAGTTAGCATTTTTGCCTTGATGATTTGATTTTATACCCTATATGCTTAATCACTATAGTCTACAGCATGTGTACATGAAAGCTTGCAGGTAAATTGTAATAGATGTATTGATATGACACAGGTATACTCTGTGATAGATACATTGATCATGGCACAGATACACTCTGACACTGGGAGCTCATCTTTACCCCTGTGTGTAGTGCACATAGAAAGACTTATGTCAACTCCTGCCAACTGTACATGAGGATCAGGTGAAGATATCAATGGAACCATGATATAGAATGTGCACAAAATATACACCTTTACTTTAATAATTCCTCATTGTCAGGAATGGAAGAGAGCCAGTCAACAGCCTCATTTTATGGATGGAAACACTGAGCTCCAAAAGCTGAAAATGCTTCATTGCTTATGTGGAAGACCAAGACAAGAACCCAGGTCTGCTTACTCCCAATCAATCCAGGGACCAAATACTACAGAGTTTTATCCACTATATCTTATGATTCCTGGAAATCAAATTCCTTCTACTATGATATGAACTAGTACATATATCTGTAAAGCACTTTATAGTTTACAAAACACTTACATAGCCCAGTTGTAGGACTGGGCTCTACTGGCAGACGGGTCTACTGGCTCAGGGTCTACATAACGTTTGTTCTGCAGACTTACATAAGAAAGCTAAGGAGATATCTCGCTTCATAGGAGACCTGGGCAGGCTTAGTGCTGCGATCAATATGACATCCAAAGCAGACACCAGACTGTTGACAATGCTGACCTTTTTCTTCCAGCATTTATCAAAACTCACGACTTTAAAAGTATCCCCCATCTTTCTGAAATTGAAGTCTAGATTTTGTCTACAATGGATACATTTCCAGAATCCTTTTAATATTTATAAATGAATTTAAAAATAGTTATTGCTGTTCAAATTTTAAAACCCACCTATAAGCAAAATATAGAAGATACAATTATGGAATACAGAACAGAACATGCATATTTTTAATGTATGAAATATAAAAGTAAAAATAGAGGTGAAAAATCGCTAGACAAAAATGCTGATTAAGTGAAGTGTATGGAGACAGATGAAGTACTTCTTGGGATATGAGATACTGTCTAAAGATGATGACATAGAAATAGTGACTAAAGTACATTACTTCAGGTTATAAAGTTAAGCAGAATTTTAAACAGTCATGATATACCTATCAAAAATTGGGAAGAATGAAAAGAAAATGAAAATTAATACTTTTTCCCTCCATAGATGGGAGTCAACAAATTATTAATTTCAGCTCGTAAGGCAATAGATGTATATTATTAAGAATTACAATGGCAACTATCTAAAAACATTTTAAATTCAAATTAGTTCCCACTGAAGTGTGATGCTGATGATAAAAGACTGGCTTTTTATTACAAACTCTTTAATGTCAATGGAATTTATAAGTATTTCTTACAATGACATATATTAACTTTATTAACTTTCTTTCCTTCTTTATTCTTAGGAAGAGTAAATCATTCCCACATGGGAAGCTGCTAACTTACTGTAATATTAATGTGAAGTAAATTTGTTTTTAAAATTTTACCTTTTGAAGTTTAGGCATTGGAGAAGAAGTGATTTCATTGAGATTTGTCTCTGTGTGTGATCATCAGCATCTGCATCTTTATGGTCTTTATGAATCCTTCTCATCATTGTGTTCATTATAAAACTCCACCAAGCAGCTCAGGAGAACACAATGAACCCAGAAAACTCATGGGCTTAACCCAACCTGAACATTTACAAGGTATGTGGCTCTGCAAAAGTAATTTAATGTGTATTTAAAGTATTTATTTCCTTACTTATAAAATAAAGAGAATAATCACTACTAATTAGACATGTATACTGTGAGAGTCAGATGAGATAATGCATGCAAACATGCTTTGTAAACTATAATATCCTATAAAAATCTAAAGAAACAATTATGATCTGAAAGCCTATCCTTCTCCAATATTTACTAAGGCCTAAAAACATAAATCACTTTCTTTGCAACATGCATTACATGTTAAAGAAATACAACCAGCAATTTTGCAAGTTTTTTCCCCTTGCTTGAAAAATGAAAACATTTCTATTCATTACAAATTGATATTAGAACGTGAAAAGGAGACTGTATAACGTGGAACACACAAAGATTATACACATTCGTTTGTATAGTTTGTCCCATTAAAACATGGCCTATTGAACTCCATAGTGTGGGTTTGCAACATAAAATGAGATATTTACATAATCTCAAAGAATCTCCTCATAAAATGTTTATTAATTATTAAAGAAAAGAGTAACTTTATAGTAGAAAAATCATTCAGACACTGCCCTTACTCAAGTGATCAAAGTTAACATCATTAATGATAGGCAAATCAACATCATATATACTGGCTGAAAAGATACAATATGCAGAACACAGAATAACGTTTGGATTTCTCTGACAAAAATGCACAACCTCAATATAATCGTTACGAGATATTAGACAAACTCAAATTCAGAAACATTCTACAAAACACATGGGTCTATAACTTCTTTTTTTTTTTTTTTTTTTTTTTTTTTTTTTTTTTTTTTTTTTTTTTTGTGAGACGGAGTCTTGCTCTGTCGCCCGGGCTGGAGTGCAGTGGCCGGATCTCAGCTCACTGCAAGTTCCGCCTCCCGGGTTTACGCCATTCTCCTGCCTCAGCCTCCCGAGTAGCTGGGACTACAGGCGCCCGCCACCTCGCCCGGCTAGTTTTTTGTATTTTTAGTAGAGACGGGGTTTCACCGTGTTAGCCAGGATGGTCTCGATCTCCTGACCTTGTGATCCGCCCGTCTCGGCCTCCCAAAGTGCTGGGATTACAGGCTTGAGCCACCGCGCCCGGCCATGGGTCTATAACTTCTGAAACCAAGAAAGCACTGTTCCAATGTTATGCCTTGAAGACGATTGAAGAACATGACAATGCATGATCCTGAATGGGTATTATTATTATTATTAATGGGAAATAATTCACAAAGCACAAAATTCATGGCTTTTTTGTACCCTCAGAGAGACAGAGTCAAAATTCATGTTTTTAAAGTATGTATTTCAGTAGTTTCTGATCTGTTAGCAAAACTGTGCAATCATCAACACTATCTAACTCCAGGACATTTCACCACATCAAAAAGAAACTATTCCTTTAGCAGTCACTCTTAACTACCCCCTGCTATCCTCCCAATCCCTGGGAACCACTAATCTAATTTCTGTCTGTGGATTTGCTATTCTTGACATTGTATATAAATAAAATCATGCAATACATAAATAAAATCATACAATATGCTTTTTCCGTCTGGCTTCTTATACTTCGCATTAAGTTTTCAAGGTTAATCCATGTTGTGGAATGTATCAGTACTTCATTCCTTTATACAGCTGAAATACATTCTATTGCATGGATATATGGCATTTAATCATTCATAAATTGAGGGATAGTTGGGTTGTTTCCAATTTGGGGTTTTATAAATAAAACTGCTATGTACATTCATGTACAAGTTTTGTGTGGACATGTTTTCAATAATCTTGAATAAATATCTAAGAGTGGAATTGCTAGTAACTCTATGTTTAACTTTTTGGGGAGCTACCAAACTATTTTTCAAAGCAGTTTCACTATTTTACATTTTCATTTACATTTATACCAGTGATGTATAATGGTTCCAATTTCTCTACCTATTCACCAACATGCCACCTGTCTTTTTTATCTTAACCATCCTAATGGATGGGGAGTGATAACTGATGTTGATTTTCATGTCCCTAATAACTGTTAATGGTCTTTTCATGTGCTTATTAACCTTTTGCATTTCTTTGGAGAAATGTCTATTCAAATCCTTTGCTCATTTTTAATCAGATTGACTTTGTATTATTGAACTGTAATTTTTTTATATATTCTAGATACCAGTGTCTCATCAGATACATGATGTGCAAATATTTTCTCTCATTCTGTGAGCTGTCCTTTGAGGCACAAAATCAATTTTCATAATGTCCAATTTACCCATTATATTTTTTGTTCTTGTACTTTTAGTGTCATATCTAAGAAATCATTGCCTATTCAAAGGTTACTAAGATTTACACTTTGGTTTTTTTCTAAAAGTTCTTTTGTTTTTAGATTTTACATGTAAGTCTCTGATACATTTTCTGTTACTTTTTATATGTGGAATCTTATGTTATTTTGCATGTGGATATCCAGTTGTCCCAGCCTGAATTTTTGAAAAGATTCTCCAAAGAATTGTCTTAGCACCCTTGTCAAAAATCAAATTGCCATATATCAAAAATAAACAAGGAACTCAAACAATTCAGTAACAACAACAAAAAAAAAAACTATTAAAATTGGGCAAAGGACCTGAATAAACACTTCTTGAATGAAGACATACAAATGGTCAACAGATAAATGAAAAAATACTCAACATCTCTAATTATTAGAGAAATGTGAATTAAAGCCACAATAATATATCATTTTGCACCTGTTAGATTGGCTAGCATCAAAAAGATGAAAGATAACAAGTATTGGTGAGAATGTGAGAAAAAGGAATATGTATGTACACTGTTGGTGGGACTGTGAATTAGTACAGTCATTTTGGAAAATGATATAAAAATTTCTCAAAAACTAAAAATTGAATTACCATGTTATCCAGCAATCCCACTTCTGGGTATACATCCAAAGAAAATGAAATCGTTAGTCAACGAGATGTTGGCATTTCTATGTTCATTACAGCATTATTCACAATAGCCAAGATATGGAAATAACCAAAGTGCCCATCAACAGAGGAATGAATTTTTAAAATGTGATATACAAAATGGAATATTATTCAGCCTTAAAAGAAGGATATCCTGTCATTTGTGACAACATGGATGAAACTAGAAGATACTATGCTAGGTGCAATAAACCAAGCACAGAAAGACAAATACTACATGATCTTACTTATATGTGGAATCTAAAAGAGTCAGACTTATAGTAGGAGAGAGTAGAATGGTGGTTACCAGAAGCTATGGGTCGGGAAGTGGAGAGGGAAAGGGAAGACATTGGTCAAAGGGTGCAAAGTTTCAATTAGAGAAGAGGAGTCTGTTTTGGTGATCTATTGCACAGCATAATGAGTACAGTTAATAATAACATATTCTATATTTCAACATAGTTAAAAAAGTGGATTTTAAATGTTCTCCAAAAAATGATAAGTATTTGAAGTGATTGATATGTTAATTAACCAGATTTGATCATTCCACAATGTATACCTGCATCAAAACATCACGTTGTACTCCATAAATGTATACAATTATTATTTGCCAATTAAAAATAAAATAAAACTATATTTCAAAAATCAATTCACCATAAAAGCAAGAGTTTATTTTTGGACTATCCTTAAGTCTCTATTATACTGTTTTGATTACTATAGCTTTGTAGTAAATTTTAATACTGGAAAATGTGAGTTTCTTTCTCAGAAAGGCAACTGAGATTTTGATAGGGATTACGTTGAATCTGTAGATCAATTTGAGGAATATGGCCATTATAACAATAGTACATCTTGCTCTTTGGGGTCAGTTTTCTATAAAGGCATTGATGGCAAATGGCACAGATGGCAAAATTTGAATGTGGCCTTAAGGCAAAGAATACATGTGAAGTTCTTTGGTCTATTCTTGCAATAGTACATTCAAAAGAAAAAGTTATAAACTTAAAAATGTGTTCTTCCTGACTGTTGTGTAAAGTGGGTACTAGTAACACGATATATCTGTTCCTATGAAGGAGGTCAACCTCTAAAAGAGCAACCTCAAGGCACAGCAGTCACTTCAGAAAGTTAAATGCCAAAGAGAATGTGAGGGGATTTGCCACACAGGCTGAGTTGTTCAGTTGTTCGCGTAAATCATGAGGCTGTGCTCACTTACCCCATTCCCAACACACACTTATTACAAATTAAGTTGTTTAATCTGAAACCTTAGAAATGTGATTTAACCTGAGACTCATTTACCTTCTGTCAAATGGAAATAAATAGTGATACCAATAGGTTTTTCTAGGATCTGTGCTAGATAAGCATTCACGACAGATAAAGTGGGGGACATTTGGAAGATTATAATAGGAAAAGGGGTGCAAAAGCAGTAGTACATAATGGTAACTCAAGTTCGCCAGGCTTTTTGAAATATTTCTCAAGAACAACATATCAGTGTTAAACAGGCTTTCTCCCTCTTTTTCAGTATCTGTAATTTTATTGGACTCTCCTCAGAAAATACCATGGACTATTCTAAAGTTCCACTAAAGTGAAGAGCTGGACTCACCATACAGGGAAAAGTGGGACTGACAATGAGGCTGCTAAATAACTCCCATTAACTTGGATTTTTCAACTTGCTCTCTGAGATGCTCCCTGACAAGTCAGTGAGTAAAGGTCATCTCTCAGTGTCAAGGAATTATACCCACTTCAAGTCCGAAATGGGACATGAGAGACCATCTTTACCCCAACTGGGAAATTTACACAGTAATTTTTTTTTTTTAATTTAAAGAGGAGTCTTAAATAAGGTTTACAAATAAGGAGTTGGTAGCATTTAAAAGTTTTTCATATTTTGCCTCATAATGACAAAAACTTTATCACAGTCTCGATTCTGAAATTTGGGAACTTCTCATCTGGACTAGTGATCTTCCCATTACTCCAAGTAGCCAAGAGGACTCCCTGAGCATGATCCAGGGGCCATTGTGGAAAGAGGGGTACAAAGAAACCAGGCTGCCACATTCCCACATTCCCACTTCATCTAACAGCGCACTGATTTCATCTGTTTAATATGCCATGTTTTTACATAGCATTTTCCAACTCTACTGATGCAGGACAGGCAAGCCCCAAAATTGCGGCTTAGCCAGGGAGGGTTCTCGGTTTCATGCAGGAAAGAATTCAAGGGTGAGCTGATGGTGTTACACAGCATCTTTTACTGAAGTGACAGTATACAGCAGCAGCACAGCTACTGCTCCTTGCTGAGTTAAACAGAGCCAGCCCATGGGCAGTGTGTCCAGAGTAGCAACTCAGAGGCAGTTCGGCACTCATATTTTACCTACTTTTAATTATATGCAAATTCAGGGACAGCTTATGCAGAAATTTCTAGGATGAAGGTGGTAACTACCAGTTTGTCAGGTCATTGCCATGGAAAGGGACAGTAATGTCTGGGTGTTGCCTTGGCAATGGTAAACTGACATGGCATACTGAGGGGCATGTCTTATGGAGGAGTCCTTATGCTCCGGACCTCTTTTGGCTAGTTCCCAATTTGTTCCAGTGTCCAAGTTCTGCCTCAGGAGTCTAGTCCCACCTCTTCCCTGACTACTACTTACTCTTATGACCCTGAAAAACTTATTTCTCTGTACCTCACTTCATTCATTTTTAAATACTTGATTGTAATAATACTTGTCTCATTAACTTGTTTTAAAATTTAAAAGAGTTAGTATACTTACAGAAGTTACAATAGTATCCAAGGCATAATACGTGCTCAGTAAGTATGCTTACTGTTATTGCTATTAATATTAAATAAAGTATTTTGTTGTAAAAAAACAAAAGTTTGAATATATGGATGAAGGCCATAAAGGCTATCCTCATTCAATAAAGGAATCACCTTTGCAGGGGTCCTAACAGGTATTTATCTGACCTCCAAATGGGATACTTAAAATGAGTTGATTATTGCCTCCAGTCATTACTCAACATCTCTGACCATCACAAACTGTCTTTTTCTATCATGTCAATATCTGTTATTTCTAGTAAGGCCAGAAAGGTATATCATTTGCTTATTTTAAGATAATCCCGAGGCACTTTCTGAGCCTTTTCCCCCTCCAGATTACTGTTGCCATCATCATCTTCATCATTGCGATCACTGTCATCAAGTACTATGCATAACATTAGTTGAGAGCTTACTATGAGCCAGATCCTGGAGAAGTGCTTTACATAGACAATCAAATTTAAAATTTGTAGTAAGCTTGTGATGATGGTGTCATTATTAACTTTATTCTGAAAACTTATTGAATAAAAGCCATCCTGACACTTGTTAAAACAGTATGAAAGGTATTTTTCAAGACTAATGTAATAGAATTATTATAATAGGAAAGACAGATTGGGCTCCACTCTGGACACAACAGGGACAAGTGGGCATTTAGAGCCAAGAAGAAGAATGAGGGGATCAGTGGATAGAAAACTACTTAATAGAAGACATTAAGGGTAGGGGGGGATTCTTTGATAAATGGACCTAAGAGGATTCTTGCTAAAGGCAGGCTAAGCAATTATATGTCAGAGGTGGAGGACAAGGAACTTTATCAGATATCAAGGGTGATCAGATATCAAGAGTGGGGGGGATGATTATGATTTAGTAGGATTCTTTACTAAAAATAAATTTAGTAAGTTCTTTACTAAATTGGGAGCTGGGGAGGCCAAAGACAAAATGAGGGCCAGTGCCAAGGCCTAGTCAAGAAAAGGGTTCAGAGGACCTTAAATAAAGTTTGATCAAGAAGTGAAGAGTCTTTCAGCTGGGCACAGAGGCTCATGCTTGTAATCTCAGCACTTTCGGAGGCCAAGGCAGGCAGATCACTTGAGGTCAGGAGTTCAAGACCAGCCTGGTCAATGTGGTGAAACCTGGTCTCTACTAAAAATGCAAATATTAGCCAGGTGTGGTGGCATGCTCCTGTAATCCCAGTTACTTGGGAGGCTGACATATAATCCCAGCTACTTGGGAGGCTGAGTCAGGAAAACCCCTTGAACATGGAAAGCAGAGGTTGCAGTGAGCTGAGATCACACCACTGCACTCCAGCCTAGGTGATAAAGCAAGAATCTGTCTTCAAAAAAAAAGAAGATAGTCTTTCGCAAACTACATGAGAGCAGTCACAGTTTTTCACGGACTGTGGCATATTCAAGATAAAATATAGTCTCTAAGACAGAGTAAATGCTCATTAATATTTATGATATGATCAAATGAAGATTAGAAAAACCAGGGCTTATAGCGGATAAACAGCTTGCACAAGGTCACATAGAGAGTGGTGTAGCTGGCAATTAGTTCAGGTCTGCAAGATTCCCAAAGTTTCAGCTCTCAGAGAGAGTATGATGATCTCATCCCCAGATCATACCAGAACAAGTTCCAGCTATCTCTTTACTCTTGAAGGGAAATAAATGTGAATTTCAGCCTTAGATACTAATACTTCCATTAGTAATATAAACAGTGTCCTCCAATTCTACCTACAAAACCTGCAAAAGTTTCTTCCAGAGTTTTCTCATACAGTCACTCGATCTGAAAACTAGCACATTCCAGAATCAGCACTTTTGTGGCCTTTATTAAAGAATTCAAATGACTCATGGTTTAATTAAGGAATAATTAAAACTTATTAAGTCATGGTCAAAAGATTGGTGGCTTGTCTATTGCAAGTTATTTTATGAAATGAAAAATGCCACTGATTATCTATGTAATTGTAGCGCAAAGCAAAGTCACCATCTCATTCTTCATCCATCAGCCTGGGTTTTGGGAATAGCTATTAAATGGCATATGCAATTACCCGTCTTTCACAAGAAAAGAATCCTCGTGGCTTGCAGACATTTCTGACCTCTTTTTGTAGTTGTACTACTTAGAAATTGCTATTTCACAATTGAGGCAGGAATTCTTGAAAATATATAAGGCAGGATCCAAGTGAGCTGGACAGACACCAGGTCACTTCTTTTCCCTACATCTGACTGCCTTGGCCACTTCAGTACTATGAGAGCAACAGCCATTGTCCTACTCTTGGCTCTGACACTTGCAACCATGTTCAGTGAGTATCTCTGATAATACTGCTCCTGCCTTTGCACTAATAGCTCATGTAATCTTCTGCCTATGTAATTCTGGGATATATGTAATTCATCACATAAATAATAAGGGAAACTTTTTGAAATGCATCTTTTGCCTCAACCAACAAATTGCTAAATCACATCACCTCAGGGGTAGAGTGGATGTTAAGAGTCAGCTAAAGTTAAATGCTTATTCATGAGAATACTTTGTGTAATTTTTTACAGAGATGATCATCCAGATTCTGCTTTGACTTGATATCACCATTTACAGGGAACTCATTTCTTCATAAAACATTACAATCAATTGTTTGGCATCATGGGCTATTCTTCTATTATTGAGTTAAAATTGGCCTTCCTAGAATTTTCAACCACTGTTCCAACATCTATCATCTATACCTGTCCACAATAGCAGATCTCCCTAAATATGACTCACTTATTTCTTCTGTCTCTACTGAGCTCTGGTTATGAAGTAGAAAAGATCATTCATCATGGCATCTTTTCCATTTCTTTGACTGGATTCCACTCCCACTCCAAAAAAGAAAAAAAATTTAAAGATATGTGTGAAGAGCTTCAACATTTGATAAATACAATGCTGATCCACAGTTCTGAAGATTTTTATGACAGGCTGAAAGCTAAAGCATAAATCAAAGATTATTTTTCTAGTAAGATTAGGTTCTTCCAGAGTTTAACATTGTCTTGTCTTTGTTTTTCTTCCAGGTGTAGAATGTGCCCAACAAACGAAAAAGATGGTCAGTACATCCATCCTACTTTTATGTAATTTTAAAGTCAATAGCAGTAAGGAAATATTTGATAATACATAGTAATTAAATTTCCATATGTTTGAATATTTACTTTATGTGTATCAAAACTGGTTTTATTTCAAAAATTGTAGGCAGATTTTTCTAAAATGGAGAGAGTAGAACAAGGTGGTGAGACACTAGCAACAAAGCTAGAAAGCCCTGGTCTTTAATTCCACCTTTTTGATCACGTGGCCATGGGCAACATACTTGTAACATTATTCCAAGACTTGAAGCCATAGTATTTGAAAAGAGCTTAGCACAGTGCCTGGCACATAGTGAAACTCAATAAGGGCAAGTCATGATTCTTATAATTTGTAAATGAGTCACAAACATCTTTGTTCTCTGTCTTAGAAAATAAGGACTTTAATTTAGCCTTCCATTTATGACTCAGGTTAGAGTAATGAGTATTGTTGAAAAACTCTAGGTGTGGTAGTAAAAATCTTTAGTCGGTACTCAATTTGAGTCCCACTCTAAACTCTGTTGCTTATTAACTATGTGACACTGGGGCCTGGGAAATTTCTTTTATATCTTTGAGTCTTTTGTTTTATCTATTAAAGAAAATAATACAGTTAAGGATATAAATTTTGGAGTCAGATGGGCCTGAGTTCAAGCCATCTTTCATGATTTAGTAGCTGTGAGAGGATGTAAAGGATTACTGAAAGTTATGAGCTTGGTAGTTTCCCATCACAATGTTGAGTATCACAAAAACTCTGTCTCCCTGGGATTTGAGCAGGCAAGAAGAGGAATTGAAATCACACTGGCATATACTTACCATAGGGCACTGCTGTTTCTATTCTGCTGCACTAGCCTCTAAGGTTCTCCTGCTATTTTGCCATGCATACCAATCTTTGCATCAGCTCCACTCACCTTAGCCCGAAAACAGGAGGTGTATGGCAGCTGATGAATGAATGAATTAATTAATTAAGCATATCTGGAGGGAAAGAAGAATTCAACTTTAAGTTAGAGTATATTGCAAGCTATTCAAGTAGAGATATTCAACAATTAATAAAATATCATGCCTAGACCTCTCGGACAAAACGACGTGGAGATGCAGTCTTTTGTATACAGCTGGAGTTTGTGTAGACCTGAAAGAGAAATCAAAACATAAAAAATTGTGCCTATAATTTATTCAGTGTTTTCCATGCAATGTAGTGCTAAGCATTGTACACATCTTTTCATTTACATATTTTTTACTTCCACCCTACAATGTGGTTATTATCTTTATTTTACAGGTAAAGAAACTAAAGCTTAGAGAGGTAAATAATTTTTCCAGGGTCACATAGTCAGGATTTGCATTCAGATGTGTTTGACTTTACTGTATATGCTCTTCTATATGCTCATAGATTTTTTAAAAAATATGAAAAACTTTTCTTGAGAATTGCCTACCTACTTCCACAGGCTTTGCTCTAGGAATTTAGAACACTGGTTCCCAAGTACAATATTAAGATACATTCATCTATGTGCTGGTGAAGTATATAACAAGTAAATTGTTACCAATAATTAGTAGTAAAAAACTTGTCAATAATGTACTAGTCATTAAAATCGTAGTAGTTATCCCTATATTTCACACCTGCATTCATCTTGAGCTTTTTCAGTGAAAGACAGAAATAGTAGGATAATTCCTACAGAAAATATATCACACTTCTGAGTACTCCCATGAGAATGGTTACATTTGAGAATATGCCATGTATTTTAAGAACTGATACATCAACCAGTATGGTGAGAAAAAAAAATCTATTTTTACATTAAGCTATGATTTGGGAACCAACTATGGTGAAGATATTTATCAGTCATGATTTTATATCTGACATAGAACATCTTTACATTTGAGATGTCTTGAAGGGGTTAGATGAGAGAACCAACAATTGTAGTAAGAAACATGGGTTGACAGCCCTCTGAGCTTGCTTGGAAAATCCTAAATCCTGATAATAAAGATTTGGTTGAAAGAGTTGAAGGTTTTTAATATGTTTTTTCAGGTTGACTGTAGTAATTATAAAAAGTTACCACCAGGACAAGAGAGATTTTGTCATCATATGTATGACCCAATTTGTGGATCTGATGGCAAAACTTATAAAAATGATTGCTTCTTCTGTTCTCAAGTTAAGTAAGTATTAAAATGTTTTCTTTTTCATATTTAAGGTAAAAGTATATATTAAGACAAATTAGAAGGTGTGATGTAGGGCCTAAGGAATATGTGAATTATATCATATTGTCTCTAACAAACAGAACCTTCCAGTTGGTAGAATTTGGGAGTGCCTGATATCACAATATCCCCCACATATTCTGGAAGTAAGAGTCAATGAGAGAATTCTAAAATCACCAAGTTGAAAGGAAATATATGGTCATCTAGTTCAACTTCCACTTGATAATCTATTGCTTAAACTTCCTCTACAGAAAAGGTACCAAGTAGTCTCACAGTCCATCTGGATTATTTCCAGGGATAAGGAATGTCCTCTCTCCTAAGCATGTTATCCACATCTGGTAGAATGAGCCATGTTTTTGCTCAGCTTTAGCAACTAGGCTTGGATATGTTAGAGCCCCCTAATGCCTAGGATAACAGGGGATAATATCTGCAAAATCTGAAGAACTTCCTGTGTTTCAGAGTATTATGTCTCAACAGAATATATGTTGGTGCTAGAGTAAAAATTACACTTAAAAAATCAAATAGCCAAAAGTAGTTTAAAGATTATAAACTAATCATCGCCAAGATATATTAACATTAATTCAAAAATTATGAAATAATGAATGATATACTGGAATGTATAAAAACATATGGGTCATTTAAAATATTTTCAAAAACATAGATGAAATAAAAATAAGCATCTAACATATGTGGCATATTGTTCTGGTTCTTTTTTTAATAAAAGAAAAATAACAATTTTTATGAAAAGAGACTTCTAAGTGTATGTTTCTCTTAAATTAAAAAAAAATCATGAAAATGTTTTCAGGGATATAAATTATGATGTATTTGAGCATCATCCTTATATAATCAGCACCAGGTTCAAAAATATTTCTAAATTGCAGTCACTCCTTTTAAAAACATCAATAAGCAGAGAAACTTGAATACATTTTTAGGATTCATTAGTGAAGTTTGGATGCTAATGAAATGCCTATGGGCTCAGAATTTCTCATTTGTTGCTATATTCTCTCCACAGGAAAACTGACGGCAAACTTAAATTTGTACATTTTGGAAAATGTTAAATCTATCTTGTGAGTCCAAAATATCTTTTAATGCATCTATTCACAAGAGACACATTTCTGTTCCCATATTATCTATGCCACATTGCCTACTCATCACCATATGTAGATTTCTTTGTAGAATAAAGCAGATATAAGGGAAATAAATGTGCACCTGACTCTTTTTTTGGGGGCAACTGAGTTGAATCTTCTAGATTTGTTTTTTACTTTTGGGTGCTGTCTAATAGATAATTTTAGGGAAAAAACAAGGGCCAATTAAGACTAGTAATAGGAACTAGAAAATTAAAGGCCCTGAAGCTGATGCATTCTTCTTACCCAGACTAGGAAAACACTCCATGTACATTACTTAGTTATCGAACATTCCTGAAATATGAACAGATAAAGAGAGACCCTTCAGGCACAAGAATCAGAAAACACTGCTTTGCTAGATGTCTCTTGGGTTTAAGACACTGAGAATTGCTCTGGATTGGGACTGCTCTCTAACTGTTTCCTACCGTATGTTTATAAAATGTGGCTGGTAAAAAATGGTTGTTAAGGTTGTGCAACTTCTCACATATTAGTTGATGTCTCTGATATTTTTCTTTCTCTAATGTTTGATCTCAGGTCTGAGACTTGAAATTTAGCTTATCCTACTATTATATCATAAGTTTCTTAAAGACCAGAGAATATGCCTTGTAAATCTTTGTAATCCATTTGTGCATATATTCAATCACAAATATCTATTAAGGCCTACTTTGTCAATGTCAGTGTTCTGCCTTGGAGAATACAATGTTGAGCAGAGTAGATGTGGTTTTGCCCCCTTGGAGTTCATATTCTGTGAAGGAATTTCCTATGCTTGGTACAGCATCTTGCATAAAACTGATATAAAAACATGCTCAGCAAATTGAATTGAAATTAAGCAACATTTTCATTAGATTATAACAGAGTCACACGTGCATTTAACATATGAAAACCTACCTATATATTATCTATAAAGAGGGAGAAAGAGAAAACATAGTCAAACCCTTTTTAGGCTATGATCTGGTCTTGCAAATTCATCAGAGATTTAGAGAACAAGACTGTCTATCAGAATGACCCATGTTAACCTCCACAGAATTCAGGTAGAATGGTGTTTGTTGTTTCTTTTCTTTTCTTTCTCTCTTTTTTCTTTTTTTACTTTCAGAATGATGCAAGAGCATCACTAACATTACTTAAAAACACTTTCTTTAAATTTGTTGATTGGAATTTAGGGAGGGAAAAAAAGTGCTCTTCCAAGAAACTCTTTAAAGGAATTAAAAATATTAACCTAGAATTTATTCATTCATCTTTTCACCAAATATTTATTAAATATTCACTCTGCCAGGTGCTGCTAGAAATGAATCAGAGAGCAAATAAATATAAACATTAGTCTTTTCTTCATGGAGCTTTAAGTCTAGAGGGGAAGAATTATGTTACAGCAATCTTAAATATACATGTTTGAAAAAACTAGACAAACTGGGTAATCAGGAAAGACTTCCCTGAGAAGGTAACTTATAAGCAGAAACCTGAAGGATGGATAGAAGTCAGCAAAATAAAATGGTGGGCAAGAGCAGTGAGTTGGAGTTGGGGGAGGTTGGGGTTGAGAAATGAGAAGCAGCCAGGCACAGTGGCTCACCCCTGTAATCCCAGCACTTTGGGAGGCAGAGACAGGAGGATTGCTGGTGCCTAGGAGATAAAGACCAGCCCAAGCAACATGGTGAAATGCCATCTCTACAAAAAATAGAAAAAATTAGCTGGTGTGGTAGTATATGTAGTTTCAGCTACTTGGGTGGCTGAGGCAGAAGAATCAATTGAGCTTGGAAAGTCCACTTGAGCCCGGGAGGTTGAGGCTGGATGTCAAGGCTGAAATGCACTGAGATTGCTCCCCTGCACTCTGGTCTGGGTGATGAAGTGAGACACTCTGTCTCAAAAAATATTAATAACAATAAAAGGAAAAAGAAACGGAAAAAAAAGAGAGAAGCATCATTCCAAGCAGAGTGAACACATGAGACTGCAATGTAGAAAACCAGCATAAAGAGTTGTTGGACAATTCATGTTTTCCAACCACTCTTCCTTGTTATCCTCTCTACCACCCACTTCCCACAATCCATTTTCTAACAGCCTTCAGAGTGATATTTCTAAACATAGACCTCATCATCCATTCCCCTGGTAAGGTTGCTTCAGTGAGTCTCACTGCTTACAGACCCATCAATATCAGCTACCTCACTCTCCAAACTCATTTCTCTCCATTCCACACTTTGCCCCAGACTGGCCACCAGTCTCAGAACCTCCCCTGCACTCTGAAATTTTGCACATGCTCATCCCTCTTTCTACAATTATCTTTCCCACTTTTCCATCTTACCAATTTCCACATCATCTTTCAGCCTTAATGTCATTATCTTTAAAAAGCATCTCCTATATATTTGGTCCTCCTAAATTAGCATACTTTATATTATTTTCACTTTAGTTCTGTAACCATCTGTTTCCACTGGCATATTGTGGGCTTGCAGTTGGCATGCCATAGGTGTTTAATTAATACCTTATAAATTAACTAAGCTAAATTAAAATGAATTGAATTTGGCTTCTGTCAACAAGTAAGCAAGGACACCATGGTGTCTTTTCCCAGATAACTCTGAAGTCAGTTGTCTTCACTGCTGACCCAGCTCCAACATTAGAATGTATATCTATTTGCATTCTGCATCAACCCAAACTCTGCTTCTTCAAGCTCCCTACAAAGAATCGACAAACACACAAGCAACAGAGAGCAATAAATGCTTTTCCAGAGATTGTGGGGGAGTCATCAAAATGGCAATTACCTTGCACAGCCCACAGCTCAAGATTCCTTATTACATTCCTTTCATCTCTTGCAAAACTACCTTATAAAATCCTTGTCACTTGTAACATGAAAAAAATTACCATAAAATTTTAAAGATATACAAATAAAATAAGATGAAAATAATTAAATAATTACCAAAACCTGTTGCTAGAACTGAAGCCTACACAAATTCTAAGAAATGTCACTGTTTCATTTTTAATTAGCTCTTCCTCACACTTAAGCAAAGCATGCATTACTATATCCAGTAAGCCAGTCCTTGTAAAACAGGTAACTCATGTCCATCAGAGAACAATTTTAAGCTGAAGTATTGACTTTGGAATGTTGATTAACAATAAGGGTGCAAATCAAGGAAATGGAATCCAGAGTTATAAATACGTTCCTTAACACAACACATCCACATGGACACATTCTGAAAATATTTCAGAATTTCTTTTAAAAAGAACTCTAAATCCAAACATAGCAGTCAATATAAAATTAAGCGTTATAAGAGCACCTGCTTTAAAACAGGAAAAAGGCTACTGGAGTTCTGCGAGATGCTTCTGGAGAGTTCAGGAAACTGGTGCATCACTCCCAGTTGCCAGACTCGAAGTGCTCCTTTCTAGGACATGAGGCACTTCAAGCTCACAAATAGGTGTGGAGGTTAAAACAACTGAGGCCCCACCCAGCGAAGCCCTGCATGACTAATCAAAGAGTAAGCCTGGCTTTGGGTTTCTTTCTATCCTTGTGCCCAGTTTCTGAATCTTATTCTGCCTGCCCGTGAAACTCCTGGTTACTGCTGCATCCCCAGCCTGAGCCCCTGCCTCTGTAATGAGCCCAGGAGCCTAGTCCTCTGGTACTTTGCACCTCTAGGTTGTGCTCCTTGCTTCTCTGTTCTCCACTTTACTATTTCTAGAACAGCAGCAGCTCAGTGGCAAACACCCTCAAAACACTGGCCACCCTACTTCTGTTTTGGTTGCCTGTCTGGGCTCCAGTGTTTCTTATACATCTCTGAGGCCCACCAATTGCTTGAACTACCATCTGTTTGCTGCCACACCCTTTAGACATTAACTTGTCCTCCCTGTCAAACTAAAATTATTTGTGAAGGCTGTAGAATATAATGGTTAAAAATTAAGGGGCTTTGGGCAGAGAAAGCCCTGGGGTCAAATTTAGGTTGGTCACTTCTAAGTAGCCTTGAGTTTGTGGCTTAAGCTCTGAGTTTCAGTTCCTGCATTTCGAATGGAGACAATAGCAGTTCCTTCCAGATTAGCGTGAACTAATATGTATACAGCACATAATATTGTGCCTGGCATGTAATTAGCTAACAATAAAAGGTAGATTTAAAATATAATAACAAAAATCTGTAGTTGTAATAAGTTTGTCCCGTAAGCATATGGGTGGTTCTAGTTTAGGTTCTGGCACTTCCTAGTATTTTCTGCAACCCCTCCTTATCACAACCACCACTCCCACTTGACCCTATCCTGAGATACAGCACTGAGAGCCTCCTGTTAGAGTAGATAATCACAGGGACAGCCACAGAGGTCACCAGAGTGGCTTGACTGCAATGAAATGAAAAGACACAAACCTCCATTAGGGCTTCTGGAAGGGTATTTTAAAAATTATCCTCAGTGTTTTTTAGAAATAATATAAAATTAGTTATATATTCTGGTTTCGAGCCCTGTAAGAGCAAGGAATTGGGTCTTGTTCATCCTTGTGTCTCAAATAAGTATTCATTTCTCTTCTGCCTGACACATAGTAGGCAACACCTGAAATATATATGTAATTTTTAAACTGTCAGGGTAAACAACTTCAAACAAACTCTACTCTCAGGGAAAACAACATCAAAACCAACTCTAGGCTAAATATATTTAAAACCACATATGTAATATCCTAAGGGCACAAAGAGGCCCTTACTGAATTCTACATTGCCTGAAAATTACAAAACAGACCAGTATTATTTAGCCAAGGCCAGAGAACAAAACCAACTGAATACTTCCACAGATGAAGAAATGTTTCTAGAATCTGTGGCTGCATGAGTGTCCTTCCTAAAAGAGAGGAAGATGGAAATAGAATTAGAGGAGAGCTGGTAGCCTGAGTAGCAGTGAAGAATGGCAGCTGGAGAGGAGGCATACAAACACTTTAAAAATAGAACGCTGCCGGGTGCAGTGGCTCACGCCTGTAATCCCAGCACTTTGGGAGGCTGAGGCAGGTGGATCACAAGGTCAGGAGATCGAGACCATCCTGGCTAACACAGTGAAACCCCGTCTCTACTAAGGAATACAAAAAATTAGCTGGGCGTAGTGGCGAGTACCTATAGTCCCAGCTACTCGGAAAGCTGAGGCAGGTGAATGGTGTGAACCTAGGAGGCAGAGGCTGCAGTGAGCCGAGATTGTGCCACTGCACTCCAGCCTGGGTGACAGAGCAAGACTCCATCTCAAAAAAAAAAAAGATAGAGTACATGTGCTCTTTCGTAAACTGAGTGATAAGACTTATGAGCATGTGTATTGTCATTATCGTTACTATTTAAACTATATCTTTATTATATACATTGTGTATACATAATATATGACAAAATAGAGAAAAGATTAGAAGGACAAGGAGAAAAGAAGTAGGTGTTCTCAGGAATTAAATTGGCCACGATTTCAAAAATATTTGCTTTGTGCAAAGCATCAATATATTTGCTTTTAAGGTATTTTCTTAAAGATACCTTCTCTAATATCTTCAGGCCTCTTTGATCACAAGGACTTTTTCCCTCAAGGAAATTACTTTTCTACTAAAATAGTATTACGTTGACCAGGAAAACAGTCCACATAGGGGCCCACTTTACAGAGAATGTAATGCAGGCTGGAGTAGCACATTACGTTGCTTAACTGGGATGAATATTTCCACTTCCTCTGGGACAGCTTCCATGAAGAGCAAAGCAAAGCATCAAGAGCATTTCTGACAGAAACTTTTAGTCAAAGAAGACACCTCAAATATTGAACCAGTGATTCACAAATCTAAAGATTTCTGGATGTCACAGACCAATTACATTTTTTACAATTATTTATTGCAAAGTAAAGCGAAAACCACAATAGAAATTCTATTTGTTGCAAGACAAAAATCACCCGCAATTTTTAGGAAACTATGCCATCATTTTAGCCCTTATCTATATAAAGGCACAAAAGTCACCTATTGGCAATAATATAATAAGTAAAATGTTGTATTCCATTTGGCTGAATGTTAAAATGCAAGAATACTTGCATTTTTGGGTCTGTTTTTCTTTCCTCCCAAACAATAACCTCCCAAAATAACTGACACAAGCAGTAAACATAATAGTTATATAAAGTTACTACTGGAAGAGTAATAGTGGCAGTTAACGACCACTTTTGGTGTTTTTAAGATAGTTCTTGCATGTCTCCTGAGTTTACTAACATTCATTAAAGAATATCTGATACTAGGTTCTTACTAAATGCTTTACATCATGATCTTATTTAAATCCCAAAACAACCTTATTAATACAGACCTTTTAATATCACCAGCTTGGAAACTTCTTGAAGACAGTGTTTATAACGTTTACTAGGGTATACCTAATATCTAATATAGTAATGAACATAGTAGGAGTTCACAAAACCAAAAACCAAAAGTAATAAGTTAATGGATGAGTCCTCTTTTTTCTCACTTGTGAAAAACGAGGTTCAGTGAAGACAGACTATGTTGTTCAACACAAATAGGAAATGATGGAATTATGATTGACAAGGGCATTCACTGGCTTCAGAACCCAAGCTTTTAAACATTGCTGTACTATGTTCTCTAGGCAACATCATCATTCCCATCGCCATAGCAGCCCAGCTGAACAGATTCTGGCTGTTTTACTGATTTACAGGGAAATAAATGTAAGTAAGCTCTCTGTATTCCAACCTTTTCAGGCTGTAGGTGCTACGTTCATTAGTGTCACAGAGTGCCTTCCAGCCCATGAATGCAAAAGGCCAGAGGAACTGCCAGTGTCTTATCATACAGCCATAGAATGGCTCTTTGAAAATGCCATTTTGCACAGTCAAAGCCAAAGGTCATAAATAATGTTTTGTTAAAATCTTCATTCCTGGTAACTAAGTTATTTCCTAATGTTTGGCATAGTGAGAAGTGCAAATGTTGCCCTTCCTTTAGAAATGGCAATGCAGTTGATGATCACTAGCTAAGTTTGCCCCTTGAGGCTGAACACAATGGAGGTCTCTGGTTCTTCATTCATCAAAATATATGTGGCCTCTTAGAGTTAGCCATGTTTGGAGATAAAGCAACCATGGCCAAAGCATCAGGGACAGTTCAGCTTCTGTACTGTCTGATTCTTAAGATATACACATGGATCCTCATTCTAGTGCCTGAGAATGCTAGTGATCTTCCCTCTAAGGAAACTTATGTAAACAACTTCCAACAGAGAACAGGTAGATTCACAGCAGGTGTTCTGTTAGCTCTCTCCCTATCTCCATTAATTGCACCACCAAATTCTACACTCTTAACAAAGTCATTCTCTGTTAAAGAACCTGGGTTACTAGCTGAGCCTTGTCAACCAAGATCAGTGAATGGATTCCTCAGATTTATGACCAATGTAGAACTTGACCTGACGGGGTTCCAGAAGAGGGATCTGGGTAGAGAACCAAGACAACTGGTGATGAGAGGCTTACTGATCATTGCAGCAGACTCACATGAAAATGGTGCCATTGTAGAAAATGAGTTCTGAACCCAGGAATCTACTTTTAAGACTTATTCCAGAAATTCACTAGTTATGAGATTTTGAGCAAATTATATAGCTTCTCTAAGGGCCAGTTTCCTCCTCTATAAAATGGAGATGATAGGTAATATCCAACCCAGACTTATATGGGAGTCTAATAACATAACATATGTGAACACAATAATAATTATTCATGTACCATTCAAATGTAACTTAGCATTAACTTGGGTCATATTATGTAATACTATTTCACAGAAATTATTTCCAATGACTCATTATTTTAAACCTGTTGTAGTGCCATGATATGATACGTAGTGCCATGATATTTCTTAATAGAGATGACACATCTAACTAGGACATAATTCAAGCCTTTAATGGGCTAGGTTAATAACAGCAGGTTACTTCTTTGGCCTCCACCTTTAGCCACTTTGAGCATCATGGAAGCAATAGTGTCTCTTGATCCTACCACTTTGATTTATCTTCTGAACTGAGAACATGAGTCCAAGAAATTCTAAGATTCTTTCATCTCAAAAAGGAGCAAGTCTATTTCGTTTTTGTTTTTGTTACGCATTTTTCTCTCTCCATCAATAAATCACTGAATCACATTGTCTCAGGAGTGGAGACCTGAAGCCTGGTCTCCTCTACTTGTTATTTTAATTAATCTCTCAGATTTCCTTGTAGTGTATATGTGTTGAGTCCCAAAGAGTTTCTTTACATTCAATATGCAGAATTCATAAATTGAGCCAGTTTCAATATATTTGCTAAGCCCCGAGTAAGCAGTGAATATTGAACAGGTGTTCTGAGTTAAAAATATAAATAAAGCTTCCAAATGCTTGTGGCAGTAAAAGGGCAGACCCAGAATGACAAAGAGTAAAGAGCTGTCTTCGGAGAGATATTGATTGTGGGGTGTTTAGCAAGGTTGGTTTAGTTGACTTGGCTAGGTACGTAAGTATATGTTTTTTACTTACTTTTGCTGTTCATGTGTCTTCAGAACTTATATAGGACAAACTTTCCAGGTGGGAAAGTGCTATTTATTAACAAAAACGATGATGTAATTGTAAATAAACCATTATGGGAGAAGTTACAGGGAGAGGGTGTTATTTGAACACATCCTTGAAGGGTAGTACTACTTTGGCAGTGAAGGATATAGGTAGGTGTAAGAAAGCCTTTTCGGCCGGGCGTGAAAAATACAAAAAACTAGCTGGGCGAGGTGGCAGGCGCCTGTAGTCCCAGCTAC